>NC_133658.1:774963050-775283099 GCF_037893015.1 Macrotis lagotis | reverse complement strand
CATCTCATTTGATTTCCTAACAATACTGTAAGATGGGTATTATTGTTATCTCCATTTTACACATAAGGAAACTGAGGTTTAGGGAGTTAAATGATTTGCCCAGGGTCAAAAGTAGTAAAATATCAGAGGTAGGTTCTCTCTCCCCACCCCTCAGGAAGAGTATTTGAATCTATAAGTAGAAATTCAATAGGTGAATATGAGGGGGCAGGGGGAACATTCCTTTAGATGTTAGAGTAAGCAAAGAAAATGAAAGCAAGAAAGTCTTTGGATCACTTTTAGAGGTTGGGAAGGCTATACAAAAGAGAGAAATGAAACATGATAAACACCAATAAAACTTTTTTTTTTCTTAGAAAAAGAAAGGCTATTCACTATTTAGTTCTTTATATTTTATATGGATAATAGCTATTTCATTTTAAATTAATTTTAATTTAATAGAATATTAAGCAACCTAAACTATCAACATAGGTTTATGAATAAAATTCTGTTAAGTCAAGGATCTAGGATGGTGAGAATGAGATCACTGCAAAATTCTCAAAAAATATTCTAATTTTAAAAGCATTGAACTTAACCTACATAGTTTGACCCCATTTTCCTTACTTCCTCCAATCAAACAGAAACAACTAAAGAAAGAAATGTGGTGGTACATGGAGCTCTCTAATGACATTAAGTTTTAATAAGGCATGTACAAAGATATTTGATTCATGGATCCATGCAAAGAATGGCAACAGACCTAGAAGAGTATCAGAAGTTCCAGACTGTAACCCAAGACTGTCAAATGCTAATGACAGCAAAAATATCTGTTGTTACATGTTCAGAACAAGAGACAGGTTCAGTTGCTTGAAGGTAGACACTATGTTAGCAGATGATAGAGAAATACTGAGCTCAAAAAGATCAATATGTTGAAATGATTGACTGAACCAAACAAAGATACATATTAATAAAGAAAGACTATCAAGAAAAGGAGACATAACAGGTCTCATTGTTATCTGAATTACTAAAACTGTATCTTTTGTTTGTTTGTTTTTGCAAGGCAGTGGGGTTAAGTCACTTGCCCAAGGTCACATAGCTAGGTAAGTGTCTGAGGCCCGTTTTGAACTCAGGTCCTCCTGACTCCAGGGCTGCTGCTACATCCACTGAGCCACTTAACTGTCCCTGAAACTATATCTTGAGTGTGGTATTTATTATTAAGTACTCCATGACCCAGAGATTGGCATACATACAAATGAATGACCAAATAGGGTGAAAGGTCTCTTATGAAGAATAAATGAAATTGTTGTGGATGATTAATAGAATTCAGTTCAACAATTAAATACCTACTCTTTGAGGAGCAAATAGGTTTTTTTTTGGGGGGGAAGAAGGGATGACAGTTGTATTTGTTTATTTTATTTACTGTAGTTTTTACAAGGCAATGGGGTTAAGTGACTTGCCCAAGGTCACACAAGTATCTGAGGTCAGATCTGAACTTAGGGCCTCCTGACTCAAAGACTGGTACTCTATCCACTGCACCACCTAGCCACCCCGAGCAAGCTTCTTTCAGTGAAAAACACTTGAACTTGACAACTGAGTGTCTATTAGGGAATTCTGTATGAAGTGGAAGATTAGATTAGATACTGGAAACATAATATGTCTGATGATTGGGGGAATAGCTGGTCAAATTATGTTAAAAGGATATAATGTAATATCACTATGCCATAAGGTATAATGAATGAAATATTTCTATTACTTAAAATGACTGAAGACAGCAGGACTGACATTATGTGAGTATAAACATACATTCACATAAATGAAACAATGTAAATAAAGAGGCAATCAAACTCTCATAAAATATAATATCAGGGTCAACATTGTACTGTCAAATACATTAATAACAAATTTTAAGGTTTTTTTCCAAAGAATATATTCTGCAATGGTGTTTTCTTGGCTTTTTTGGGAAGAAAATGCATAAATGCATTAAAAAATTAAACAATTTGAAAAGTTCCATCATGAGATTCTGATTCTAGGTTTCTTTGGGTGACTCTTCAAGGTGGGTCATAGAAGGAAATATAAATAAATAGATTATTCACTGAGACCCTTTCTCATTATATCTGGCATGGATCTAAAGGAAAATTGTGGAGATGAAGGAGGGTACAGTTTGTATTAAACTGTCTTTAGATCCCAATTCAGTCATCTCCTTCCCCCCAAAAAGAAAAAATGATAAAAATCAATCTGTTTGTAACAACCATGTTTTGATGCTTGGTCTTTGTTCAGAATCTTCAAGATTATGGTTCCTAAAATGAATATTGACTCTCAAATTCCAACAGCTGCCTCAATTTCTAACACCCCCCCACTACTTTTTCTTTCTTCCTTTGCTAAAAGTAACTACTGATATATAAACAAACATTACATGCCTTGGAGAAATTAATCCTAGTATGATTCTACCCTGCTATTTCAAGACAAAAGGTGGGGAAGGGGAGAATGAAGGAAGGAGAGGACTATGTGATTTTTTTTTTGAGCAGGGTCCCAGGGGTATAGACTATATAGTAATGAACCTGGAAAGAGGAAACCACACAGTCATGGCAGCATAATCTGCCTGGTTTTGTAGATCTTGTTTAGCTTTACAGCCATGACCGAAACAAGCAATGATGCAAAAAATGATTACTGCCTGAAGGCACAAGCAACAAATTAAATGTAGCAATTAAGTCTTGCCAAACTTCTGGCCTTTTTAGAAACAAGAGTAAGATTTCTATGACTAGAAGTTACAAAGGAAAATGTGGGTGGTTTTGTCATTGGAAGATATAGCCAGGAAAAAAAAATGACAACTTCTGTCAGATCGTGTTTTCTCTCCGCTTGAGGAGCCTTTGGGTTCATAGGATTTAAAGCAGAAAGAGGTGTATTTTCTTCTATTTTCTCAAAGGAAATCAAGGTTCAGAGAAAAGGGAAAGGAATTATCCCAAGTCCCAAAGGTTATATTATCTGAAGTTCTTTCCACTCTATTCCCTAATAAGTTTCATATTCCATATAATTCAGCAGTTTCCTTCCCTTCATTCTTCTTTGTCCCAAATTCATATTTTATACAGTTTCATAGCCTAATATTAACTCACTGGATCAATATAACAACCCCAGCTGATCACCTGAAATCTTATCACCACACTGTTAACTCAGCCTTAGACACTCAAAAGTCCTCCCAAAGTTTTCCTTTGTAAAGGGTTAGGATCTGGACTTTCCAGCTAACTTTCCATGCTCCATCAGCAGCTCTGTTTGGTTTAGACTCCATGGAATATCATGCCCTTCTTGTACCAGGTAACCCCTGGTCCCCATCGCTCCCAGCCTTTCCCACTTCCCTCTATGGGTTATCTTCCACTATCAGATTTTAAGCTCTGTAAAGGCTTATTTATATCTCTAGAGCTTAGATATTGCCTGGCATATATTAGGAATAACCAAAAAAAATTGCTGATTGTACTTATTGCATTCTTAGGGAGATAATAATATTTTAATCCCAAATTTTCATTTGAGAAAGTAGAAACTCAGGGGGATAAGGGTCTTGTTCAAGGTTATATAGCCAAGAGATAGAGGCAGATTTGATTCCAGGTCTTCTACTCCCAAACCCTGTCCCATTTCCATTAAGCCATGCTGCCCCTCTATTAAAGTACAGCATATATCACAAACTCTTTTCCTTTTCTGGGAATATTAGTAAAATGTGACTTGTTAAACTTGGAATTAAAATATGGAGCTGTCAAGTGATGGATCTATTATTAGTCTCTCTAGTCATTACACGATAATTTAGTCTATTATTAAAGACATAAAAAGTGTTAGGTTTCCTTTTTTAAGCAATACATTGTTTTTTACAGAAGATCTCTGGCAATTTAGTTAAGTATATTCATGTGCTGGTTTGTTGGTACTTTCATTACTCATAAATTCCATTAAAGAATTTATATTTTCTAGTCTCTGAGTCCCTTGATGCTTTTACAACATGGTAAACTGGGCAAAATTTCATTTGGAGCAATTTTTATCAAAATTTATCAAAATATTGCTTATTTGATATTACAGGTATTTAGTTCCTGAGAAGTAACTTATAATTAAATTTATTAACCATTTTATTATTCATAAAGAAGATTTTGTTCTTATAATTAAAAGAATCATTGAAGAAAAGCTATGGTTTTTAGTATTAACATTAATTCACTTCTTTTTGGGGTGGTTGGGGGAATACTATGATATTAATTTCTAATAATGATTGATTTAAAATTTCCTTTTCTATGGCTTAAGAAACTTATTTTTTTTGAAGAAGTCTACATTTACAGAGCACCCTTCCCCCAAACCCAGATGGCAATGTTCATTAACTCCTTAGGAATTAGATCCTAGCATAAAGTCTCCTGAAAATAATAGTTCAAAGCAACTTAACAGGCATGAGGTTCTTTCTCCCCTTGAAGCTGTGGTTCCAGTATATTTTTCTGTTTTATACAAATGTACTTATTTTTTACCAGTCTTATGTCATACACACTTATTTCCAGAAACACAAATCACTTAACATTAACACCAACAACTTTTAAATCATCTCTTTGCATAAACAAAAGGAAAATAACATTTCATATATGAACAATTCATCAACTATCATTGTTTTGGCACATCTTTCAACCTAAAAAAAACTTTATAATGTTTGCATTTTCATTAGCAATTTTTTTTTACTGGAGAATTGTTCAAACACATGACAAGATTAAAAAAAAAATCAGACTCTCCAAAAAAATGTCCATCTAAATTTGGGGTTGTCTTAATGATACATATAGGCACAAAACTTGTCAGAGAAAAGAGGAACCCCAGAATTGCTATGTGTAGGAGAGGTTAAAATTTTGCACTATTTCACAGCTCATTAGAGTTAAATCTGTTAATAAAAAATCAAACTAGTACCCGGGATTCACAACAGCAGTAGGGGTGTTGCAAAATTCGCAATAAATTCTTTCAAAGAAGAACTATGGGATGATTCAGCACTTTAAGGCAGAGAATGTCTTATAAATAAATAAAACAAATAATTGTTTTAGATGCCTGCAGCTGTAATATTTATTGATTTGGACTTTTCTTTAAAAAGAAATAGGGGGGCGGCTAGTGGCCCTGGAGTCAGAGTACCTGGGTTCAAATCTGACCTCAGACACTTAATAATTACCTAGCCTGTGGCCTTGGGCAAGCCACTTAACCCCATTGCCTTGAAAAATCTTAAAAAAAAAAGAATTAAAAGATTCTTCTAAAAAAAGAAAAAGAAAAAGAAATAGGATGCAACAATAAGGCACAATTTTAGGGTATCTGCAATGGAGAATACTATCTACATCCAGAGAAAGAACTGAAAAGGCCAAAGATTATTAACTTTAATTTTAAAAAAATCAAAATCTTATTATGTATTTTGCTCTTATACTTTGTTTCTTCCTTAAGGATATGATTTCTCTCTCATCACACTCAATTTGGATCAATGTATACCATGGCAACAATGTAAAAACTGACAAATTGCCTTCTGTGGGGGGTGGGGGGAGGGAAGCAAGATTGGGGGGGGAATTGTAAAATTAAAATAAATAAAATCTTCCTTTAAAAAAATAGGAACTTTAAAAAAAGTGATCCATCAATGAAGAAAAAGGTACGTTTCCTGTACAATTCTTTAGAGGAGAAAAAAAGGACATAACATTTTAAAGGATACTGAGTCAGTTATATGTACTATTATAGAAAGACAGGCTTACTAACACTGTTCATGAATCTGTGAATTAGTACAACCGTTGCTGAAAATTGCTAGAATTTATACCAGCAATTTATGTTAAGAGAGTGCCTAAAATATCCATTACTTTTACACTTTATAAAGAAGTTCCTTATACATTAAAATATTCACAGCAAGTACTATTTGTATAGTAGCAAAGAAAACTGAAACCAAAGGAAATGTTTATTGATTGGAGAAGAGCTAAAAAAAAATTGCACTGCATGAATGCAATAGCAATCATGTACCATGGGAATGATAATATGAAAAATTAGAAAAGCATGAAGAGACATATGATCTGATATGGATTACAGTAAACAGAATAAGGAAATAATATACACAAACTCCTATAATATTAACCCCAAATAATTTAAATATAAATATACTGGGCAAACTTGTTCTCAAAGAAGAGAGGTAGAGGATTACTGGGTGTAAAACACAATATCTAATCTATTGGTGGATGGAGAGCTGAGCCTGGAGTCAGGAAAGTCCAAGTTCAAATTTGCCCTTTGATACTTACTGGCTGGCTGTATGAGCTGGACAAGTCACTCAATCACTATAAAATAGGGTGTGGGGATGTTAATAGCAACTTCCTTGACTGGCTGCTGTAAAAAAAATATATGTAAAAAGTATTTAGCATTTTTTTTTGTAGTGGCAAAGAATTGGAAACTGTGGGAATGCCCATCATTGGGGAACAGCTAAATATGTTGTATATATGAATTAATGGATATTATTGTTCTATTAAAATCAGCAATGGGAAACTTAGAAAAGCCTGAAAAGACTTGCAGAACTGATGCTGAGATGAAATAAAGAAACAGGATAACACTGTACACATTAAAGAACATTCTGTGAGATGATTAACTATGCTCCTCTCAGCATTCAGGATTCAAGGACAATCCTAGAGACCTGTTATGGAAAATGCCATCCAATCCAAGAAAAACTGGGGAGTCTGAATGTAGAAGACAATATATTATGTTCATTTGGGGGGGGGTTGTTTTTGCAAGGCAATAGGGTTAAAGTGATTTGCCCAAGGTCACACAGTCAGGCAATTATTAAATGTTTCGAGGTTAAATTTGAACTCAGGTCCACCTGACTTCAGGGTTGCTGCCTTATCCCAATGTGCCACCTAGCTGTCCCCTAGGTTCACTTTCTAAAACTTCTTTTATGTTCTTTGTTTCTTATTCATGGTTTTTCCCCCCTTGGTTCTAATTCTTCCTTCACAAATGACTACTATGAAAGTATTTTAAACATGATTGAACATGTAAAACCTATGACAGACAATATGCTGCCAGGCGAAGGGAGAGAGGTTGAAAAATGTGAAACTCAAAAATTTGCAAAAGGATAAATGCTGAAAACTATCTTTGCATGTAATAGAGAGGGGGGGAAAGTGTTTACCAAAGTAGTTGGTACTTAGTAGATCCTATATAAATGCTTATTCTTCTCCCCCCTTCTGCTGGAACAGATTTTTTTTTTATTTTATTGTTGCATCGCAAAGAATAGCTGTCTGAGTTGACTAGTGGCAAGGAGAGATGTGAAGATGATGTTAAAACAAATAAGAATTAATAATTTCTTTAAAAATGATACTTCTAGGGAAAACTTACAGGTTTTGAAATGACTCCTTAAATACTGTAAAACAGATTTACAAATAGAAAAAAGGAGGTGGCAGTGAATAGGAAGCCTATATACAACAAAACAGAGCAACATCTCTTTCTGTACTCTGTTCCAAACTCCAAAGTTACAGGTCTAACTTTATTCAAATTACAGTTGCTAGACACTTTTAACACAGAAGTTTTGGAAAAATAGGTAAAGCTATATCCCACTAACATTGTAAATACAAATGTACTACTTATCATGCTGGAGAGACTCAAAAGGTCAAAAAAGGGAGTAGGCCAGAAGGAAGGGAAAGGAACTCTTTATATTTCCTTGGCAGAAATAATAAAGTGTAACCCATGATACAATATGTACAATTCCAGATTTCAAGGAAAACTCCTTCAAATTCAACAGCAGCTAGCAGCTTGTCTCTATTTGCCGTCACTCTAGATCAGAGAAACCACATGCTTTTTTTCTATTTTACCCCTCTCTCCCCACCCCCCTCCAGTTACACTTGAGCTCTCTGACTGAAAAGGTCTGGAACAGATTAAAAGTCGGGCCACAAAATAAAAAGCCTTGGCATGTTGTCAAGCCTGTCTGGGATACACATACACAGTGGGCCCAAAAAGGGAAACTGAAGACAGTAAGAGAACCTTGTGAAGCTTTTGGACATTTCTAGTTAGAAGGTTTGGTTGGGAGGGATTTGAAGGGGGACAAAAGAGGCAGAGAACGTATTTATTTAAAGAAGAAAAGACCAACCTCAAGTTAATGGTTAATGGAACTTTACAACAATCACAGCAAACTATTTCATCCCACTCCTGTAGTTGAAATTATTGCTCAAAATGAAATGTTTTGTTCTAATTCATGACCTTTGCTGCTTAGCTAAGATTTCATCTTATTCTACTTCACAAATGCTTAAACAGAAAATATATAATATGACTATTTTGTTGTTGTTTCGGTTTTAAGACATGGAAAAGCTGAGTCTATTTCTTCTAGGATGATTTAGAGAAACAGGGCTGGTATCTTTCTAGTCACTACATTTATTACCTCTCATAGTTCCTTGATTTCCTGTTTCAACCACAAGGTCTTATTCATGTAATAAACAGAATTCAAAGCTGCAAATTACCAGCATGCTGCATTACCTCTACGACATACAAACAGATCTGCAGCTCAAAAGACTAGTGTTTAAGCCAAACCATATATCTATCAAAGCTGACAGCCTCTGAGTATGCTCCACCTTTGACTTTACTTGAATAGTGGGTTCAACCTGTCTGCAAGACTGGTCAGCCAGTTTAGCTTCCTCTGCATTTCACCTAAGGGCAAATGAAGGTCTGAGTTTTGTCCTCCCTCCCCTCCCTTTTTGGTAAAAGGTACCCACACAGTCACATGAGATTCACAATGCTTTGGACAGTTTAGTTATTTTAACTAAGCAGACCTAAGTTTTTCCAGGGTTGTGTTTAGATGGCATTCAGAGAGTTAATGCCTCTTTCTCATAAGGGCTCTGCCAGTTGTTGTTAGGTCAACCCCTGTAAAGCTTCAAAGATTTTTTATCCCCTCAGCCTGACCTACTCAGTGATTTGCACACTGTTTTCATTTAGCAGTACTGAGTCCAAGACTAAAGCTTCAAAACCACAATGATCTGCTCCTTTTTATATTCATTTTTCCATAGCTCTGGAAAAATACCTCAGAAATCCAACTAAAGAAACTGAAAATAGGGAATTATCAAATAATAAACCAAGAGCAAAAAACTTGTACACCATTATCAAAACATGCATCCTCAGAGGATGAAAAGCTCCTGATTTGGGGAGGGAAGAGGATGAAATGACAGAGAAATAAATTAATTTTTTTGCTCAAGAGTTAGTTTCACAAAGTCACATTATATTCATCAATCCACTTCTTCCAAGGTGACTGGTTGATATTTCTTTTAAGCACAGGGTTGGGTTGACAAGAGTTAGAAGCCATCTCAGTAAAAGAGAAGCATAAGAATATGTTGATTGCATCACAGAGAAGCGTAGAGATGATGAGCTGGTAAGCAGATTTCAAATGCTGCTTGACAGCCTGATTATTATTATAATTTTGAAAAGACTTTTAAGTAAGGTCATTGTGACTCCCAAAAGATTTGTGAAGAACAATGATTTGGGTCAGTTAACCCCAGGATGCCTGGCAAACTAAAAGGTTTGGCTAAATAACTAAGCTGGACTTCCAAGATTCCAAAGTTTAAAATGACAAATAAAAGCGTGGAAAAAAAAGTACTTGAAAGAGTAGGATAGATTCTGCAGAGTTTGTTCTAATGCTATTAACTATTAATGCTGTTTACATTTAAACACATGCACACAGAAAGAGTAATGAGAAATATTCTAAAACATATGTCTGAGATGAACCTTTACCAAAACGAGGGTCAAGTCTTGGGTCTAGCCAAGAGGTGGTCTTGTTCTTATGGTTTATGTAGTAAATTTCTCCATCCTGGGTCATGGCTTGTTCCCATCCATCGGGAAGGGGCCCTGCAATATAGAAGGAATTCATTGTTGGCTCTTTATTTGCTGTAGCTGAAAATTTGATCTATTTAAAAAAAAATTTCACACATAAAACAATTCGTGAAACTGAGTTGAGTTTATGTATGTTCTGAGAGAAAAGTCATGTTGACCCTGCCACCCATCCATTAAACCAAGCAAACAAAGAATTTATTCCTTTCCTAATAAATATTTTGTTTTAATAGCCATAGTTTATAATGTGCTTTTTTATTCTTTATTGTTATTTAACAACTTTTCTAGTTTTCAAAATCCCTTCTGGGATCCTGAAAGACATTCTCATCATTATGCTCTATGATGATGATGATGATGATGATGATGATAAATCAGTTCTATCAGAATGAAATTAGCATTAGTATCAAAGATAACAAAGATCAGAATCAAATTTTTTTTTCTAATTTCAGTGGCTGACTTAGTTAAGTACTGCTACTGCCCAAGCAGCCTATACAAATGTAGAAGGAACTAATGATGTAAACCATAAAGGCACAGTATTGAAGTTTACTCACTCTCTCCCTTCCCCCATTAGACACATGAAGAGAATATTATCCCATTATCCCAGTCATAATATAGTGGAATTTATCTTTGGATCTAGAGTCAAAAGACCTAGATTCAAATTCCAGCATTTAAAGCTTATTACTCTAAGAAAACCCTTTAACCTTTCTCTTCTACAAACTGAAAATGATAATAAAAAATAAATGTATCACAGTGCAGGGGGGGTTGGGGGAACCCCTATCTTACAGGTCACATTGGTCTGGTTTTGTCACAGGTGGGATTCAAAAATTCAATAAATATGAGCTTTTCCGAGGTGAATTAATTAAATATTGTATAGCTCACAAATGATGTTACATATACCCAAATGGCCCTTGGAAGAAAAAAAGGTCCTCACTCCTGCTGTAGTGCTTTGTGGGGAAAAAATATACTGTCATACTGGAAACATATTTTGGCTAAACCAACCTAAATTTTCTAAAGTTATTATGGAAAGTCATGAGAGATCCAGTAAAAATCCACCTGATGAACTAATGTAACTTTATGGTCAACTCATGTAACTTCTGTGATGGTCAGTTTTCACATCTGTAAAATGAGGCAATAATACTCATTGTACCTTCCTCACAGGACTATTGTGAGAATCAAACAAAATTAAATATGTATAATACTTAGCAAAACTTAAAGGACTAAACAGCTAGCTAAGTGTTGGGAATTGTTATGTCACATGTAATTTGTTATTATCATAATAAAGTGAATTTGTACTGGAGGGAGAAAATTCAACTATCAATGGAAGGCAAACAATAGACTGAATGGAAATATTGCATGCCACCTGCTTTCCACACAGTCTATAATATAATTAACAAAGAATAAAATTCTTTTTTTTTGGAAAGTTCTTTAGGACTCATAATTTCTCACTTAAGACACTGGTGGAAAAGAACAGTCCCAGAAAAAAAAAAGGGTACAGTATACTGGACCCCATGTCAAACCTTCAGTCTACCAAAATTTCTGGATGGAGGAATTAAAGAATATCTTCATTTTCAAGATGCATAAAGTAAGTTAAAACAAACAAACAGAAAGCAACAGGTAACTTCAGGTCCTACTTTGTGAGGAAGGAAGTCTTAGATGACACTGAAAACCTCAAATAAATATTAGTTACAGATCAGGAAAAGGCCAAACATGGCCCATAAAATGGTACTGAGGATATAACTGAAATTCCTCTATGGAAAGGGGATATTTATGGAAAGGGGATATTTTCTATTCATTTCTCAATCCCATACAATCTTTAGTGGTTTTTGAGTTTTCAGTTACATCAAAGCAATAAAAGGACAATCCTCCCCACTCCACCATCATGTTTACATCATCATTCCTTGTCACCTTCTTTGAGAGGATATGAAGTTACAAGGGACTGTGGTGGATACCCTCTAAAACATTATGGGTTGCAGCGTCTTTGCAAATTGGTGCCTTTGAGAGTTTTTATGGGCCTAGAAATGCCATTACTTTATAGTCAACCAGGAGATGACCCTCTTCGGACAATTCACATTTATCATTAGGCTTCAGACTCAAAACCATTCTCTTTTTGGTCTACCAGAGAGTTCTATTACCTTTAGAAACCAGGGTTACCTAAAGGCTGATGAAGTAGGGGAGGAAGACTTAAGTTCAGACCAAATGTACCTGGGAAAATGACTACCCCAAATTAAACTGACACCTGGTAAGCAAGATAGATACAAAAAACATTAATACTAGATCTTTAGGGTTGGAAGGGGCTACATAAACCATCTTATCCAATTCCTATTTGAAGGAATCTCTACTTCATTTGTACCCAATAAAGTGTGTTCTAGTCTCTGATTAAAGATATTCAATGGAAGTAAACATTATTTATTAAACATTTACTATATTCTTGCACTATGCTGTGTTAGAGCAAAAACATGGTTCTTGCCCTCAAGGAGGAGGCAAAATAGAAATAACTAGGAACTTATTAGATATATATTGAATGGATGAAAGATATCACAGGAGAAGACTAGCAATTACTGAAGAGATTTGGAAAGATCTTTTTCAGAAGATGGGATATGAGAGAAGTTTTGAGGAAACCTAGACCATTTTCTGGATAGCTCTAATTATTTAGGAAGTTTTAAAAATTCTCGAGGAATTCTGCCAAAGTAAATCAAATCAGTTCAAATAGGTCTGTTCATCTGTAGCTATGGTGTTTCACCTGGACTAGGGATTCCAAATCGGTATGCTGGGACTCGTAACTGAAAAATCATGTTTCCCTAAAACTATGGCTCAGGATCATGAGTCTTATACACTTTTATATCTCTCTTCCTAGCAATAACGTTTTCCTCCTCCTCCATCCCAAATCAGTTGGGCTTGATCTTGGACTGAGGCAATCTCTGCTTTCTAATGGAAACAAAATCTAAATCTAAACTAGATGTAGAACCAGGGGACCTGATTCAGATATGAAACCCTAAGTAATTTTTGGTGGTCAAGGCATTTTGGTTGGTCAAATGAGAATGGACACCATCTTAGAATGGGCTAGAAGAAAGGAAATAAATATTGACTAAAGATACTTTTTTAGGTATTTGGTCATAAAAGGAAAAAGATATATAGCTTGAGGGGATGGTTGAGTTAAATATTTTTTTTTAAATGGAGAAAAGCTGGATTATATACAGCAGGGAAAGAGTAGATAAGAAAAGACTGAAGATTATAGGGAGAAAAGATGTTTGAGGAGGTGTGGACATAGATTTGCCAGAAGCTGCTAGTTACTGAAAATTCCAAACTGATTATAGGCTGAGGAGAAACTAATAGCTAAGTAGCGGTAACAATGGAGTCAACATCCCTAGCCCCAACAAGGATTGAAGGAACTGAACCAGGGGGGAAATTGTGCCACAGCAGTGGAAGGCATTAGGAGAAGAAATAGCTGGGTTGCTCTAAGGCCAAGGAGATTCAAGAAGGCCATCAGCCACAAAAGGCATCTATGTAGGAGCAGAAAACTCTAGCTAAAATCACCAGGTTTTTTTTTTTTTAGCTGTATCTTCAAGGACTGAGGAAAATTTTGTTTTGTTTTGTTTTGTTTTAGGTTTTTGTAAGTCAATGAGGTTAAGTGGCTTGCCCAAGGCCACACAACTAGGTTATTAAATGTCTGAGGCCGGATTTGAACTCAGGTACTCCTGACTCCAGGGCAGGTGCTCTATCCACTGTGCCACCTAGCCACCCCCTGAGGCAAGTTTTAAGAAGACAAACTTGTAATTGTGACCAGGAGAAAGGAATAAAAGTGTTCAAATATCAGTAGATAACTATGAATCGTACTATCATCATAATCTTATGAACATTTTATTGGAACATGGAAAGGGTAAATTTTTAGTGTTACATCAAAAAAAACCCTCTGGTTTTAGGTTCTACAGTCATCCCCAAACCAGATAAGGCCACTTGACTCAGTTTCTTTCTATACCTCAAGGTTTTCTCTAGTTTTCTATTAGGTGACTGTTCTGGAGACTAGGTCTTATCCCCTCTTGCCAGGATATCACCCTCTCCCAAAAAGACTTCTTAAGTAAGGCTTATACACATCAACTTCAACTGGATTCATTTATCACCTCTCATGCAGATGGTTCTTAGATTTATATATTCAGTCCCAAGTCTCACTCCTGAGTGATGGTTCCATATCAACTGCTTTTTGAACATCTCAAATTAGTTATGTTCTTAAAAAAAAAAAAACTCCTCTTTCCCCATAACAGTCCCTCTTCCCAACTTTCCAATTACTGTGGAGGAAACCAACATCCTCTCAAGTCACACTAAGTCAAAACCTTGTGTCATCCTAGACTAGTCACCAAATATACCAGAACTTTATCAGTTTATAAATTTCATTTTTAATACTTTCACAGAATCTCACACAGGAGTGTTCTAACCACCTGCAAGAGTTAACTATTAATGTTCAGTCAGCAGTTCTACAATCCCAGAAATCAGCAATTCTACAGATCAGGGCTTGATTTACTGTTTTGTTGATTTTTTCTAGACTTAAGAAAGTATGAAAGTACTTAAGGGTTTGTGCATACATTCCCCCACCCCCACGCGACAGTGCTGTAGTTAAACATTTAACAGTATATACCCTTGTGTTTCTCTATAAACATTGCTTGATTTCAGCAAAATTAAGTAGAAAATTCAGGGAATGAAAACCTCTAGTCTGGTGCCTGACTGCAGGCTAACAACAAAAAGAACTGTGATTTATATAGTTATCTAAGATTTGTAGCATTCTTTGTATCCATTATTTCATTTGAGCTTCACAATATTCTTTTTCCCCTTCTTTCCATTCATACAACCATCTTCCTAGTAAACGTCTCACTTAGACTATTACAAGAGTCTTAGAAGTGATGTTTACCTGCCTCGAGTTTCTCTGCATTCTAATCCACACTCCACTCAACTTGCCAAAGCAATTTTATTAAAGCCCATCTAAAATCATGCCACCCCATTTCTCTGCCCTAAATCAATATAAATTCCAATGGCTCCCTCCACTAAATCACCTCCAGAATCAAGTGCAAAAATCCTTTGTTTGGATTTTGGAGTCCTTCCTATCTTTCCAATTTCCTTATACTTTCCTCCTTTCCACAATCCAGTCCCAATGGTCTACCCACAATAAGTCATATATGATACTTGTGTCTCTCAAATCTGTGCTATTCTTCCTCTTAACTTCCCTGTTTTTCTTCAAAGTTCAGGTCCAATCTCACTGTCTGAAAGAAATCTTTTCTCACTATTAGTGCCTTCTCTTCTCAGCTTCACCCAACATCTCTCCTGAGTATACATTGTCCTATCTACTTATTTGCAGGTTTTCTCTCATTAGAATAGGAACTTCCTGAGGGCAGAGACCAGATTTTTGCCTTTGTCTCAGGCCTGCCAGTCTGATTAGGTGCCCGTCTTTAGGTAACAAAAGTTCCTGAATGCCAACAATGTCTAAGATAGTCTCAAATATAACTTCAGATTCCTTCCCCCCTTCCTCCCCACCCATATTTGAAAAGTAAAACATTCCACTGTACAATTTGCCTGTTTGTGAAGCAGAAACTCGAGTTTCTTCATTTTCTGGACATACTTTTTGTTTCCATTTCACCCTGTTGGTTTTCTTTGTCTCCATGTCTCTCTTTCCCCATTGGACTTCAGGATTTGACAGTTCTTCCAGTAGAGGCACAGACCGGGTTCCAGGCTAACATAGCTCTTTCATCATTTCTTTTTCTGAGCCCGTCCACCCCTGATGACTCTTGTTCCATAGCAGTGACAGATACTGCACTGTCTTCCCTGATTTGCACCACTCAGCAGACTGACAGAGCTTTTTCCTCAGAAAAGGTGCAGTTTCAGCTTTTCCTTTCAGGGACATGTCCCAGAAATCCTATGCTTGTTTTCATAAAGAGGAGAACTAACCCTAATTCAGAAGAAAAACTTGGAAAGGACCATCTTTCATACCTGCTAGCTCTAATTCTAATAGCTCCACTCAATTATTTCCTGTTTCTCTATCCTTTCCTCCTCCAAATCTTAAAAGTGTAATATAAATATGAGTTATCACTGGGCATAGTGTAGTAGTATATACCTGTAATATACTCCTACTAGGGAGACTCAAGCTGGTGGATCACTTGAGGTTGGGAGTGAACTGCTGAGGGCTGTGCCAATGGAGTATATGCAATGACTAATATCAATAATGTGGGCCTCAGGAAACAGGCAACCACCAAGGTCACCTAAGCAGAAAAGAACTGGTCCAGGTCAAAAAATGGAGCAAATCAAAGCTCCAATGCTTATTAGTAATGGGAATCAGCTCATGAATGATTGCTGTCTTCTAGTCTTGGCGAGAAAGGAAAACCTCTCATCATTATCATTATTTTAAAGATGTGAAAATGTAGTCATTTTTCCTCCCAACTTCGGCTTTCAGAAACATCCCCTCTTCTTCTATAACTTGAATGAGCTATGATGAGTAATTAACTGATAGCACAAACTATAAATGTATTCTTATCCTTCACACCCTTCTCTCCACATCTTCCCACAAATCTCTTCTTGTGTGGATATTAGTGGAACATGTCAACTTGTCCATCACTTGCCTCTTGCTCTTGATATAAGACAAGCACATTTCCTCTTCCAGTTGTACATCTCTCTAATAAGCAAGACCCTTTATTCACCATCTATGCAATTTCTCAGTTTTATGTTGCACTGTAAGCAGGTTCATCATATACATATCAATTTCCTTTGATAGATCATTAATTTAATTATTCCAAGACTACACAGTTCATGATTCAAAACTGAGAAGATGGCATTTAAAAAGGTGAAACTGTTTCAGAAAGAAGTTTGAAGCCACTAAAATTGCACTGTATAAACTAAATGGAACAGTCAATGTTGGAGGAACTGTACAAAGGCAGACATATTAATATACTGTTGGTAGAGCTGTGAACTGATCCAACCATTCTGTAAAACAATTTGGAATTGTACAAGAACATGACTAAAATGTGCATATTCTTTAATCAAGGATCTCACTGCTAGTTTCATATCTGTTTTTTTTATGTTTGTTTGTTTGGTTTTTTGGCAAGGCAGTGGGGTTAAGTGGCTTGCCTAAGGTCACACAGCTAGATAATTATTAAGTGTCTGAGGCCACATTTGAACTCAGGTACTCCTGACTCCAGGGCCGGTGCTCTATCCACTGCGCCACCTAGCTGCCCCCACGTAATCACCCTAGTTTCATATTTTGAAGATGTCAAAAAAAGAGAATGAAATATTTATAGTAGCACTTTTTGTCAGAGCAAAAAATTAGATATTGAGTTATATGATTATTGATTGCTGAATGGCTAATATAATTGAATATAACTTCACTGTAGTGGCTATGGAGAACACAAAGCATGAGAAGACACGAATTCAAAGTGAAGTAAGTAAAATAAGTAAAATCAGGAAGCTAATGCCTAGATTTAGAAAAACTCGTCTTCCTGAGTTCAAATCTGGCTTCAGATACTTCCTAGCAGTGTGACCCTAGGCAGTCACTTAAGCCTGATTGTCTCAGTTTCCTCTATAAAATGAACTAGAGAAGGAAATAAACCATTACATTGTTTCTGCCAAGAAAAACCAAAGAGTTGATCGTGATTGAAATAACTGAACATCAATAAATTTTTTTGGTAGAAGTAAAGAACTATTGGTGTGGAACATTTCACATACTGTCAGAGTCAACTGATGTGCCTTAGTTTGGCTAAGCTTTTCTACTCTGTTAAAAAAATTTATTACAAGGGATGGCACTCTGGGTAAGTGGGAGGCAGGGATATCACTGGGGAAAAAAAGGAACTATGAAAACAAAATACAGC
Source organism: Macrotis lagotis (assembly GCF_037893015.1). Classification (NCBI taxonomy): domain Eukaryota; kingdom Metazoa; phylum Chordata; class Mammalia; order Peramelemorphia; family Peramelidae; genus Macrotis; species Macrotis lagotis. The sequence goes on along the minus strand of NC_133658.1, from coordinate 775,265,478 downwards.
AATATTACTTAAAAGCACTATCCAATTTCATTAAGGCAACCCTAATCTATTTCCTTTTCAATTTTTTTTTTTTGCTGGTAATAACACATTTATTGAAGTACCCTGATGTATGACTGGGAGGTGTTTTTTCACTTTTCCAATGATTGCATTAGGTCTTAAACATTTAAAATGCCAGAAACTAAACCTCTAGTTCACTGTGACACAGGTAAACAGAAACGGTACCACATAGAAAATAGTATACTCTTATGACCAGTTACATCCTTTGGTATGGTTTTCAATAAGGACTACATATTCTGTAAAGTCAAAGAACCTAAAAGAACACACCAAAATTTATAAGATCTCACATGTCCTTTCTGATTAAGACTGGTAAGTTTAGATTTAATATTCATCATACATTAGGAACTCAATGCAAACTTTGGAGACATTAGCTTTTTACATATTTTAGAGGGTGTAAAAGGCCAATTTTCATCTCTTTTTTTTTAGGTTTTTGCAAGGCAAATGGGGTTAAGTGGCTTGCCCAAGGCCACACAGCTAGGTAATTATTAAGTGTCTGAGACCGGATTTGAACCCAGGTACTCCTGACTCCAAGGCTGGTGCTTTATCCACTACGCCACCTAGCCACCCCCTAAAAGGCCAATTTTCAAAAGACTAGTATGGACAATTAGCTCAGCCCAGATTTAAGCAGGAAGAAGCGATTCAGCTGGATAACATTTGGGAAATCATGCAATACTTTCAATGATTCCTAACTATTTGGTGGCTGCCAAAATTCACATTTTTAGCATCAATATTTTCTACTGATGCTATATGCCTGTAGATTATTAAACAGACTTGGAAGAATCAAAATGATAACAAAATCGAAAGAGTAATGGAAAGATACACAATAAGTTTAAGCAAGTTGCACCATACTGTCAACAATGACTTTCCCATGAGAAATAGTATAAAAAAATCAGTGAAGACATGGACAGTGGGCCAGTCAATTCTTTTTTTTTTATGTTACTTCATTTTTTTATTTTTTCAATTATATGCAAAAATAATTTTCAACTTTCATTTTTGTTTTTTTTTATGTTTCCACATTTTTCTACCTCTCTTCCTAACCTCCCCTTTCCCCTTACAGTGAGTAGTCTGATATAAGGTTATATATATGTACAATATTGTTTAACATATTTAACATATTTCCATCATGTTGTGAAAGAAGAATCAGAACTACAGAGGAAAAACTCATGAGAAAAACCATGAAACTCTTGTTCTGCATTCAGACTCCATAGTTTTTCTCTGCATATGGATGGCATTTTCCATAACAGTTCTTTTAGAACTGTCCTTGAATACTGAATTGCTGAGAGGAGCTAAATGTTGCTATTAATGTGTATAATATTCTCCTGGTTCTACTCATTTCACTCTCTATCAGTTCTTGCAAGTCTTTTCAGGTTTTTCTAAATTCCAACTGCTTGTGATTTTTACAGAACGATGTATTCCATAACATTCATGACACAACTTGTTTAACCATATCCCAATTGATGGGCATCCCTGCATCCCTTCAATTTCCAATTCTTTGCCACTACAAAAAGAGGTGCTATAAATATTTTGTACATATGGGTCTTTTCCCCTTTTTTATGATCTCTTTTCCCTTTCAATTCTTGAACCAGTTCATTATCCATCTCCAGTGTCTGTCTAAGACATAAGTCATATTAGTACAACTCCAATGGCTATTTCATTGTATATCATAATCAAAACAAGCAAGATCTTCCATTTGATGGTTTTTGAAAAAGCTTTTGTGTAGAGTTAAGGTCAAACATTTTTGAGTGAATTTTGGATCACTCAAAGAGTGGGTGGTCCAAATCAAAAAGAGGTAAGACATATATAAGGAGAATCAGGAAAAGAAAGTCCATGCAAGTTTGAGGAGAGAGATGAAGACAGGGATGAATTTTCCATTACTGATGGATGGGCTTCAAACAGAAGCCAAATTGAGTTCTTGTCAGTAATACTGTAGAGAGGATTTCTTGTTCAGGCACGGTTGAAGTGTGTTTCAATCTGTTTTTCTGAGACTAAGAGGTCTTTTAAAAAATTAATTTTAATTCAGTTATCTGAATTTCAATTCAAAGCCACCCTTTGGCTCTAAAAGCTCCTAAGTAGTTTATTATTATTATTATTATTATTATTATTATTACTACTTTTTTCTTTTTTTTAAAATTTTATTTATTTAAGGCAATGGGGTTAAATGATTTGCCCAAGGTCACATAAGCTAAGCAAGTTTTAAGTGTCTGAGGCCAGATTTGAATTCAGGCCCTCCTGATTCCAGGGCAGCTGCTATATCACACTGTGCTACCTAGCTACCTCTAGAACTTTTATCTCACATGTAAAAATTTCTTTTAGTTGGGTTGTGACTTTATAGCCATTATACTAAATAGGTCACCAACTCAAAGCACCTTCCTTACTGTTAAATGAGTTTTTGCAACAATTGTCATAAAATGTTAATTAAATTTTCTTCATGTGTTATCATGTACAATATATGATGCAGCTCTATACTCATCTAGTAGTTTTCAAATTGTGATTTATTATTTAAAATTTTCTTTTTTGTGTGTGTGTTAGTCATAGGTCCTCCAAATTAACTCTTAACCCCGTTCCCCCAATCCTCAGTTTGTTATGTAACTAAGTAAAGTGTTTTAGTAAGAAAATGTTGAAACATTTACTTGATCATACTTCATCCCTGATTACTAGATGCTTCAGAATCAACAATTATTTTTCAGGTAAAATCTTTCATTGCTTCATTTCACTATAACTACAACCTGATGCTTCAATATTTTGAAGGATCCGTGAACCCACGGATATTGATTTTGCTTCCAACAGCACACAAAATCACACGTCCAAACCTGTCCATCTTATATGAACCTTGTCTGTTCAGTCAGAGCCCTGGTACTTGCAATTTATAGCTTCAAGGTGGGCTCCATCTGGAGAACAGAATTTTAAAAATAGCAACTGCAGAAGACTTGCCTGTACCATAAGAACTTGCTGGCTATTATTAACAATTAACTTTGTCTGATCCCCTTCTCCAATACACTGGGTGACTCCATACTGGAGAAGCAATTTGCAGAAGGCACCTTCAAACCAGAATTCTAATTAGAACTTTGGGGCTACTTTCCCCATACCTTGCCCTACAGCTAACAAATTCCTATTGTATGCTCCCCTAGTCCCTGGGTGGAGAAGCAAAACAAAACATCTCTCCCTGCTAATACTGCCCCCATTCTCATCCCTACTCCACCTTTGCCTATAGCCTCTAGCACCCAATTCTATTAATAAACTTCCCCTTTATCCTAGATATCTCACTCTTACATTCCTTCCTCCTTCTGGTAATCATAGAAACTTAAATTTCCTTTAAATATAACTACGCCCCTGAAACTGTGTCCGAAGCTTGCCAGTTCTCCCACCACACAGCCCCAACACAAAAGACAAGGAAGGTCACTTGGCATTCTTATCGCTCCCTACAGCTACCTCCAGATCTTCTCTGCTGCCGTGTCTCAAACATTTACAATCTCATAATCTCTTCATTCTTTCCACTTATATCACCTGTCCAAAGTCCTATAACCATAATCTAATGAGCTCCAGGAATATATGACTCCCTTCCTTAAAAATCTTCAATAAACATGGAAACATGTTTAACGTGAGAACGTGAGTATACATGTATAACCTGTATCGGATTGTTTGCTGACTGGAAGGGGGGGGGTAGGGAGAAAAATTGAAACTCAAAATTTTACAAAAATGAATGTTGATAACTATTTTTACATGTAATTAGAAAACAATTATTAAGATTAAAAAAATCTCCAGTCACTACCTAACTGCTTCTAGGATAAGATATAAACTCCTCTGTATAGAACTTAAACATCTTCTCAGTTGGATTCTGACCTTTCCTTCGAGCTATATTAATATTTCTATATGTTATCCATTTTAATATTTTGATCAAATTGAACAACTGTTACTCAAACTTGACATTCCATCTTCCATCATTTCTTTACATCTACATAAGCTGCTAAACTAATTCTTATTCAGCAATAACTTCCAAATCATTATCTTACTTAATGACTCAGCTCAAATGCCCCCTCCTTTGGTCAATCTTCCCAGATACTTCCTCCCAAGTTAAAATTGTTTTTACTCTCCTGAAATTTTCTTAGAGCATTTTATCTGCCTCTCTCTCTTCCTATCATTCACTACCTTGTATTTTACTGACCTGTGTAATGTCATTATTTCCACACTGCACCCCAAGTAGAGTGTCTGCTCCCTGAGGACAGATACATTATTTTTAAGACTACATTTTAAACATCTACCTCGATGTTTGTACATGGCAGGGTTTTTCCCACCAAATGTCTATTGATTGAATGACAGTTCATTTCTATAAACTGATGTACTCACATAAGCAGTCATTTTGCTCTTATGAAGAAGGATTGAAAATCTTTTAATGAGGCCAAAATTAAATCAGAGGCTTTTCTTTTTATATTACCCAAGGAGTGCTAACTATTGAAACAAAGAAACTTTTCATTACAGGTAGGTTCATTATGGCATGGCTCAGACTTAAGAGTAATGTTCAAGGGGCAACTCTACTTGTCTACTCCTGCCATTAACACAGAAGATGGGAAAATTAAAACTTGCCCTCAAAACATTCATTTGGAAGATGTTAAAAAAATCAATCATACATTTCATAAAGCAGTAAATAAAGGACATTTCAATTTCACCTATACCACATGCTAAAAGCATGCTTAAAACACTTAGCCCAAAGGGAAACAATCAGAAATAGTTTGATAGATATTTTGATTTTAAACACAAGACTGACTCCAAACTATTCATACTCATAAGAATACTGTAAAATCCAAGGGAGAATGGGAAAGTGCAACAATAAGAACACTTTAAATGCCAGAAAATTTTGGTTTCCAATACATGCATTTATTTGATGATAAGGTAAAGGCTTAAAAACTTCCAATGAGTAGAGACACTAGAGTATCCAACTTTAAAACCTGATTTAGGGCACCAAAATTACTTTGTACAGGTTCTATTGACAAATTACAGAAAAAACCAGGGACTATTCTGGGTATATGAGAGAACTTAAACATATATATCTTGACTTTGGTACTCCTTTTTCAGGAAATGCTTCCCTTGGCAATACAACTTGATATATATTACTAAGCATCTGTGGCTCTACTTGCCACACTTCTAGTTAATAGCTACAGACAAAAAAAATGTAGTGTGTAAAAGAAATCTTTGCTGTTCTAATGATTCACTTGTAGTGAGATGGTCACAAAACTCACAGGTAAGCAGCACTGAGAGAAGGAACAATCAGAATACCGTCAGCACAGGAGAATGAAGCCAAGTAACTTAGGGAAAAGATAGACTGCCTAACACATGGTATTCACCAACTCAAAGAAGGACATTTTCCTGCAATTTGTCATACAATAAAAGGGAATAGAATGTGCAATAGGGGAGAGAACATTAGATTCTCATGGATTCAAATGCTAACTCTACTATTTACTTCGTGTATGTCCACAGGTCATCTCCTTCTCAAGGTCTCAATTTTCTCTTAAGTAAAACACGAGGACAGGACTAGATGTTCATTGAGCTGTCTTTCAGTTTTAATCTAGGATTCTATGCTGCTAGGACATTCTATCATAAACAGAGACAGGTGTGGTTACCTTTGTTTAATATCATAGATTGCCTGCAATATAAATTACAATTCCAAAACAGATGTGAGAACAATCATTGGGACATACTTTGCTTTTTTGGAAGGTTGGTTTTGTGTTGTATGGATGTGGTGGTTCTTTGTTTTTGTTGTGTTGTGTTTTTGGTGTCCCTAAGTCTTCTGTATTAGTTGAAATCTTTCTGGTATTAAATGAATTTTCTATTTTCAGTGTTAAAAGAATGGACAAAATGTTTCTCAAATTCTTTAACATTTCACCTTAAATAAAAGTTTAAAGCTTTTTAAATAAAATTAAATGGTAATAATTGTTAACATAAATATGCCCAAACCCAGCATTCAACAACATTTTTTCTACAGAATTTTAATACTATTGAAGATTTTTAGATTTTTTTAAAGAAAATATAATGAGGGGGCGGCTAGGTGGCACAGTAGATAGAGCACTGGCCCTGGAGTCAGGAGTACCTGAGCTCAAATCCGGCCTCAGACACATAATAATTACCTAGCTGTGTGGCCTTGGGCAAGCCACTTAACCCCATTGCCTTGCAAAAACTAAAAATAAACAAATAAATAAATAACACACACACACACACACACACACATACACACACACATGAAATAAAAGATTATAATCTATAACTTAATTTAAAATTGACAAAGGATGTTTTCCATCCTGTATCTTGTTTACTTTATGGGTGGTCTGGAAAGATCCTAATGGTGTGACCAAAAGCACCGACAAAAAGTAAAAAGTCATACAAAAAAGAGCAACTCATTTAGGGCTCTAATTCTGCAAGTCACAACAGTTTACAAAAAGAAAGAGCACAAGAAATTTATTCATGTATTCAGAAAACTCTGGGATTGTGCCTGTCTGCCTCTACACCCAAAGAGCAGTATTAGGAGAAACAGGCAATGGAAACTCAGGCAGAAACTACTCGAGTATTACAAAGTTCTACAGTTCTTAATTTAGTTACCAATTAATTTTGAGGGTTGGACCTGGGACATGTACAACACACATGTACCCAGAGGAAAGAAGCATTTCTATTGCCCTCTAGTGATTCTTAGGGTGGAATGAATTTCTGGATGGTCAGGAGAAATACCTTTGCTTTCTATCCAAAACACTAAAGGAAGTGGAAGACTTCAGTATAAGGTCTCGAACTCAAAGAGAGAAAAAGAGGAATTGAAGAACCATGAACCACTCTGAGTTGGATTTTGAGACACTAGTTTTTGGTAGAGTGTTTATTTTGTTTTGCTTTTTTGAAGTAACCATATTGGAATTATTTGCTTTAAATAGCTAAGCTAGTTTATGGTGCCTTATAAACAATTAAGCAGGGTTTTGAAATAAAATAATGACTTTATAATCAAGGGGTCTCTTTTGCCCATAGTTGGAATCAAATTGCAATATGCAATCACTGTTCTAATTTCTTTTTTTGGGGGGGGAGTGGGAGGGTGGCCTATTCTATAGTGAAAGTGGTATCATTTAGTTAAATGCTCGAACCTTCAATAATTTGACGATTCAATGTTTTTAAATGTAAGAGAATATATGAAATAAATTTACATCTTCAACTCAATGGAGAACTATTATTTTTAAAAACAAGAAGTTTGAAAATGGTGATTGATGTACTCTTAATTTCATTTGACTTACCCGAGGCTGAATTCATTATATTTTGTTGGACTGGTGGACTGGTGGGAGCTGTAACATTCATCTGGGAAAGCATTGCCTTCCTGGGGTCCTGCCATGTTGTCGTCTGATCAATGTGACTAAGACAAAACAAACTAGAGTTAGATAAGAATATTTCATGTTTTCATAACAATGATTTCTTTTCTCAAAAACAGGAAGGAAATGAATAAAATGTCCAAAATTAATCCTTAAAAAGAACAGATCCTTTGCACTTTGCTCCTTCCACTACATAGGTCTGGCATCAACCAATTAATTAATTAATTTGCAAGTTCTATTCCTGAAAGGCATGGAAATTTTACAACCCATTAATAACCCAGAAGAGGAGCACTGTGTTACAGTAGTCAGAAGGCTGACCACAATCAGAATCAAATCCTGGCTCTAATAAATAGTATCTGCGGCCCCGGTAAAGGAATTTAAACTTTTGGTGCCCTAATGAAAGTCTTTAAGACTTTAAGTTCTACATAAAAAAAAAAAGACTTTAAGTTCTAAATGAGCTACAAATATGCATGAGTAGAAGAAATTTCCACACCAAGCATTACTGTTACTGATGAAATCACAGGTTAGGATTATGATGATACAATAGTATTTTAAAGAAAAATACTTATTTTTACAAGAGTTAAGAATACTGAAAACAAACTTAAGGTTCACATAAGGAACAAAATTTTACACTCTTGAATGTAAACAAATACCATTATAAAACTACATACTTTAAAAACCAATTGGAAACAATAAAAATAGAAAAATAAGGTTAGTGAAAAATCAGTTAATCTAATCATCAGAATGCCTACTATTTAGATAATTTAATCAATTATATATTTTTTATTTTTCAAGGTAATGAGGTTAAGGAACTTGCTCAAAGTTACACAGCTAGGTAATTATAAAATCTGAAGCCAAAATTGAACTCAGGTATTCCTGACTCCAGGGATTGGTGCTTTATCTACTCCACCACCTAGCTGCTCCCAATTTAATCAGTTATTAAAAAGTTAGAATCAGTGAGAAATTTTTTCCATGTCAAATAAAACTAGTTTTCATTTTTCTCAAGGAAATATACTGAGCTTAGAAAACATTATAAAACTATTTTCTTCAACAAATAAATCTTAAATTTCAACTCTATAATATGCTCATCATTCAATTTTTATGAAATACCATTATAAAAGAAATGAAATTTAACTTAATGGTGATGTTTTTTCTCTTGATCTCCTTTATTCATTAGTAGGAAAAGGGACTTTTTGGTGAAGCAAAGAATTACAAAGTGAATTCTCACCATAGGAGGAATAGCTGAATGAAGTTACTGATATGATTATAATAGAATATTACTGCTCTGAAAGAAATAGCAAAACATATGGATTCAAAGACATCTGGGAAAAGGCTCATATAAACCAATTAAGACTAAATGAAAAGAATGAGTATATGACAAAAAACATGGAAAGGAAAAGAACTCTGGAAAAATTTAAGCATTCTAATCAATATGGCATTCAAAGATAACTATCAGTACTTTTTTTTTATTTGCTTGAATCATAAAAGAAGTATTTTAAGGAGGGGGGAGGGAGAAGGAGAAAGTGGGGACAATAATAATAGTGATGCCAGAAAGGAATGTCAAAGAAACCTTTTGTAAAAATACATAAAAGGTCTATATCCCAAAGACATAAAAAAAGTAAAAAGAAAAAGAACCTATTTCTACAAAAATACTTATAGCAGTTCTTTTTATGGTGACTAAGAACTGGAAATCAAAGGAATGCCACCCATCAATTGATGTAGCATTTATATAGCAGTGTAGAAAAACTTTGAAAGACTTTCATGAACTGATGCATAGTGAATTAAACTGAACCAAGAAAACATTATACACAGGTAGAGTAATATTATTTGATGAAGAATTGTGAATGCTCAATTACTCAGCAATAAAATGACCCCAGACAATCCCAAAAGATTTATGATGAAGCATCCAGAGAAAGAACTGACATTGTTTGAATTTAGACTTAAGCATGCAAGTTTTCACTTTTATTCTTTTTCTTTTATTTGAGGCTTCTGGTACAAAATGACTAATATGGAAATGCTTTATATGATTGCACATGTATAACCTATATCCGACTGCTTACTGTCTCGGGGGGGGGGGGGAGATGAAGAGAGAATTCTGTATTCAAAACTTTAAAAACCCAATGTTTAAAAAACTGTTTTAACATATAACTGGAGGGAAATAATGTGTGTGAAATAAAATACACAGAAGGGACTAGAATGAAGCATAGAGACACAACACAGACAAGTTTGAGTACAAACATGTTAAATTTATTATACCCTTAAGAAAACTAAATGTAATTCAGTTTCAAATTCTTTGAATTCTGAAATGCTCATTTTAGTTCAACCCTGCTTAGGGGTTAATAATAACAATAAAAATATCATAGTATGGAGTTTGAGATCAAAGGGTTATAGATCTTCTATTAACTAGCAAATCATTTAATTTCTCTTGTTCTCAGTTTCCTCATCTTTAAAATGTGAGAGCTGGATGATGACCTCTGAGGTTCATTCAAGAGCTAACTATAAACTTATGATCCAATTGAACTTCTATGCTTTTTTTAATGTGTTTTTTTTCTTGGCAAGGCAATGGGGTCGTGACTTGCCCTTCAAGGCCACACAGCTAGGTAATTAAGTGTCTGAGGCTGAATTTGAACTCGGGTCCTCCTGACTCCACGGCCAGTGCTCTATTCATTGCACTGCCTAGCTGCCCCACTTCTATGATTTTTAAAGCAGGGACTGGCAATCTACAGCAGAGAGTCAAATTCTACTGCTTTTGTATAAACTATAAGTTAAAAATGGTTTTTACATTTTAAAGTGCATTTTAAAAATGTAAAAACCATCTTTAGCTGAGTTGGCAAAAAGAGATGGTAGATTGACTCAAGACCTCTGCTTTACTGAGACAGTAGATAAGATAAGAAAGTTAAAGTAAATGTTTGTCTGAAATTTGATATATGTTCTAGCTTTTGGAGAAAGGCACTCGCATGCAGGTACTGGGAGTCAAAAGTTCTAGATTTGAATCCTGGTTCTGTTACTACCTGAAGAAAAAAAATCACACTACCTTTTTGGGCTTTAAGTTTCATCTGCAAATTGAAGAGTTTAGATTAATTGATTTTTAAGGTTCTATATCCTAATTATGTCTTTAGTTTTATTAAGTATAAAAAACTTAATTACTTTTGAGAACTGACTAAAACTTTCATAAACTGCATGTAGTAATATACTGAGGCATTACTTAAATTTGTAACTTGGACATTTTTTAAATTGAGAAATCATCTAAAATACAAATAAAATTTTAAATTGGCAAACAAAAACTTCAGCTCTGGTTCTTACCACATACTGGACATAATTTTTAGTTGCAATCTGGTGAACTCTATGGGGCTGATGCCATTTCAGTATTACTAAAACAGAACTGAGAAACATCCATTCAAAATACTTATTGATAGGGGGCAAGGAGATATTAGCCTCCAGGTCAAGGGTTAATGTGCTTGGTGTGGGGAATGAGAGGAAAGGGAAAATGAAGGATTGATGCTCCTAACTGCTCCCTGCCCTGTCTCCAGGACTAGCTCATTGATCAAGGAAGATCACATTAGCAGATGAATCTTAGTGTCGAATAGAAAATATTACTTATTTGGAGTGAAAATAAACTGCCCTTCAGGTTAGTCTCCAAGCAGCTGGCTTAGTACTTCCTCTCATTTCTAGATAAGTTAAATGCAGCTGATCTTCAAATGAAACCTTTTAGAGTTTATCAAATAGCCTAGGCTAAAGCAGAGGTAAAACAATTAATCCACACATTATTAATGGACTACTATGTGGGGGGGCGGGGCAGAGGCTTCTGAGGCTCCAGTGAAGGAAAGAGGTGATGCTATTAGAAGAATGAATTGACTTTAGTGTAAAGATAATGAATTTTGCCTTAGACACACTGAATGTAAAATTCAGAAGGAATCCAAATGGAGATGATTGACAAATAGCTATAAATACAGAATCAGAAAAATGGCTATAAAAGTAAAGCTGAGTGACAGTCTGCTGGTAACTGGAGTTGGAGATCTCTGAGGAACAGTCTATGGAGAGAAAGGAAAAGAATCGTGGGAATTACTCAAATATAGGACATGGAAAAGATAAGGAAAACCAGCAAAGACAAAATGATGTTGAGGAGTAGAAAGAGTTCACACTGTCACAGAAATCAAGAGAAGTGAAAACAAATAAGGTTAAGGTGCTAGGAGCGGAAGAAAGGAGCAAAGAAAAGACCATTAGATTCATTCATTCCTTTACCTTCAAGAGAGATATTTCAGAAGAGCAATGGAAAGAAGTCATACTGCAAGAAGATGTGGATGGCAGAGTATTTAGCAATACTAAATAAAACAGGAGAGTGAAATGTTAACAAATTTATAGAAAGAAGAAATGTAAGTCTGAGTATAGACAGAAAGGAAAGGAATTCCTTGCATCCTGGGAATTGGCAACAGAAAAAGTGAAGAAGAGGGGAGGGATAAGGAAGGTGTTCAATGAACTACATCTTCTGAGCAGGAGAAAAAGTCAGGTTCAAGATTTATGTATTACTTCAAAAGTTGAAAGCACTTGGAAAATCCAGTGCTTAGCCATCTTCTGTCTTCCGATCTAAATCACAATGCCAAATAAATTCAAATTGTTCTTCAAAAAGCTATCTTTTGAAGGTCTGCAATGATAGAATCTGATGGCCCTTTTCATTTCCCCTTGCTTGACTTTCCCATAGATTTTGAAACTCTGAGCTTTTCTAAGCACCCAAATTTTGCCATTATCTTTCACAAGCTCCCACAAGTGACAGATCAATGAAGGTTATATACAAGCCTCTGTTTTGCAAACACCATGTTGACCATTCCTCATTGCTTCCTGAAGCCACAATAGCTCTCAGGTAGATGACCACCTTCCAGGTAAAGGATCAGCCTATTGAGAAGTCAGGCAAAACTTCTGCCAGCAATGATTAAGAAAGAGACTGTGGTTGTCAAAGGATGATCTATTTCTTTTTCCTTTATAGAGAGGAACAATTAAGGTATCCTTGATCTCCTGGGGGATTAATCTCCTTTGGTCATATAACCTACAAAATTTCAGTCAGCTTTTGTATAAACAGTGGGTTCCCAGTCATGTAAATCTCAGCAGGAATGGAATCATCAATAAGTTTTATCACACAAGAGGAACCTAGTGGCATTCAAAATCTCTTCTCCAATTATAAATTTATCTGGAGAAGGATTGACTTCAATCTGAGATATAAAGTCACTAGCTTCAGCACTGATTGAGGATACTATGAAGTGATCAATCCATCTCTCAAGGATCATGTATTTATCTCTAATCAATGTGGCTCCATCTGCACTGAGATGTCTTTGGTCTATAAATAGCTTTCAAGGCATCATAGAAGCTCCTTTGGATTGTTACTCAGACTAAAATGGAATTTCATCTTCTTACTGAGTCAAGAATCTTGCATCTTTCTAAGCTTTTGCTTACATTTGATTTTTGATGGAGTTAAACACTGTCTTCTTGAAGACAGATGAACTATCCTGATAGTTCTTTACAAATCTAAAATGATTTTGTTTCTTTCCTAGATTCTAGACAAAATTTTAATCTAGAGGACAGAGGAAACTGGTGACTGCTGGGTAATCCACGAAGCTATTTCAGATACATTTATTGGAATTTTAAATTTCCTACAGAAAGTCAAAATGTTTTATGAGAGAAGTATATATTCTCTCACACATATACACATAGACACATAGCTGCTAAGATTTACTCATAGGAAGACCACGTCAAACTATAAATAAGTGGATCAAGACCAACACAAAAATAAGATTACAGATTAAGAAATAGATGAAATATTTAAAATAGTAAATATACAGAATAAGAGTTTTTACATGATTCCATGAATATTAAACAGTGGAATCTGTCTTATCTTCTACCTAATGCCATCCCCATAGTAGATGACCTTAAGGCAAAAAAGGAACAAGAAGGAAGTGTACAAGTTCCTAAAGATATAAAGATTATCCTCTTCTCATCTTAGAAGGAGATAACAGATTTATGACCTAGAGAAAATCTATGACCTCATTCTAGAACAAATAGAGTTGAGAAAGAAAGAACATGTCAGGTTTCCTACTAATAACTATATGATTTAACATTTATTGCACTTTATATTCAAAGACAACTATTGCTCATAGAGGTATTATCTAGGTGTGGTTAAAACTATAACCTATAGTATTTCCACATTCAACCAGTGTAAAGAATGTTCTTAACACAGTAGTTATACATCTCTTCAACAATTGCAATTTAACAAAGTTTTTTTTTGAAACTCTATTCAGACTTAGGTTCCATAGAATATAATCTTACCTCACACTGGCTTCATGATGTCATGAAATTTGATTTTATATCCAAGTAAACAAGTGTGAATAGCAAAATTATGGTTAAAGTCTTCAAGAGAGTCACTATCAGATTAGTTGTGATTGCTTGTGTATATATATATATATATATTTCTTTTCTCAATCTTATTGGGTATATTAAAGCCATTTTCTATGATAAAGAACTTTAATCCACAAAGAGTTTGGGAGCATCACTCTCTAATGTAAAACTGAAAGCTTTCTGAAACTTACAGCTCAGACTTAAAATCCTCAGGACTTCCTAAGTTCCTGAAGATCTGAAGGGCAGTCCTACTTCTACATCATAAAGTATGTTGTAATACAAACTAGGGAAGGCAAAAATCTCAGTCCCCAACTACATACTAATTAGATGCTCTAAAAAAACAATGTAGAAACTTACTATTTTTTGTAAAAGGCCCATGGGGCAACTAGGTTGCACAGTAGATAGAGAACACCAGACCTGGGGTATGAAAGATCTGAGTTCAAATTTGACCTCAGACACTTACTAAACTTAGTGATCCCATGCAAATCACTTAACCCTAATTGCCTCAGTTTCTTCATCAGTAAAATGAACTGGAGAAGGAAATGGCAAACCACTCCAGTATCTTTAGCAAGAAAACCCCAAATAGAATCATGAAAGGTTAGATGCGACTGCACAACAACAATAAAGTATTAAAAGGTTTCTAACAGATTACACCATCCACACCTTAGTGTGCCAAAAGCTTTTTTTTGGCAAGGCAATGAGGTTAAGTGGCTTACCCAAGGCCACACAGCCAGGTAATTATTAAGTGTCTGAGGCTGGATTTGAACTCAGGTACCCCTGACTCCACTGTGCCACCTAGCCGCCCCCTGCCAAAAGCTTTTTACAAATATCTCATTTATGCCTAAAAACACTGAGAAAGGTGTCATTGTTAGTCCCATATTACACTTTAGGAAACTGAAGCAAAAGAGGGTTAAATGATTTGCTCAGGGTAATATAGCTAGTAAAAGTCTCAGGCTGGATTTGAACTCAAATCTTCCTGATTCTAGGCCCAGCACTTGATCCACTGGTATACTAGTTGCCCACAACAGAGGAGTCTGTTCTATTAATTAAAACAAATAGCTGTAAAGAGAATTTGTAAAAGACATACAAAGATGGAACATAATAGAACTATGGAAAGACAGGCATCTAAATATAATATTGGTAGATTTGCAAAATTGTTTGACTATTCTGGCAAACAACTTGGAATTCTTCAAAGAAAGTGACTCAAAAGTTCATACCTTTTGCTTGGAGCCCTACTACAAGGCAAATAACCCAAGGAAGAGAAAAGAAAGATCCTGCTTATTATAAAAAACATTCATAGTTGCATTTCTTGTAGTAACAAAGAACCAGAAACAAAGTACATATTCATAAAGTGGAAAATGATTAAATAAATTTTGGGATGCGACTATAATGGAATGTTGCAACCCCATAAGAAAACAACAGACATGGAAAAATTCAGAAGCCTGGAAAGTTATATGAACTGATTCTGAGTGAAGTAAGGAGAATGAGGAAAATAACAGAGGACTGATGCAGTTTGGGGCTCAGGTGATAACTAGAGTTTGAATAGAGAAAGAATTTCACAAAAATTCATGACTCAGGGTAATAAGGGACAGATAAATTTTATTTCACAGGTGCAAGATGATTGCCTGCAGACTCCATCCTTGGAGGATAAGCTTATCTGCTAGAGATTGAATCCACAGGAGTAAATCTGGGGTTTATACAGGGGTTGGGGAATAGCCTAAGTGCTGGGAAAGGCATAGAGGTAAACACAGGGGTAGTGTAAAGGATTATGTCAGGATGTTCAGGAGGTAAAAAAGACTTATTAGGAAACAAAGAGCTAATAGTTTGTCAATCATGTTGGAATTCTGCCTCTGTTTCCTTAACCTTGTAGAATTTTCTGGGCAGCGTGTCTCTATCTAGTTGGCAGAGACAGGATATGCAGATGGCCGTTATCAATTCAAGGTTTGGTAAAGGGAGGCAGTTTCTCAGAAGATAGGAATTTCTCATGGCGGGGGGTGAGACAAAATTTTTCTATCATCTACTCACATTTTTCATGTCTATTGTTTGTATAGTTTCATAATACAGTCTATTATAGAAAGGCACAGAATTGAACCTTTTGCTTTCTGCCTATCATTTCCACGGCACTAGGATGACTATAGACACCTTAAACTCAATATATCCAAACCAGAACTCATTATCTTTTCCCCTAAACACTCCATGTCCCTACCTTCCATATAACTGAGAGCAGCTCCATTTTCTGTCCCTGGGTTCATAACCTAGGAACTCTCCTGGATTCTTCAATGTCACCCTCTCCATCTAAGCTGTTGCTAAGACCTGATGATTTCACCTTTGTTAACATCTTGTGAATGAATATGCCTCCTCTTCTGACATTACTGCCAATCTAGTGCAGGTCCTTATCACCTAACTCCTGGTCCGGCGGGTCTGCCAGCTTCAAGTCTCTTCCTACTCCAATTAATCCTCCATTCAGTCACTAAATGATTTTGCAAAAGTACAGGTCCAATCATGTCACCCCCTCCGATCAATAAACTCAAGACTTCCTATTGTCTCCAGAGGCAAATCAAAAGATTCTGGTTTGGCATTCAACCATAACCAACCTCCCTCCAACCTTCCCATTCTTTTTAGACTGTATGCCCCAACATGTACTCTTCAATCCAGTGACACTGGTCTCCTAGTAGATCACAAACAAAAACATACCATTTCTCTACTTTTGAGTATTATCTCTGACTGTCCCACTTGCCTGCAATGTTCTGACTCCACTCTAACTAACCTGACCTCTCTGGCTTACCTTAAATTAAAAATCTCAGGAATCCTTCTCCAATCTCCCTCTTAATTCTAGTGTCTTCTCTCTTAATGATTTCCTATTTGTCCTGTATATAGCTTTTTATTTGCTTGCATGACATCACCTCAATTAGATTATAAGCTCTTTAAGAGAGTAAGGGATGCCTTTTGTCACTTTTTGCATAACCACTGTGCTTAAGCAAATAGTAGGAGTTAAGAAATGTTTATGAATTCATTAACTGATGCAACATAAATTGAAAGAAGAACAAAATCAAACCAAATGCTGTACAATTACAATGCTCAATCTTGACTCAAAAAAAAGATATAAGAAAAATGCCATTCCCTTATTTGCAGTGATAAATGTGAAAGGTGTAAATGTATATAAATATATGTGGGTACACACACATGGTTTATTATTGATTAGCTTTGGTAACTGTACCTTTTTTCTTATTCTAGTAATTACATACAGCCTTCTGGGGAAGGAGATAAGTATATATTTGGTACGTAAAACAAAAGATAGCAATTAAATGTAAGTATATGGGTGTGTGAACATTATCAACCTATAGCTACATATCATCAGAATAATAAGGTGATTCTGAGTTTTCAAAGGTTATTCCAATAGTGTACAAGCTTACTAATCTACTAACCAGGAAATCTATATTGACCTGGTAACATTCTGACCCTTGTATTTCAAGGTCCATGACAGTTAAATATGGAGAGACTCAACATCAGAAGGTTGAAGACTAGTTGTTAAATTCTTTGGTCAGTTTGACTCATGAAACAGATAAAAATATAAAACCAACTTTTAACCCTTTGCTGCCATACTCCACTGCTATAATGATGATGACACACCAGTGGTTGCTAAGCATCATCCTATTCTTGAGTATAAATATCAATTTAAATATTTCTAACCTAATTAGAAGGCTGACCAGGAGACAAGGAACGAGTTAATACACCATGGGGAACAACCATGATAAATGATAAATGAAACTAGTTGACAAATAAAAGTTTAAATTTAATGAAATGAAAATAAAAGAATCACAATAACACTATACACAACTTACAGTAATATAAACAAAAACAACATAACTAATATTGGTTGCAGTGGACAAACTGTCAACCACCTTTCCTTGCTTTGGACAGAAAAGAAGAATAAGGAGTGCAGCTACAGCTGTAGAATGTTGCATATGCTGTAATATACTGTCTCTGCATTCCTTATTTTTTATTTGATTACTTTTCTATGTGACAAGGGACAGAGTCATTTTAAAATCAATAATCTGTGTACAATCAGATCAAAAGTTAAAATAAATACTAAATTAGAATGAATAATGATGAGATGATGATGTGACCAGGTAGTATAGCCAAAATCTAATCTATTATTTTAAAAATGTGAAATGGATAAAAGCTGAGGATAAATGGTTACTTCTCTAAGAAATGGTGATAATCCAAATGAAATCCACCACAAGGCAGTCAAATGAATCCAGAAACCACCTCAGAGAGCATAGATGATCTTGTGAAAAAGGAGGGGAAAGGCAGCCAAGAGCAATACCAGCTTTGTTCACAAAATATTATGGTAGTCAACTCGAAGTAAACCTACAGAAAGCTTATTGCCATGAGACTTAATAAAAATCAGATCACCCTGAACATATCAATAAATAATTAGGCTAGAAAAAATGGTATATAAATGAGTTGGCATTTCTCTGTTATCAACGGTAGTGGAACTTTCATATTTGGACACAAAAGAGAAAGGGGAAAGCTACTTCAGAAAATGAAGGAGAGAAACCGGCTAGTGCAGACATGTATAGGATGACCCTAAAAGTCTTAGGGTAACGCCATATAAAAACATGTATCTGATAGAAGACAATTTTAAAGGCATTTAGAGAAAAGAAAGGGATATTCAAAAAGAATGGAAGAAGTTATAAATGACAGTATTATCCAAAAAAAAATTAAATGAGAAAACAGCAAGTTACAAACCAGATATACATGCTTTTTATAAATTTTTTTGTGAAAGTGGTCTATACATACAATCACTTTTTTTTCTTTTTTTCAGATTTTTGCAAGGCAAATGGGGTTAAGTGGCTTGCCCAAGGCCACAAAGCTAGGTAATTATTAAGTGTCTGAGGCCAGATTTGAACCCAGGTCCTCCTGACTCCAAGGCCGTTGCTCCATCCACTGCACCACCTAGCCGTCCCCATACAATCCTTCTTAATAATCACAAAAGAGTCTATGAAATCAGAGAGATAACTTTTTCAATCACTGTCTGATTATCAGTATTGTGGGAAGATGTACTATGCATATTTTAAGGATTCCCTTTAGACAAACCTTCCCATTTGTGGATGATTTTGCTTATTGTAAAGCTTAAGAACATGTTAGGGACTTCTCATGAGATACTTGGTCACTCAAGAGATTAACCTAGCAACCCACATGTTATGTGACTTAAGTAATGTATTCACTTGGCATATTCTTAAATGACAATATAGAAGCAGATTGTCAAGTTAGCCCATTAGTAAATCTAGCTTGGATGGGTACTACAAATAAGACAACTTAAAAAAGTCTATATTAGATCTATATGACTGAATCACATTTGGGAAACATCTTAGATCTCAATGATCCCATCACTGAATAATGTAAAAATCTACTTTTGAATGTGATCATTCTCCTGGCAGTGATATATAGCTACAAATCATAACCCCAAAAGAACCAAAATGGCAGTTATCTAAAGGGCAATGGAAAGACATATGGCAGGTATAAGAAAGTCACAATATATTGCCCATAATGACTGACATGTGAAAAGTAGCGGAAAAGCATTACTAAGGATATGACAGGAAAAGGCAGAATAGTCATTAAGTGAGAATAAGTGAACACAGGCAGTTCTAATGTGGTATGGCTAGTTTTTTCTCTCCATTCATTTCTCTACCTATTTCAGGTCTATTTTTACCTCTCTCCCTTAAGTGACTGAAACAGTCACTTTATTTTGCTACAACCAATCTCTCTCATCATCTTTTTTTTTTGGGGGGGGGCGCAAGGTAATGTGGTTAAGCGACTTATCCAAGGTCACACAGCTAGGCAATTATTAAGTATCTAAGGTCAAATTTGAACTAGGGTCCTCTTGACTCCAGGGCTGGTGCTCTATCCACTGTACCACCTGGCTGTCCCCCATCTCTCCCATCATCAACACAACCTCCAAAAGATACCAACTTGATTCTTCTAAAACACAGATCTAATCTTATCACCTTACTCAAAATTCTTTAGTGATTCCCTTTTGCCTCCAGGATAAGTAAAAAAAATCTTAATTCTGGCCCTGAAGCTGCTCATAATTTTACTCACTTATCTTTCAGTTTCATTTCACATTGTTCCTCTTCATGTTTTCTCTATGCTAGTCAAACTGATCTGCTAAGTAGTTCCATCTCTTGGCTCCTAGACTGTCTGATCCTGTCTGAAAATCCATTTCTTTCTTATGTAACACTCAAGGTCTTTCCTGATTATTCCATTATCAACACTCTCTCCAAATTGTTCAGTATCACTCTGAATCAAGGTGATGTTTTATTTTCCCAGGGAGATATAAGCTCTCTGAGGACAGGGAGTTTCTCATTTTTGTCTTTTTATTTCTGACAGCTAGCACAGTACCTTGCAGAGAGTAGGTAACTTTGTTGAAATGAACTATTAACTATTAGGCAAGAGGTTGGTTTTCATAATATTAGGTGAATTTAGGGCTCTAGATGATCTACATCAGGGAAGAGAGAACACAAACAAAATAATGCATCTATCAAAATATGAATCCATCAAGGTTTCCATAGTCAAGTAGAACCAGATTTTTTCCAAGTCTATGATATGCAAAAATGTTAACACAAAAATGTGTTCTGTGAAATTCCATCGATTTACATTAGAGATGACACATAACTATTCCAGGCAAGGAGTTTTCAAGAGTATATAGCTGTAGAAAGATTTTTCGCTTTTGAAGCCAGAAGAACTAGGTTCAAGTTCTTTCTGTCAGTATTTCCTAGCTGTGTGACCTTGGGCAATTCCCATCACTTCTCTGTGCCTTAGTTTCCTCATCTGTAAAATGAAGCGGTTGAGATGGATGAACTCTATTAAGATCCTTTCTATCTCCAACAATCTGTGATTTCTCTATACAAAGGAACTCTTCACTGGATCACCAATGATTTGTTGCACAAGAATATATATTTATTATAAAAGAGTCAACTTTTGCACCAATAACTCTAAGGCTGAGACATGCCTCTTCTCTGAGATTTGATGTTTAAGAAAGAAAAGACAACACTGATGGAAAAGAAGAAATGAACCAAACAAGAAAATGGTATGGGAGAAGTTGATATATCTTAAATTAATGGTCAATCTACAAGTTTACCATCTTCAATGGATGATCAAGCCATGTTTGCAAGAGATTCCAGGCAAAAACTTTTACTAGGTGAACAAAACTGATTCTATATTAGTGTCTATACAATATTTCCTAAATAATTTTGTGAGGTGCCATTTGAGACTCATAAGTCAAATCAGGTCAGCAGCATTTATTAAGCTTGTACCATGTCCCAGGCACTATGCTAGGCTATTAGAATACAAAGAAAAATAAAAACAGTCCAAGCTCTTAAGGAGCTCAGTCTAATGAGACAGACAACATGCAAACAACTAAGTGCAGATAATGTATTTACAGGATTAATTAGAAATAATCTCAGAGGGAATGTAATAGCATTAAAGGGGACCAGGAAAGGCTTCTTGTAAGTGGGATTACTGTTGTTCAATTGTGTCCCACTCTTTGTGAACCTATATATGAGGATTTCTTGGCAAAGATACTGGAGTAGTTTGCCAAATGCCTGAGGTTGATTTGATTTCAGGTGTTCCTGACTCCAGGCCAGATCAGGGCAGCCATGATGGTGAAGTCTTGGCCATCATACCAGAACTGTCCTGGTTTAAGGAATTGCTGATATTTAGTCTAGAGAAGACTTAAGAGTGAATATAATATTTGTACTCAAATATTTGAGAGGCTATGACAGAGAAGAATTAGAATTGTTTTTCCTTGGACCCAGAGGCTAGCAGGGACAACAGGAGAAGAACTCTGAAAAATGGCAAAGTTAGGCTACATAAGAAATAAATTGAAAGAGTTTACCTGGGGAGGTACTAGGTTTTTCCTTATTGGTGATTTTTAAACAGAAATTGGATAACTAATTTGCTTGGCATTCAGGAAAAGGGATTCTTTATCATATGAATATTACAGTGGAAGGCCTCTGGGTTCCTTATAACTCTCTGATTCTAGCAGTGATATGAGAAAAATAATTATTAAGTCTTTCAAAAAAAACCCCAAAGTACTATTTTGAAATATAAATGATTCCAAACTGTGCTTATATTACAAAAAGTTTTTAAAATTTTCTTTCAAAGTAGTACTTCCCTATCACGAAAATGATTTGAAAGTAATGCTGCAAATAAATATTTGATGTTATGTGACTGAGTTACCTTATGGGAAATAGGTACTTCTGGTTGATTCTGGGGAATTATTGATAAAGATATGCTTCAAAATCATATCTTTTGTTTTTTTTAGATTTTTCAAGGCAATGGGGTTAAGTGGCTTGCCCAAGGCCACACGGCTAGGTAATTATTAAGTGTCTGAGGTTGGATTTGAACCCAGGTACTCCTGACTCCAAAGCCAGTGCTCTATTCACTGCGCCACCTAGCCACCCCAAAATCATATCTTTCAGTGGGATGATACTGCATATCCCAATAAGGCAAGTAAAGCCTATACAAAGATAGATAGAAAGCAGTATTTTCCTGACTGCACATTAAAGGGTCAACATATTTGCAGTAGAGAGCTGGTATATCTAGCCTATCTCCTGTCTATGTTTGCCTATAAATAAAATAGAGGTTAAATATCAAAAGCTACAATTATTTTCTTTCAGTAGAAGTGAAAAGAATAGAAGTAGTACAAAAAAAAAATCAAACTATCCTCTCTTGGCAATGCCAATAATCTTTTACATCTGTGTTACTGATCATTAATAGACTATATTCTTACATAGTTGATGTAAGGTTGGTTATGCTATGAGGGTGAAAGAAATAAGCTTACTCAAAAGTTATCAGTTTTTTCTTTTTTTATTAAAGATTTCATTTGCATTTTACAATATTTCTCCCAATCTTACTTCCCTCCCCCACCCCCCAAAAGTTATCAGTTTTAATAGTCAATAACTTAAAAAAGAAACAGGTGAATGTTTCATGTTCTCTTTTTAAAATCATACATTCTTCCTATAAAAATAATACTTGTAGCTAGAGTGACAGAACAGTTCCTTTTATTCCCATGCTGGGTTAATAATATTCAACAACATTATGGCACAGGACAAATGAATGAACAGTTCAATAAATAGCTATTAAGCACTTGCAAGGTGAATAAGGTGCAGGGAGATACAAAGGCAAAATAAAATTACAGCTATCTTCAAGGTACTTATATATAGAGGGGAAATCACATGAAGAGACATGAATATAACAAAGGGTGGGAAAGAAAGTAAAGAGAGGAAGCAGTTAAGGAAATATTTAAGATTTATAGGAAAGTGCTTTTTTGTCAGTTAGTCAAGAATCTTTTTAAGCACCTACTGTATGCCAGACACTATTACTAAATTTAGGGATGCAAAAAATAAAAAGGTAAAACACTACCCCAGCTCTCAAGTAACTCACAGTTTAAGGAAAGAGAAAACACTAATAACTGCATATACTTTTCAAAATCTTCACCTAAAACTGAGCCCTGAGGGAAGGCGTAAACCAGCTACTGGCCCCAATTGAACTGGATCCTGATGTACAGGATTCAGAAATGACAGCAAAAGAGGAATAAAGGTAATCCAGGCAAGGGAGTCAAACAAAGGCACAGATATCAAAGAACACATATAGGATATTTTCTTGTGAATAAAACAACTCTGACTATAGCAATGATGGGAAGTACTAGATAAAGACAAACAGGAAAAGTGACATAGGTTCTCCATAGATAAGTTAAGAGTTTAAATATGAGATCTAAGTAGTTAGGAATGTTTTATTCTTTTATCCTGGGAATAAAAGCAAAGAGGCATAGAAATGCCATCAAAGGTTTCCTCATCCGGAAGGAAGGAAGGAAGGAAGGAAGGAAGGAAGGAAGGAAGGAAGGAAGGAAGGAAGGAAGGAAGGAAGAAAAAAACCTTCTAATATAAGTGATCTGGTTCACAAATATAGCTTCCTGAACACATCATTGTTGTAAGTTGTCTGATCTTGTGTTTACAAGCTACATTACAGTAAGGGACTTTAATTTAGCGAGTATGTATAGTCTTTCCAAAAAAAGGTCTCATAATATTGAAAAGAAAAAATCTGATGAAATAATGGAAATGTAACAGGCTTTCATGCCAGCAATACCTACTGCAATCATAACCACATTATCAAAGAGAAACCTGCACAGTAAACAACAGCAACAAATCTAGGCCTTCATTTGCAATCAAATAACCAGACAGGATGAGATGTGGTTTTTCTATTAAACAAGGTCGGTTTTTCCAAATGGGAACAAAGAGCAAGATAAAATTGGAAAACTTGGAACCAAAACATTTATGAAGAATTTTTAAACTTTAAACTTTCGTTATTGTTCTTAGAGTCTCAGGATACTATGATGGCAAAGTTGGTTCTAAAATTCAGAAAAGTGGGCACTCAGCCCAGATTTATGGCTCACTTATCAAGCCCATGTTTGTTGTGCAAGTATTATTTATAGTGTCACATGCTAGAGGCTGTTCCCAAGCTAGCTAAACCTACAAGCTTAATTGACTCTAGGAACAATACTACATTGTTCAATATAATCCCTCTATGAGCTACAGTTCCGAAGCCACAATCCTATGCTTTTTCTATTTGTACACTTCTACCCTGAGCTATTTTTAGAACCTCCAGTAAAAGTCCAGACACACAACACACACATAGACACACACCCCCCCAATTCCTCGATAAGGATGGAAGACTGAATGGAACACTTTGCCTTTCTGATAAGATCCTGATTTCCTGTGACATACAAAACTATCTTTAGCAAATGATAATTTAAAGTCATTGTGCTGGCTCAAAAGACTGAAAAAAGATGAGCTGAAATTATGCATAAACATATAAACTGACAGAAACACTTGAAAACTTAATAAAAAACCCATGTCATACGTGACAGTTGATTACACATATCAATGGTAGAAATAGTACACCAAATTGTAGGTTGTAATGACTTAAGTTGAACAAAATTAACATTTGCCTTTTTTTTCCCCCTCATTGTCCGACTCTTCTTTGACCCTATTTGGTGTTTTCTTGGGAAAGATACTGGAGTGGTTTGCCAGCTGAGGTAAACAGAGTTAGGTGACTTGTTCACATACTAAGTGTATAGTGAGTGTCTAATAAAACACTAGACACTAGGTAAGTGATTGAAGTAAATTTGAACTACAGTTTTTCTGACTCCAGGCCTTGTGTTCTATTGACTGCACCACTTAGCTGCCTCCTAATATTTGCAGTCAAGTATGAAAATATAAAAAATTTACAAACAACTATAAAAGGGCAATAAACACAAATAAATCTATATAACCTTTTCTTTTTCTAATTCTGAAACTCAAAAGATACTTTTTACCTTGGGAGAAAAAAAAAGTGGGAGAGGGAGAAAAGGAAGTTGAAAGAATTAAAGCCACCCTACCCTAGTTTCTGGGAGCTCTGAGTAGTTGAGGGACTTCATGGAATAATAAAGAGCTAGCCCTGGTACCAGTTAGATGGGGGTTCAAGTCCTGCCTTGATTCATACTGGCTCTATAGCTCAGGCAATTCTGAGAATATATAAACTTCAGAGAATGGGCAGACAAAGGAAGCACCTTCATAGATCTAGTCTATTCTTTTCTCCCTTTATTCATACTTATGCTCAATGAGAGTCTGTCCATGAAAAAACATTATTGACATTTACTGGGGACTTTTCTTCCAATAATCTCAAAGATCATCACATGTCACTTTATTTATCCTTGTTCTATGAGGTAAAAGAAGGTAGGTTTTGGTATTCCTTTTATGTAAGGTGAACTGAGGTAGCAAGAAGGAAAGAAACTAGTCATATAGTGGTACAACCAGGACTAGGATTCAAATCTCTTGACCTGAGTTCTTGAAACATAAGTCTAATTCTACCTGTGTGACAAGTAGATCACAACAACTTCTATTTCATTTTTTAAAAATTACAGAACTACCACAGATGTAAACAATTCTCAAAAATTCAATGTAATATAAATGCTATTTATAAATATATCCAGCAGTTGATCACAGGTCTTTGAAAATTTTATTTATAAATGGAAAACCCTATATTCAAAGATAAGACTTATTAAAAAAAAAGTATAGACCAGAAAGCTAATTTCCTTATGATGAGAAATATCATCCATAATCCATAATATGCCACCTAAAATGATCAATACATTGGGCACTTAATATGTTTACTGACTAAAATCAAACAATTTCAAAAATGAACTTTCCTCACCCCAATTAGATTTCTAACAAAAGAGACATTTCCCCTCCTGACTGAGGGGATATTGATCACTTTCTATGTTGAAACAGACTTAGCTAGTTTTTCCTTTAATTTTACCACAACTAGGGGAGAGGAGGAGGTAATGGGAGAGGTTGTGAAGATAAGAAACACAAACAAACTGAGTATATCTTCTAACCTTATTCATTATGACTCAAGCCTAAAGTTATAGACGTAGGCCCTGTTAAAGGGGCAGGTTTAGGCGGTCACACAAAACTATAATCAGTATTCTCATCTCAGAGCAAACTAATTGCAAATGGTTCAGATCAACTTAATTTCTGATAGACTGGTTTGCAAATACAGGCTTATGTATACAAATTGTTGTTTCAAATTCTCCTTCAGAAATTACCAGCAGTATCAAAAAACTAAAACTATAATGACATAGAAAATTTATAAAAAATTAAAACTATCTTAACAATTTCATTTCAACCTAGGCAATTGCCTATAATGCAAAAGATAAATATATCTTAAACTATTAATTATAAAAATAAGTAAATGGAAGTCTCTCACAGAAGACATCCTTTATAATTCTGTGACCACAACATGATGAGATTTAACACAGCTTTAAATGTGACTTCTATCCAATTATCTTGGTAGTTTTTGATCCTGATTTGGTAATATTGTCAATTTGGTGTCATTTTCCCAGGCAAATCATTAAAGTTTCCAAAAGACAGAAAAAGGAATAATTTAATTTAAAATATTCCAGACATTATTTTCAAAATGGCCAATGAATCAGTAACCACAAAAATTTGCAATTATAAAAGCTAGCTTATAAAATTTGTTTTATAAGTTATCATATAAAATGTATATATCTTATTTTTGATGATTTTTTACCTAACTTGAAACCAGCAATATTATACATAAGGGAGCATTTTGCCTTTATAATACGTAGTCTGGTATAGTAGGAAAAACCCAGATTAAACATGAGATGTGAGGTCTAGACTACTTTGGTATTGATCAGCTCTGTGATCTTACTCATGTTGGTTTCTTTATTTGTAAAAGGAAGGAACTGAACTCAGTGATCTCTAACACTATCCACCACTAACGTGCACATTGATTGGAATTTAGCTGAACTTGACCATTAAATATGTTTGACCATAATAGAATATGCTATGTCATGAAAGATGAGGAAAATTCAGAAAGATTTGCATTAAATGATACATAGCAAAGAGAGCCAGAAAAACAATAAATAGTATTATTAAAAAAACACACCAAAAGGAAGTTAAATGCCCCCAGTTAAATGCAGTAACCAATCTTGGTTCCAGAAGCAGATGGTGAAATACACTCTACCAATAGAAAACTATGGGAGTAGTGCGTGGCACTTCACACAATGTCAAATGCACTGCAAAATCACTGATTGCTATTTTGTTTATTTTTGCTTACCTAATTTTCTTAATAAGGAGCTAGTTCCAGGAGGGGGTATATTAAGAAATGGTTTTATTCTAAAAAGATATCAGAAGTTAAAAATAAGGCCCTTCCTCCCCATCCAAACTTGTAATATGAACATAGAGCTCTACCTTGAGTTTTATGAAGTTGAGCAGATCATTAAAGAAAGAATTTAAATAATCATAGCTGAAAAACTTTCCTTAAAAGTGATACATGACAAGACCATGTCCATCATCTCAGTAATGAAATCATAAAACCCTGTAAAGAAGTGGCACATTTAGATGTGGAACTACCACAAATGCAACTCAAATAACTAATTAAGAGCTTTTGGACACTGGAGATAAGGGATTTGATGGTGTTTCGGCCTTCAAACTAATCACAAGACAGGAACCAATCTTAGATTGCTACCAGTTTTCTATCAAAGTACTCTTTGGATATTCATGTCATGCTGATAGGAGAAAATTTTATAGGAGTTCAGTCCTTTAAGAAATAACCTCTATCCAAAAATAAGTTTACTTTATGAGAGTTAGATTAGTTAGAATAAACAGAGAATTCATTGATATTACATTATAATCTCAGATTAAAATTCCATCTTCTCTGTCTCTTCTAGGAATAATTATTTCCTTAAAAGAAGAACTTTACTTTTGCATATGCCTTAACTCTAAGACTCAGATACTGGTTAAGTTGAAAAAACTTTAAAAACAAATAAATAAGTAAATAAAACAAAAACCAACTCAGGAAACAGTCAAAAAAATGATCTTACAATATGAACCTACTATTAGAAAATGAACCTTTCAAAAGAAATGAATGTGTAGTTAAACTATACAATGTGATCTAGACATATACATAATGTTGCCTTCTCTAATCATATTACAGTAATTGCATTAATACATTATCCATAAACTGCAGCTTAATTAAGGTGGAGATTTATATCCTTTTTCTGCAGATGCTGAGTTGAAACACTGGAACAAGTTCTACATCTATCCACCCAAATCATTCCAATTCAAACCAATACAATCAGCATTTATTAGGCACCCACTACAGTATTACAAGGTATTAAGTAAGCACCAGTGACATAAGGATAACATGAAACGAGTCCTAAATGGTGCAATAGGTAGAGTGCTAGACCTAAAGTAATAAAAATTGACAAATCAAACCTCAGAAACTAGTTAGCTTGTACCCTGGGCAAGTCTTTAAATTCCCTTTGTCATATACAATTGACTATACAATGTCTATACAATGACAATAGCTTCTAGCACCCTGAACTACTGCTCTATGTAAATGCTATTATTTCCATAACTGTTCCCAATCTTGACAGAAGCAAAGGTGAGTACAGACATATTAAGTTCTGGAATTCTAGGATTCACTCTCAAAACATTTGGAGGGTGGGGGTTCTAAGGAAATGTTGTTAAGTGACTTGCCCAAGGACACACAGCAAGGTAATTATTAAGGGTCTAGGGCCACATTTGAACTCAGGTCCTCCAGACTCCAGGGCCGATGCTCTAGCTATCCACTGTGCCACCTAGCTGCCCCGACTCTAAAACTTGAAGGAATTATGGACATCTCTTGAGGCCTGGACTTCGACATGACATTTGACAAAGTCTCTCACTATATGATAGGCAAATGAATTCAAAAACTGGGTCAAAAGAAAGGTCTTTAGTTTTAATTGTCTCAGTAATTTATCCTTTTGTTGTGTTATCCATTATTTTTTTAATTGATGACTTGAATGAAGACAAAAATAAGCATATTTATCAGATTTACAGGTGACACAAAATTAAAAGACAGGGGCAGCTAGATGGCGTAGTGGATAAAACACCGGCCCTGGAGTCAGGAGTACCTGGGTTCAAATCCGACTTCAGACACTTAATAATTACCTAGCTGTGTGGCCTTGGGCAAGTCACTTAACCCCATTTGCCTTGCAAAAAAAAAATTAAAAGATAGTTAACATGGATGACTAAATCTAAAATGAAAAACATCTATATTCTAAAACAATCTGTAACTTCAAATAAGATAAATAGGGATAAATATACAGTCTTAAAACATGGGTTCAAAAATTTACACAAGGAAAAAAGACTTGGGATTAAAAAAAAGAAAATAAATATAAGCTAAAAGTTTATGTGACCTTTGGACAATTTTACTAGAAAGCGTGTTGTCTAAAATACAAGTCTATTTTTTTCCATCTTCTTCCTTAATTACTGTTCTCCCCATGTCTTGTTCAAGATTTCTTATCTCACTGTATTCTTTCAATTGGCGATTTTATCCATTTCCATGGATTTAAATGTTTTTTAATTTTTAAGTAATGTGAACTGCATTCACTTACATTAGGGCCCAACTCTAAGCTACAGTTATTCATTTTCAACTGCCTGACTGGCATATCCACTTGGAGGTTCTGTCAGAAACTCAAAAATCAAGCTTTCAAAATCCCCCAAATCTACCTGTTGTTTCAATTTCCTTGTTTCTAAGGATTCAACCATGATCCTCCCAGTCACCAAGAACCAAAGCCTTAAAATTACATTTGCATCTTCTGTCTCTTAGGGCCTTCATCCATGTCCTGTCAAATCTACTTTCACAATATCTGTAGAATTTGAAGCCTTTATATTCTCATGGCTATTACCTAAGTTCAGATACTCATTACCTCTCATGTGAATTATTTTAATAGCCTCCCTAGGTCCACATTTGTCCCCTCTCTTTTCCATCCTTCAACCAACTGCCAAAACAATCTTGCTAATGCATGCCTGACTATGTCATTCCCTTGCTGAAAGACCTTCAGTGGTTCCCCCAAAAAACTACCGAATAAAATATAAACTCCTTAATTTGGCATTTTCAACATACCTCTCTAGACATTTCATTCTACTCCCTTTCAATCAGAATACATTCCAGCTAAACTGGTCTGACGATTGTACCCTGATCTCTTCCTGCTGCTGCTCTCTTACCTCTGAGGATTTGCTTAGTATTTTTTTCCCTGCCAGGACCACACCCTACTCCATAGCCCTTACTTATTTGGTATATCCTTTTCTTTAAAAATCATGTTCAGGTACTGTCTCTTCAAGAAAGCTTCCCCTGATCCCTCCAATTAAAAGTTATTTTTCTCCAAAAATTTCCTTACAGGTACTTGTATCTTTGCTTTTAATACAATCAATATTTAAATTTTTTTTAAATTTATTTAGGGGCAGCTAGGTGGCATAGTGGATAAAGCACTGGCCTTGGAGTCAGGAGTACCTGGATTCAAATCCAACCTCAGACACTTAATAATCACCTAGCTGTGTGGCCTTGGGCAAGCCACTTAACCCCATTGGCCTTGAAAAACCTAAAAAAAAATTATTTAAACAACACCCTTTATATCTTATATCATTAGTTTTTGATGAGTTCTTCTGAATTTAGTTAGGCTGGTTTTCAGATAGATAACAAATACTGAATCTGCCTGCAATTCATATTCAAAGACTTGCTACTCAGTAGAAACTGCCAAAGATTCTACTGCCTTCAAGAGCTCAGAACACTATACAATAATGTGGTAACAGAAATAGGAGTCTGATGAAAAACAGGTAAAAAGATCATAAAAAGTTGCAAATACAAATGGATTCAAGAAGTATTTAGATAAAAATTATGGATGAGAAATGATAATCAACAAAATGTCAGGGGCAAATCCTTATCTTAAAACTTTTTTGCCTAATACAGAGTAGAACTATCACATTTTCCCTTCAAATATCCTTTCCTATAAACAAAACACTGTTTGCATAGTGTACTAATCTAAGCTTATATGGCATTTTTAAATGATGTGTAATCAAGTTCCTTAAAGCCTCTGAATCTTAAACCAGTTCCTTTTTTGGAGTTTTTCTGTTTTTTAAATCATTATATTCCTAAAATGGATAGAGACAAGATCTATGATTTCATTGATATAGATATGGAACTAACTCTCAGGAGAGGAAATTCATTTTTACTAATGCAGGCTAGCACCTCCTCAGACATTATAACCTTAGAAAGTTGATGGGGCAGCTAGATGGCGTAGTGGATAAAACACCGGCCCTGGAGTCAGGAGTACCTGGGTTCAAATCTGGTCTCAGACACTTAATGATTACCTAGCTGTGTGGCCTTGGGCAAGCCACTTAACCCCGTTTGCCTGGCAAAAACCTGAAACAAACAAACAAACAAACAAACAAAAAAAAAAGTTGCTTAGACAAGTTAAGTGTCAAGGTCACATATATGTCTGTTAGAGGGAGTATTTGAATCCAAGTCTTCCTTTCTTTGAAGTTAATCCTCTATCCACTTTGACAAGATGCCTCTCTGAAAAAGGTAGATTTACTGTTGCCTCTAAAATTGCCCTCTTCTGACACTGATGACCCCCAATGAAAGGTCAGTAACATTGTTCTGGTTTACTGTAGATTCAACTCAAATGGAAAATAAAAATAGGAAACATAATTAGTTTCATCCAAATTATTGAAGAGAATAACATCATCTTACCAAGAGAACAAAGCCAGACAAATTAAGGAGGGAAAGCCACGAGATAAACTGGGTACTGGACACAAGATTTTTTCTTTATTTGTTAATTCATTTGGTTCTCCTTTTCTAAAATGCTTAGGAATTATTCAACATTTTATTCCTTGTTTTAAATGGTAGTTATTTTTATTTAGTTATTAAGTTTACAAAAGCTTTTACATATCAATTTTGCATCCCAAATAGTCTAACAAGATTTTTAAATCACTTCATCAATCAATAAACATTTATTAAGAGAGAATAAAGAATAATAGCACTAGTTATCTACAATTGTCTAAAAAATCTGGCCACCAGAGGAAGGACATTTGACAGAAATCCATTTAGTAAAGTTTTTTTAAGCAGATTTTATTTTTTTTTACAAACCTAACAATAAAGTATTAGCCTTATAATTAATCAGTCTTTTGTTTTAAAACTCTTAGAGTTTGTTGTTTTAGAGTTGTTTTAGAACTGCTTAGAGACATAGTAATTCTTTGAAGACATACCTACTTCCTAAACCAGAATTATTATTTAACAGCACAGTCACTGTAAAAAATACTGATGTAGAAAAACTAGATAACATCTGACACACTCATCAGCACTGGATTAACAAAATACAAGTCAATTGCAATCAATATATATATATATATATTATATATATATATTATATATACACACATATGTGTGTATATGCATATGTATACATATATGTATATGTATATATATACACATATGCAGTGATGCTGAAATAATTTGTGTTTGCAGAATGAGTTGGATCAAATGATCTCTAAGGTTCCTTCCTATTCTAATACTATGAAACAAGTCTATTGAAAAAGTCAATAAACAGCAGATCTATGAGAGGAG
Source organism: Macrotis lagotis (assembly GCF_037893015.1). Classification (NCBI taxonomy): domain Eukaryota; kingdom Metazoa; phylum Chordata; class Mammalia; order Peramelemorphia; family Peramelidae; genus Macrotis; species Macrotis lagotis. The sequence goes on along the minus strand of NC_133658.1, from coordinate 775,232,686 downwards.
GGTGGGGGGATGGGGAACAGGACAGAACACATCAAATTCAAGGTACCACAACTGGAAAGACATTGACAAACTAGAATGACTGTAGCAGGGCAACCAATTTGGCAAGAAATCTGGAAACTTTCTCATTGAAGAAAAGCTGACAGTAATAGTCATGCATCATTTCACTCCCTCTTCTCTGGCCATCTCCTCCACAACCACCTGGGTTCCTACATCAGAAACCATGCCTTGGAAATACTGACCAACCTCACTTCCCCTGCTATCTTGATTGGTATCTCCTTCTCCCAGATCACTATTTCAAGAAAGGCCAACCATACTTCGTTTCAATTCCCTCCGCCATGTTCCTGCATATTCTTTTTGTACCCTCTCCTACCTAGTAAGTATGGCTTTGGTATTCAAATTATTCTTCCTTTTTTTTTTGTGGTGAGGCAATGGGGTTAAGTTATTTGCCCAACATCACACAGCTAACAAGTATCAAGTGTTCAGGGTCAGTGCTCTACCCACTGCACCATCTAGCTGCCCCCCAATTATTCATAATAATCTCTCAATGACCAGTTTTCCAGGTTAATTATTTTCAATAAGACACACTTCACAGTTTCTTCTACATTTTTGAAGTAAACAAGGACAAGATTTTTAAAAACTTATATAATTAAAATAAATCACTTTAGCTCTTTGTAAAAATGCAGGCACTTTGGAGATGTAAATATTTCATAATTATTGGATGGACAAACATAATTGTTTTTAGAGGGTAGTTGCCTTCCTCCTTCCATGACATCATTACTTAAGTGGCCTAATGCTGCAGAAGCCCTTTAAGAAAGGGACCTTTCAAGTAAGTGACAAGAGAAAAATCCTACCTATGTATTTATACTACAGTGCTCTTCTCATCTACAGAGCATAAGAGGGAACCAGTGGGAATGAGTACATAAAAGAAGCAAACAGCAAAAGCTCTTTATGAGGTCTTGGAGTAAAAAAATAAGAAGCATAAACATTTCCAAATAGTGAATAAAGAAGACCTCAGAGACAGACCTAGATTCATATCCAGGTTCTCACACACATTGGTTTGGTGAACTTGGGCAATTCAATTAACCTCTAAATTGAGGGTTCTAAGCAACTCACTGAGACAAAGCTGACTTGAAATTTCCTCAACTCTAAGTTCCCTACATTAATGAAAATACATGACTCTTATATTCCTAGTTGTAAACATCCATCTTCTGCAAATAATAGTGACTGAGGATTATTTCCAAACATGACTATGACATAAAAACAAAAGAGGCATAAACAAAATGTTTTTTTAAAAATATCTAAAATTTTTAAATTCAACTTTTACTTTGAAAATCTACAATCATGCATTTGTAACTATTACATTAGAAAACATATAAAGTTCATCTCAACATTAAGATTATACTTATACTTTTTGTTTCTTCCTTAAGGATATAATTTCTCTCTCATCACATTCAATTTGGATCAATGTATATCATGGAAATAATGTAAAGACTAGCAATTTGCCTTCTGTGGGGAGGGGGGGGAGTGAAGTAAGATTAAAGGAAAAATTGTAAAACTCAAAATAAATAAAATTAAAAAAATAAAATAAAAAACCAACATCAACGCCCTCTTGCTGAAAAAAAAAAACCTTGAAAATGTTCACTCAGACTGTCGCAGCTACACACACACACACACACACACACACACACACACACACACACACGATGCCAATGACTGGACTGGCCCCGTCTGAGTCATTTAGACCACTCATCAGGGACACAAAGTATCAATAATTGGCCTTCATATAAAAATTGCTGCAAGGCAAGCATAATAGCTAGCCTATTAGAACAAGGACTCTCATATAGAAATGTTCACATAAAAGGTAAGTGGGCAATACCTGGATACCATCTGTCAGGCAACTATCAACCCTATGGCCACTAATAAATGAAAACATCAGGACTAGTTTGATGAGGATGACTCAGATTAAAAAACTTATAGCAAAGCAATTTCATCAGCATTTTGGAGTTCCTTGTTACCAGGATAGGAAAGATACTCATAAAAACCTGTGTCAAGACGTGTCAACTAAGTAATGACTCATTTATCTAACATCATAAGGGAATAAAACTTTGACCCACCACCAAGCAAGTTAGTTTTCCAGATAACTGAAGTTTACCTGTTTATACTTCCTTAAGTATTTGCTTATTTCAACTAATTTTTATAAAAATCTTCCCCTGTAGTAAATAAAGTATGCTAGCCATTATTACTCTGTGGTGTGATTCAGGGTCGCTAGGGATAATTATTATTACATGGCCATAATCATATCTAATATTTTCTACAAGTCTTTAACCTAGATTTAGATTGAACTTTAAAAAAACTTTTAAAGTCTTTAATTTAGATTGAAGTCCCCAACCTTTATTTTTTTATTATTTCTCCTGTAATATATACTCCAGATAGCACATTTTTCAAAGAACTGCTATGCCAACTCATTGTCAGTGTATATGAATTATGGATATTGTTTCATTATCTAAAATGCCTTTAAGCATAGTTGTTTCCTATACTTATTCTTTTAACTATGGTTACTTTTACTGTAGTCTTGTGGGAGGGACATCATAAATGTCATTCTTGCTTTTCAGGATTTAGCTAAGGTATACAGCTTGAACTTTGGTCCTCATTTTAACTGTGTGAATCTTTGCATAATGTGTGCTTCCTGTAAACAATTTAATGTTGGATTTCCTTTTATTTTTTAATACATTGTGCCACACCCTTCTTTGTTTTGAAGGTGAGTTAATCTCATTCACATTCAGAGTTAAAATTGCAGGATTTGTTTTTGTCTCCATCATATCCAATTATAATATTTTTCTCTCCTCTCCCTTCCCTCCTTTATAAGGAAATAGGAGCGGGGAAAGAAAGGGAGTGAAATAGCCTCTAATAATCTATAATTAGAATAGGTAGATTCCATTCCTCCTCTTCACCCATCCCAGATACTAGGTCTTACCCTTTTTTTTATTTGCTCCTTCTATTACTTTCTCATAATCAGCATCCCCTACTAAGTTGGAAATTTGCTTTATTTGAGGCTATTCCCTTTCTATCTTTACCTTTTCTTAAACCCAATCCTCCTTTCTTTAAGTCCTGATTTACTTTATTGTAAGTCTATACTATACTTCCCCCTCCTCAAACCTTCCCTTGTTCAACTCATAAAATTCCTGAAATGTCTCCCCCACACATGTTATTGTTGAATGAACATCTTCTTCAATTATGAGAAATTATAACCTGTAATCTCATCTCTCATCTCAATACCAAAAATTTGCTAACCTTCATTTGATGCCTATTTCCACTGATGTTTTGGTGGTCCTATGGATGGGGTTCTTTGTCTTTGTTGCGTCATGGACCCCTTTGGCAATCAGGTGAAACTGATGAACCTCTTCTTAGAATGTTTTTAAAGGAATAAAACTAAGTCTAACAAAAGAATCAAATCTATTAAAATGACAATTATTGAAATATTAAGAAAATAGGTTCAAAGATTCCAATTATGAATGCTCTGGGAGAGAGTTAGGCTTCTCTAAGGCACAAGACTCCAGTCAATTTTCCTTTATCATGTCACTATAGTTAATTCCCAATCTTCTTCTACCACTAAATTTCAAATTAGACACATCAAATTGAAAAGAGTGCAAAAGAAAAAAAGCCCACTTTTATGAATATACTACACTAGCATATACCATACATAAATTTGGCCATTTAACAACTATAAAAACAGATTTTGATGACAGGATGTGACATGGTCAAGCAGCAGAGCAAACACTTTCTGGCAAAGTGGGAGTGAGAGATATGGTTGGAGCAACAGGTGTTAAGGCCAGAGAATCAAAGGCAGGATTCTATTTTAATATTGGGGAGAGGGGAAGGAGTAGGAGTGAGGAAGGCTGTCATGGTATTACTCATAAATAAGAAAAGGCACACTAAGCTGCAGTCTTAGATAGGGCCTGGGTTCTGCTTTAATAAGTTATTAAGCCAGATATCTGAATTATGAGGAATCTCAGAATATATCATTTAACAATAAAAATCAAATGTATACCTGAAAAATTATATATACATGTTTACATATAAATATATACCACCTACATTTCATAGTTCATCCAGAATGGCAAGGAGGTACAAAGAACCACCAACACTGAGAATGCCCTACCCACTGGTCATGAGGCATCAAAGAGCTCAACTTAGATGATCAAGGGCAGAAGAACTACCACCACAAGTGTATGCTCTCTGCCACTGTCTTATCATCTACTTGGGTAACTTAAACACCATCTGGACCTTACCATCTATCCCAATAGTGACCCTCCTTAGGACTTAATAATCTTTCCATCTGCCCTTACAATGAACTTTCATTCCCTCCATAATGCCTTTATTTCCTTTCTCCTCTCCCTATTAAGAATAAATCATTACAGGTTTTTACTCCAACTCAAAAGTCATATCACCAAAGTCATTTAACTGACAGCTCTAAGAGAATTTTCTTCATCTCTTAAAAGGCAAATTTTACTTTAAAAAAAAATCTTCTTTGGTTCTTTTTCAATATGCCAAACCATGAACAAATATCAGTATTTCAATGCTATTACTTTTAATGATCAGATAGTCATCTTCATTAAGGAGTGCAAGAAAGTTGATCCCACTTTCATGACTTTTCTCTGTAGTCACAACCAAAATCCATGGTCAAATTCTTCCATTTTGACTACTGAGAAGGAGCCTTCATAGGATACTTCAAGTCCCACAACATACTTTTTAATTGAGAGTGCAGTAAACTTGATATTCATTACATTCCAAATACAAGAAAAAGTAAGGGGATGACACTTAGACTTCTAAATACTGTTTGAGTGGATCTCAAAAAAAGTGCCTGATACCTTTAACAAACCTGAGCTTTGGCAGCTACTGAACAAGTTTGGCAAGTCAGGAAGGCAGAATGAAGTCTTTTAAAGATGCACTGAAGCAGATCTTCAAACAATGCAACCCAGCCAAGGGCTTCTGGGAACTCTGCTCACTGGATAGCCCAGCCTGGCATGCAATCAATCAAGAAGGGGCAGCTCTTTTTTGAATGCAGGCTTCAGGACTCCCTCTTTGTCTAAGAGGGAGAAGCTACAAACAGAAACAAGCTCTTTAAATAGTGGCTTCAGGTACAAATCAAAGAGTGCCTTGCAAGCCTTCCAAAGGCAGAAAGGGCAATTGGGTTGGCAGACCACTAATGGTTACCAACACTGAACAAAAAATATCTACTGAAGTTCCCAATACTGTGGGCAATGCAACACGCGGAGAGGACAAGCTTATCCTAAAACCTACTGATCCCAAGGATGAATCTCTTCCTCCCTATGTATGTTTACCTTTCTGAGTTCATGCTGATTCCTATCAATAGAATGTAAGCTCCTTGAGAACTAAAATAATTTAATTTTAAGGTTGCTTAATGAGGTTTGCTAAATTAATGGAAAGCTTCACCTTGTTAGGGAAAGACTAATATACGTGAAACAATAAGTTAATCTGAGAAATCATATGAGCAAATATTAAACTGTGCAACTCAGACCATCATCTGGAAAGACAATACCATATATAGTTCATTTAAAAAATTTAGAGCAATATTTCTCAAATTTTTGAATCTCAGAATCACTTTACAAATCTTAAAAATCACTGAGGATCCCTCAAAACTTTTTACTTGAATTAAAACCACAAATATTTATTATATTCAAAAGAAAAATATTTAAATATTATTTTGAAACTTTACAGACCCTCTGAAAAGGTATTAGGGTCCCTCAGAGGTCCTTCATCCAGTTTGAGAACCATTGATCTAGAGTGATGACAGGGATACAAAAGCTTCTATACTTTATTGAAATTTTACTTTTTAGCAATTTCTTATGCCAAGATCCTTGGGCATACAGCCATCACTCAAAAAATTCCAAGACACTGGCTGGCAGAACTCTTTGATACTTGGCTAAAGATCAGAACAACCTTAGAATTCTTGTTCTCTAGACAGAGACAAAGAAATACTAGAAATGACACCTTTAATCTCTGTGAAAGGAAGTGACCACACTCTGAGTTCTCTTTCTTTCTGAGAATAAAATTATGTATGCATAGTGATGTAGAGTGAAGAATGAGAAGAAAAAAGTGTTATAATATCAATATTATAAAAAAGCATTTGTTGAAGACTTAATAAACCGACAAAAATAAACAGAATCAGAACAATTTTACAATAACACGTGATTCCAAAGGACCATGAGATTAGACATTTAGACTGAAAAATTACACATACATACATACATGCATTCACATATATGTGTATACAGAAACCACTCAGGGATGTTTTGCCTGACTATGCACATTTGTTACAAAGAACTTGTTTTTTTTTTTCCTTTTTTTGTTTCCAGTGGTGGGAAACAATATATTAATTTTTTAAAATAATTAAAAAATTTTTTAAAAGAGGTAGAAGCAGAGTTCTATAACAGTAAAATGTTTATTATTTAGTTGTTTTATTTTGGTAAGAGACCTCTAATAGAATGGGGAACTAATCTGTAAATATTTTAAAATATATAGCAGTAAAACACAAATACTTCCACTAAACAATCAAATACGTTTACTGATTCATAATAATCTGTCATAATTATTGAGGCATCTAAGTATTGGTACAAGTTCAATCATCACTTTCGTAGTATGACTAGCAAAGGAACTAAACTTATTACATGTACAATAATAGCAGCAGCTAGGATACAATTACTTGACTCATTTTTAAATTACTTGTCAGAGAGGTCCAGGTAATAATAGGCAGAACAAAACAGAGTAACCCTAATGATAAGATGACACAACAGGTTGTCTTTTCCCCTCAAGGTGGTATTATAAAGTCTAATCTAAAGACCTGAAATCTAACCTGTTACTAACAATTGCCTGCTCCTAAAAATCTACTCCTAAAGCCATCCATGAATCTAATTTTCATCCACCAAATCCAGTCTTTAACAGGTCCTTTGGTTTTAGGTTTGCAAATGGAATACTTCTTCCTAATAGGGAAGTAGTAAATATAAATACAGTGTTTTATGTAAAAGACTGTCCAATGAACCATCTTGGTTTGTCTCTTTAAATGAAGATAACCAGAACAACCTTATTGGTTCTTTTTTGATTAAACAGAAATCATAGAACACAGCATAGTAGATTGGCTACTCTGGTCTGTCTGATCCTAAGGACTGCTCATACATAGTTCTCCCCAATGCTGGTTCCAAGGAACATTTTTTAGATTTCCTTTTTTACTTCATATAGCATATATTCAAGTATCATTTTTGTATTATGTTTATCTGTATATCCATCAAATGCTAATAGAGAAAAAGCCTCCATAAAGGCAGAGGGATCCATTTTTAAAACTCCCATCTCTGTTCATATTAAGTTACTAAATTGTGAATCGAACCTAAAATCTCCAAAATATTCTGCTCACATAAAAGTTACCTATAGTTGTGAAGTTCAGAAAGCAAAAGTTGTGATTTGGAACAACCTGTAGGATAAATTTCAGAAGACTACATTTTAAAATGGAATAAATTAATTGAACTAAATCACATTTTACCCAAACTGTCTTCAACAACTAAACAATCTTTTACTTACATTCAAGAAATTATGGGCGCAAAGAGGTCCAGGAAAATGTCACCTCAAAATATGTTGAGAGTCTAATCAGTCAAATTTCATTAAAAACATCAAAACAAAGGAAATAGTTCCATGAATACTTCCTAAGACAAACAATTCTATCAATCCACTTTTTTCTACTTAAGTACTTTAAAGGATAAAGTATTTTGAAACACTGCTAATTGTTACAGATTTGAAGACTGTTTAGATTAAACGACAAGGTCTGAAATATAACTCTTGATAGTAAAAGCTTTTATAATGCTCACAAAATGTTGGACTCATCCCCCTAAACACTACTAGCAGTTTAACTGGGAGAGGCTTCACTGTTTGACTTGAAACAGTTCAAAACAGAACTGTGATGTCAACTTTTTATAAATAGCCATGCCATCATGTCTCAGACAAACTTGGCTCCTAATGCCTCAAAATAATTCTACTTTGAGCACTATTCTTCTTAGCTCAACTCTATGTCAAAAGTAATCTCAAATAATTTGACAAAACTTCCTCAGTACTGTCTTTTCTAGATAAGAAAATTACATCATATATTTAAAATATTTTGGTGTTTTAATTGATTAATATTTCATACTTAAGGAGTAAATTGTCAGTTTCTTTCCATAGCCTATCATGATTTAAGGAGGATATAAGGAGGAAGCAAAATATAATTATATTTCTATATTAATTCTGGTATACTAAAATATTGTGCAACCTTTTTGCAGAAAAAATTATCTTATGTTTTCCCTGCTAGGTGCACTTGAAACACATACAAAAAGCAACACATACTTTTTTTGGGATTTAGACCAACTATGTGAGAACACTGTGAACATTAAGCTGAATTCAGATCATGATGTAGAGGGCATTACTATTTTTAGGAAATGGCAACAGTTTGGTTCAGTTGGCCACATGCCTGGCCTCTGGATCAGGAGGTCACAGTTTCTAATTTCACACAAGTACTATAGTTTACAATGATTACTAAAACTAATACATAGTATCAGAATACATTTAACTAACAGTCTCTTCATTTGAAAAATGGTAGCCAGTAAAATTCCTCATCCATTTAAAAAAAAATCATAATCTTTTCAGAGTAAGAATATAAAATCTACCATCTCAAACCTTCCTCTTAAATCAAGTACTAAAGTTAAAATATTTTCACAAAGATAAAAATATAGATGTCATATCAAAAGAAATTTTTACCGTATTTGCCATATGCTGCAAAGACTACGATCTCATCCATAGAAGCGAATTCCTTTTCTTCAAATATTTGTTTTAAACAAATTAATTTCACATTTGAATGGCAAAGTAAAAATTCAGAAAAAATTTATATAACTGAATACATACGCATATTTATTTATTTTGTATGGCTAAACTACTTGAAAATTACACAGGATGGCACAAAGTCCCACTGCAGTTCCACATCAATGAAATCCATGATTATTCAAAAGAGCATTATTCTAATACTCCATTTAGAATAAACTAAACATCCCTATTGTCTAAACTGTGACAAGTACTTGAATGGCCAGTTCATTGAGTAAGTTACATCAATTCATGTATCTGGGATAGGCATAGCTGATAGACAATGAGTTAAAATTTAATTCAATAAGCATAAAGTGTCTACTATAGGCCAGGAATACAAAGACAGTTTCTGCTTTGAAAGTCACGGCTTAATGAGGGGAAAAAACAGCATACAGTGAAAAAGCAAGTACAAAAAATATATATGCAAAGGAAACATGAAGTCATTTTTCTGGGTGGAGTGTAGAGATATAGGAAAGGCTTCATGTATTCCCAAAGACAGAGATAAAGAAGGAAAGCTTCTAGGTATAGGACACAGCTAATGAAAAGGCAAAAAGATGAAATTTCATGTCTAGGAAAAGTAAATAAAAAGTAATTTTTTTGAGAATTGAGGGAAAGAACAAAGTGATATAAAATTAATTTCAAGCTGAGTGGTACAATAGCTAGAGCACCAGGTCTGGTATTAGGAAGAGCTGAAATCAAATTTGGCCTCAGACACTTACCAGCTGTGTGACCCTGGGTAAGTCACTTCATCCCTATTTGCCTCAGTTCCCCATCTGTAAAATGGAAGACACACTAGAGAAGGAAATGGCAAACCATTCTAGAATCTTCACTAATAAACCAAGAGTTGGGCACCACTGAACTCCTGAACAGCAACAATGTCCAGGAATGAAAGAATAAATGAAGGCTGAAACTGAGGTGGGGTCAGTACTTGGAGAATTGCAGAATGGAGTAGGATGAAGAAAGCAATATGAATTGCATTTGGGAAATTGCCCAGCACATTTAATAATCCCAAATTGTTTCCAGGGATGACTCCTCTTTTCATCACGCATGACCTCCCGGTGATACTGTATAGTTGTCAATCTTAAAACCTACTATCTCTAAAGAATTAAAAGCCCACAGGGTAGAAGAATGCATAGTAAGCTAATGCAGATTAGAGCCTATTTTCAACAATAACCTGAAAACCCAGGCAATGGTAGAAGTATATCACCAAGGGAATTTGTTGTCAGGAAAGGAGGTGGGTGAATCAATCATTTGGAGAGAGTCAAGAATTAAATGGGACCATTAAAAGAGTTTTATTAGTACCAGAGAACATCAAAAAGGACAGAGAAAGAGTTCTAGCATAGAAGACGAATCTTCTGTAGAGATCCTATGGAAAAACATGAACAAGAATCACATAGGATGAGAAGGTATGGAGAGGTTGCAATCTGTACCAATGGAGGGAAAACTATATTGATAAGATGCAAAAATCTCTCTGGGACTCTTGGAACCTAAGTGCTGAAGTAACATGGCTTTTCATTTGAAATAAACTAAATTCTTATAAGCAGAAGTCTATTATATATCGTGAGAACTATTCCATTTTAGGTTATACTACAGAATTTTCCATTTATCAGGTTCATCTCATTTTAATGAAAACTAATAGTTCTGAAAAATTATAAAACAAATTTCCATAAATTAATTTTTTATATATTAGCTTTCAGAAATAAATTGAAGATGTGTTCAATAATGGAAAGATTATTTAAGTACCAAGATAAAAAACTATGTTGCTTAATGTTACTATATCACACATAGAAGAAAACTTTAAATTCAATTTCTGATATATAAAAAATAATTCTTTCTTAAAAAGTTCAATAATTCTTAATTTAATTTAATTCTTAAAATTTTCAATCAGAATTGAATTATTCATTTTAAAAGGGGATTAGTCCTATGTGTCTTAAATATTCTTGAATTGCTCTAGTCAAGTGTCTATTGTTATTATTGCTGATGGCGCAGATTCTTATTCTCTATTCAAGCTCTCCCCATGACTGAAACTGATTCTTACTCTAACCTCAAACTGTATCAACAGGTACCAAACTGTACCAAACTACCAAACTGTACCAACTGTTGGTTGGAGGGGAGGGGAAGGGGAGGGGAAGGGGAGGGGAGGGAGAAGGAGGGGAGAAGGGAAGGGAGTTAAATTATTTCAATCAGTTTTTATGGCATGTTAAAACTGGTTCACAAATAGTAATAGGATGGCCCTAATAAAAGAGAAGTTTCTAAAGTCTGAATAAAAATGGAAAGAATATCTGCCCCTAACCCCTAGTCCATTCACAGAACAAGTTCAAACTACTTTTATTGCTATAAACAGAATAAGCAAACTTTGTCTTTAGTATACCAACTCAACCTCAAGCTTTATATGGTCATGAGGGTCGTTGTTAAAAGCACTGGTCCAAATCAGATGCCATTTTCTCCACTGGGATTATAATGATCATACATTTCAATGAGGAAGGGAACTCAGGGTCATCCAGCCCAACTCCTTCACTTTATAATGAGGAAACTGAGACCAAGGGAGAAAAATAGCTTCCCTAAGAAAACCCAGATATAGAACTGAAATTCATATTCAGGTTCTCAGACTTCTTTACTATACACCTTCATATGACCTTTTTACATCCCTCTCTTTATCAGTAATCCTGGAATCTTGTGCAACTCATGTGTCGTGGGTCCCACCCTCCTGCAATAAGCAACAATAATACTCCAACTAGTATTAAAATGACTTGCATACACATTATGTCCCCTCTCCTGTATTTCAAGGTCAAAGACCGATTTGTTTCTCCAATTCTTAAGATGGTACCTGTGGTCTAGGTATTTAATAAATATTTTAATTGAATTAGATATTTTTAAAAGGCTCCATCTAGTACAACCTGCCATCTAATGGATGATTTTTCCTTACATCCATTAACTGATGGTCATCACAGCCTCTAAATTTGTTCAATATTTTTCAATACAGTAAAAGTCAGCTTATCTCTTAAACAATTTAAAAGATCCTTTACCATAACATTTCCAGAAATGTAAATTTCTATTTAGCATGGTTCCTTTAAATAAGTTCTAGTCTTACAGAGATAAACTTAAGAAGGCAGAATTAAATTTCTTACTTATTAGTTTGGCCCCTAGAATATTAAATAATTATTTTGGAATAGTCCAAATTGATAAGAAGTATAAGAAATGATTTCAAATCTCATAAAGGAAAGAGGGAAGGAAGAGTCCTATACATACTACAATAATTTCCTTTTTCTTTTCCCACTATCTTCTGGATAAATGTTTGTTGAAATGAACTGAAATTCAGGAGATGTTTAGGAAGTTTGAGTGAATTTTTCTGTAGTATAGATAACTGGGGGGGGGGGGGAGTTAACAAAATAACCATGACATGTACTTGCTATAGGTGAGCAACACAAGGTGAAGTGCATGGCTATCAAATAATTTAATTATTAATTATGAACAGAAAGCAAAAAAGTAATGATGTAATTTTTTTTCTTTTGGTTTTTGAAAAGCAATAGGAGGGTTAAGTGACTTGCCCAAGATCACATAGCTAGGCAGTCACTATGTTTGAGGCTGGATTCATCAGATCCTCCCAACTCCAGGGCCAGTGCTCTATCCATTGCGCCACCCAGCTGCTCCATAATGAAGTAATTTACAGTACTGTACATTTAGTTGTAGTAATTAAAGTACACCATTCATTAATCAAGTTACCATTAGACAGAATCTTTCCCCATAGCATCTATCTAATTTTTCTAATGAAAAATACATTGTCTAAATGAATTCACATCCTGGTAACATACATTTATTAAGTGCCTACTTAGTACTAAGAAACTAGGAACAAAAAGAAAGGCAAAACCAATCCCTGCTCTCAAGGAGCTCACGGTCTAGTAGGTAGGACACAGAAAGCCAACAGCTATGCCAATCAAAATAAATAAAGAATAAATTGCAGATGATGTCAGAGGGAAAATGATAAAGTTAAGGACTAGGAAAGGTTTCCTTGTAGAATGGCACTTGGTATTCACCCAAAATAGGATGCTGAAGCTTTGAAGATGAAAGATCTTGGTTCTAACTCCAGGTCAGCTATCAATTGCCTGTGTGACCTTGAGCAAGTCACTCCCTCACTCACTTCTTGGAGACGTCGCTGTCTTAGCAGCAAAAATGATTAGATTAGAAAAGTTCTAAGTTCCCTTCCAACTGTAGCATTCAATGATGAATGACCCATTGTTCCCCAGGGTCCTATCCTCACAACATTCTGGCTATAAATAGACAGCATCACCTTTCAAATGCTACAAATTTAAGTCAAATGCTGTTTCTTCCTATGTAAGTTTGCTTAATTTCAGGCTTTCTAGGGATACAAGAGGTATGCTTTCTTTTAAAGAAGAAAAACTAATTTGCCTTTCTTTTCCAACTTCTGCTGGATACCAAAGAGAAATATTTGCATTTCCAAAGGTATAGCTTATACTGTTATTGTAATGTCACTAGCAACTGAAAATAAGACATACCACATATCCACCAAAAATCAAATAAACTGCATTAGGAAAATTAAGAGATGACTGTCTATTTTCATTGATATATTATATTGTATATAATATATTCAATGTTAAAATATATTCAAGTCAAGAAAGGAAGAAGGGAAGGAAAAAAAAGAAGGAAAACATGTTCCTTTGGAACAAAAAACTTATTATTTCATTATATTAACATTATTGAGAGGGGCCAAGAGAAAGTCTTCTTGGTCAGAATTAGTATGCAAAGGGGCAGCTAGGTGGCACAGTGGATAAAGCACTGGCCCTGGAGTCAGGAGTACCTGGGTTTAAATCTGGTCTCAGACACTTAATAATTACCTAGCTGTGTGGGCTTGGGCAAACCACTTAACCCCATTTGCCTTACAAAAACCTAAAAAAAAAAAAAAGAATTAGTATGCACAATAATAATCATACAAGACTAGGAAAATGCCATATTTTCGATTTAAAAATGAAATGTACTCTTTTATATTTCTCCCATTTCCAATTTTCATTTGTTATTAAGAATTAACTACATTTCACATAGCTTCTAATCAATACATTTATTTGCAAGTCTTCTAAAACTATCAATTCTTTAAAAATCTCAGTATTTTAAAACTAGAAAGGACCTTAGAGATCACTTAATCTAATTAACTTAATTTACAACCAGGGCTCAAGGCAAAGAAGAAAAGTGATTTTCCTCTTCTTTTCACAGTAATTCTTCTGTCTCCAGTCAAGTAATAAAGTTTTGGTGATGATAAAAAATAGTAAAATGTGTCTTCTCTCTACTAGGTCTTAAGTTCCAAGAAAACAAACAAACAACAACAAAAAAGACTCATACATTTTTTTTCTCCCTACACAATGAATATACAACTGAATAAAGGTTTGCTGGATACCTTCTTTCCTACTCACAGAAGCTCTTCATCTTAATTATGGCAGCAATGTGTCATACAGTCTGGAGGGCTGAACTTAAAGTCATTAAGATCTGGATTCAAATCCAGCCTCTGCCACATAATGTGATCATTAGGTAAGTCATTTAACTGCTATTGGGCATTAGGCAACTGCCTAAGCTAATCATTTTTTTTTCTTTTGTTAAAGATTTTGAGTTTTACACCCCCCCCATCTTACTTTCCCTTCCCCCCACGGAAAGCAATCTGTCAGTCTTTACTTTGTTTCCATGTTGTCCATTGATCCAAATTGAGTGTGATGAGAGAGAAATCATACCCTTAAGGAAGAAACATAAAGTATAAGAGATAACAAGATCAGATAGTTAGAAATCTGGTTTTTTCCCTAAATTAAAGGGAATAGTCCTTGAACTTTGTTCAGACTCCACAGCTCTTTATCTGGATACATTTAGTATTCTCCATTGAAGACAGCCCAAAATTGTCCCTGACTGTTGCCCTGATGGTTCGAACGAGCAAGTCCATCAAGGTTGATCATCACCCCCATGTTGCTGTTAGGGTGTACAGTGTCTCTTGTTCTGCTCATCTCCCTCAGCATCAGTTCATGCAAATTCCTCCAGGCTTCCCTGAATTCCCATCCCTCCTGGTTTCTAAGAGAACAATAGTGTTCCATGACATACATATACCAGTTTGCTAAGCCATTCCCCAATTGAAGGACATTTACTTGATTTCCAATTCTTTGCCACAACAAACAGGGCTGCTATGAATATTTTTGTACAAGTGATGTTTTTACCCTTTTTTTTTAAAGCTAATAAATGTTAAGATGATCAGTCTTGGAAAGAATAAAAGTCTTGAATCTAGTTACAAAATCAACAAATCTGACAAAAAGGTAGTCCACCTAGATCTTGCTGAACAATCTCCAGCAAGAGAGCCCCTCCTTCACAATGCAATCATTCCACGCCACACCTGAAAACTGTCATTCTAATTGTTAAGAAGGTTTTCCTCACATCAACACTAAATTTGTCTCTTTCCAATTTCCACCTACTGCTCCAACTTAGGGCTAAACCAAACAGATCTATTTCCCCTTCCCTGTGACAAGCTTTCAAATACTTGTAGGTTAGCTATCACATTTCCCAAGTTGTCTATTTTTCAAACTAAACATCCCCAAGTCATATCCACTTCTCATATAGCATGGAATTTGGTCCTTCCCAATGCCACCCCCCCCCCCATCTTCCTAACATTCCCACCGGAATGGGGGCCTATTTTAAATGGCACTACATTTTAAAAGTCCTATTTCAAGTAATTGCCACACTGATGAAATAAGTTTTTTGATGTGCCAACCTCACAGAACACATACACAAAGGAATGTATAAACTTTTATAAGTATCTCCATAACTTTTTCCTGTAACACTGCAATACTTTATTTTCCCACTTATATTAATTAATTAAAATTAATACCAATTTTGGGAAAAGGATCACATAACTAGTATCTATGTAGCACTATATGGAAGGTGCTGTACTAAGTATTTTACAATTATCATCTCATCTGATCTTCACACAACCCTAGCAGGTTTACAAAAGAGGAAACTGGCTGGAGTCAAGATGATGGCATGAAGCTAGGAAGCTCCTGGAACTCTTCCTGAAACAACTTTTAATGAAACCTCTAAACATACCCAAGTGACAGAACCCACAAAAAAAAAGTGAAGCAAGTTCTCAATTCAAGATATCGTGGAGGAATTACAAATGAGGAAATTGAGGCAATAGAGGTCCAGCATCACAGTTAGCATCTAAGGTTGGTTTTGAAATCAGATCTTTTGACTCCAAGTTCAATCCTATGTAGAAAGTTTTCAAAAATCCTCTAGTAAAACATCTAACTCAGAAAAAAGTAAACAATGATTATAAAATTCCCCCAAATGATTCCAGAACAGGAAAGTCAGTTTTTCTCCATTAAATTCAATTACTTTCTAAAACACCAATACTCAAATATTTCAATAAAAGGATAATTCTTAGAAAGTGTGGAAGCACCATCACTGCCAAATGTACCTTTATCACTGTTTTTAAGAAAACTCAAAATATTTCAATTTCCACCTCCAAATAAAAGAAAGATAATTTAAAAAGCAAAAACTGTTAGACTTAACACAAGTAAAAATTACATTTAAAAAATTCATTACTGACCCATTTACTTAAAAAAGTTACACTTGATATTTGAGAGGGAAATAGAAGTAGTAGGGTAAAAATACATATAATTTTTTCCAACTTCACAAAAACTACTTTTTCCTCTTTGTGCTGTCAAAATTCCCAATTTGTCGTTACAATCTTCACTTTCACTTCTTTCCCCTCGTTTTTACTACCAAATTCCTCAAATATCCTTCACAGAAGCTATCAATAAAATGTTTTTTATGTCATAACATCACATAAAATCTCAAGGCAAGGTTCTCTAATAATATGTAAGCTTACTGAGGGCAGGGCTGTTTAATTTTTGTCATATTCACACAAGTCTTGGTACAGTGACAAGCAGACAATGGGCTATTTATAAATGTTGACTGATTTATTGAAAGCTCCATTTTTTTTTCCTTTCAGTGAGTATTTACTGAGTAGATACAATATCCATGAGGAGCAGTTTGTGAAATTTTCATTTTATTTATTCAAATTTCAAGGATCTATGATTTGATACATGTATTCCTCGTATCTATAATAAAAAAATTTCAATCTTAGTAACTAGTGTTACTGTTATTTAAAAAAAAATCATCTCTTTGCCAAATTTCTGATTATGAATCTTTCCAAACACAAGTAGGTAAGTCCTTCGGCAAAAGACAGTATTATCAGTTGCTGAGCTCTATACTTAAAAGCCTTTCCAGCTCCATAGGACCTGCCAGAGCTTGTGCTCTAAATGAGGATTAGATCTCAAGAAGGTAAAAATCACCACAATACCACAATGAAAAATTCATATAGGACTCTAGTGAAGATTTAGGGACTCATAATTCAATTTAATCCAAATATTTAATAAGTGACTCCTTAATAATAGATACCATATTTAAATTTTAATGTTACAGTCCCTTACAAGAAACAAAAATGACATGAATGAAGGATAAAACAGCAGTATTGATGCAAGGATACACAATGGAGGCTGGAGCAAAAGGCAACAAAATTATGAGGAAATCAAAATTTTCTGAAAGGGAAGGAAATATATACCTGGTATATGAAATTACATGTAAAAATAATAAATGATTGTTTGACACTAAGGAGATTTCATCAGGTAGCAACAGCAAAGGATAATAGTTGGATAGTTTATGTACCCACAGAGTATTGAGACAGAGGAAGGTTCTGAGCACTTTCGGAGACTCCCTTGATGGTTTTCTAAAAGAAAAGGACAATAATAATGTTTTGCCTTTCTTTCTCAAAGAAGAATTCCACAACATCAGGGAGGTAATGCCACGACAAGCATGTGAATTGGATTTGAATGAGGGGGTGCTATGCTTAGTCACCAGCCTCACTTTCTCCTCCAGAATCATCTGGATCCAGTGACCAGATATGAGCCCGAACAACTGGAGATGGCCCTTTATTAACCGAAGGCAGTCATGGTTAAGTGACTTATTTAAGGTCACACTGCTAGTTAGTATTGTATCTGAGGATAGATTCAAACTCCCCATTTTCCAAACTCTAAGACCAGCTCTCTACTCACTGTGCCACCTCACTGCCCCAGAAGAAAAGGACAAGAGTCATACAGGAAAAAGCATAGATTGCTTACAATTCTATGGAAGGAATAATTATATCAGTAAAATCACTGATTCATTTAGACATATATACAAGACACTAGACAATCAAGATTCTAAAGATGAAAAAAAGTTTAGTCTGCCTTCAAGGAACTTATTATCAAACTGGAGGAACATAGGCAAGACAAATACAACAACTATGATGTAAGCTAGAAATCAATAGCTGGGAAAGAAGAGAGGTCTAAATAGGTAGAAAGGGGTGAAACTGGAAAGTACTAAGTCCTATTCTCATTTTATATGTCAAAAAAACAGAGTTGTGAGTATGTTTTGGTTCCAGTAGAAGTGGGAATCTGAAACTTCTGTGTTATTCCTTTGACATTAAATACGCAAATCTAATATTACAAAATTTTTTTGTAGGAGTGAGGGCATCAACATAGACAAATTTTACCAAATGAAAGAGAATTAAAATCATTCTTTCAATTTCCAAAAGCAATGGAAAAACTGGCTGAATAAATTCAGCTAGGTAGGACTTCTTAATCTACTTAATAATAAAAACAATAGATAGTGTTTATGTAACATTTTAAGGTTTGCAAAGTGTTTAACAAATATGTCATTTAATCTTTATATAAACATTGTGTGGGAAGTCTTATTATTATCCTCATTTTACAGATGAGGACACTGAGGCTGAATGAGAGAGGTTAAGTGACTTGACTGTATAGCTAGCTGATAACTGTCTGAGGCAGAATTTGAACTTAGGTCCTCCTCCTAACTACAGGTTCACCCCTCTACCTACTCTAACACCAATCTGCCTCAATTTTTATCCATCTTTTAAATGTTATCTCAAATCTCAACTCTTTCATGTAGTCCTCCAGGACAAAACAAATCACCTTTCTTTACACTGAATTCTTAACATACTTTAAATCTACCACTTGGTTATATATTATTTATCCTTTTCACATAGGTTCAGAAATCTAATAAATAGGGGCTGCTAGGTGGTGCAGTGGATAAAGCACTGGCCTTGGAGTCAGGAGTATCTGAGTTCAAATCCGGCCTCAGACAATAATTACCTAGCTATGTGGCCTTTGGGCAAGCCACTTCACCCCATTTGCCTTGCAAAAAAAAAAAACCTAAAAGAAATCTAATAAATATACAAATAACTGAATTAAAAAAAATAACTACCAAATAGTTCCAAAATAGAAAAACTGTAATCCCCTTCAGTGGCCCAAACATAGAAGCCCAAAATGAAAGTCCTGCCCATAGAACATAATGAATGAATATGCATTGCACTAAATAGTAGGACACAGCTTCTAAAAAAGCAATTCCAGAAGGGTGTTTGTAGGGATGTAGAACAGATCACAGGGAAGAAAAGTCAGCACAGCTGTTATAAACAGAACTTCTGGGGATGCTCCCTCTGTCTAAAGTAAGGATACATATAGCCTGTTTAAAAACACTTCTACAAGTCATCACTGAATCAATTAGAGTGAGTGGTACTAGGAATATTTCCCCACCAAGTCAAAGGGGACAGTCCAGGGTCATAGCATATCTCTTTTCAATGGCTAGCAACAAAATTAAGGCATCTTCTTTACAACAAGAAATCCATGCTGTTAGTTATAGAATGGAAAAACTTTAGCTCAAAAGTGCAGCTTGCAGGCATTATAAAATAGCTGTCTTAGGGACATCCTATAATGGCACAGTAATATACCTGTCCCTCCCTCACATAAATCCAAAGTAAATGAAAATATGAGTTTCAAAAGTTTAAGTTTGGTTTTAAACTATTAGTAGCTTAAAACAATACTAAGCTGTAATAGTTTAAATGAATTAAGAGTAGATAAATCACCACTAAATATCAATAAATGATATAAAGCATAAATGGATTTTTCAAATGCAATGCAGCACAAGACAATATAACTGTATTTCAATGTACTAGAATCAATGTGATACTAAACTCCCAGCAAAATGTTCTAACTAGAGTTAATATGAAATAATTACTATGCTGTGAAATAACTTTTAAGATATTTTATTGAAACAGTTAATTTGGAAAGTTTAACTACAACTGAATTTATTTTAAGTAAAAAAAAAAGTAAGTAAACTACTGATGCTTTCACTATCAGACCATGAAGTTGCCTACATTCTAAGAAATAATTCAAAAAACACAGTAGCATGTGTACATCAACACTTTTCCTCTGCTGGAAAGTCTTTGATAGACAACTCCTAACATCTGTTTTAGTGACCTTAAGCCAAACTGTTGGAAAAGCTCTGCATTGATAAGCTGACTTTAATCAACAAGGAGAGGGGGAAAGGATAACATTTTTTATTCTTTGATGCTGAACTATTTCCAATGAACTAAAAAAAAAATCAGCATGTCCCCTTTAACCACTTAATAATTTAGCTGTTAACAATTTAGGCTTAAAGCATTTTAAAATCCCTCCTCCACTTTAAACAGTCAGCAATTAAAGAAAATTTAAAAGGCCAAAACTTTACACAGCAGTGGTTCTGAACTCCTACTCCAGCGTGACTGCAGGGTGGAAGAATCAATTACCACTGACATGCCATCACTGACTTGCTCAGCAACTCTGAGCAAGGACTCAAATTGCAGGCCTGAGGAAAGGCTCCATAAATAGCTGCTTTTTTTTCCCTTCTTCTTGTAAAAGTCTCCTCCTAGTCCTAATACAACTCTACCACCAAAAATGGAGGAGTTGCCATAGATTTTTTACCCATTCTCAAGAGGGTTAGGGATATCCTGCTGATCATGTTACTCATTTTTAGAAGCATGAATCATAATGCTGAAATCTGATTCACTGGAAAAATTCAATTTTTATTCACTGTTTAGTTTCTTTAAAAAAGTCAAGCTGAATCAAATCATTAGTTTGTACAGTCATTCAGTTAGGAAGGAATAAAATGGACCAATGTGATCTATAGTCAGAAAGCTTTTAACATAGACTTATTCCAAGTTAAAACTATTTCTTCTTTACTAAATTAAACCTATTAACTTTTCATTACTCCAAAGGATGGGGTGCTTGTTTTAAATGAGCAGTTCATTAGGAGGTTTAAAGAACACATAATAAGAAGCAGGTCTATTTCATAAATAATCTGTATCCAGTATTTCACTTCAGGGTGGTGCTTAAAAAAAAAAAAGGTTAATGACCACACCTAAGTCTTTTCAGACACACATTCCACATCAGTGGCATTATCTTTTAATAGGAATATAATACTGCCAGTGATTTCATATAAGTTAAAACTTATCATCTGTCACCAAAGAAAACTAATTAAAGTCAAACAAAAAAGCCTTTCTTCTCCACTATGTCAACCAGTGAGCTTCAAGCAAGTCCCAGTCATTAGGTGGAATAGGTGGGAATCAAGAGATATAAGAAAAAAAAAGTAGCCTTGACAATTCCAATAACAATGTGCACTCTAGGAATTCACTTAAACTGTGCCTCAGTTTCTCCATCTATCATCTAGCCACCCCATTATAGCATATGAATAATCTAAAAAAAATTAAACCCCAATCTATGATGATAAATGAATCAAAAGGATAAAAACTGCACAAAATAACAGAGTAAACTTTAGAATAAAATTATCATTGGGGTACCACTAAAATTTATAGCCCTTAAGAACAAGCTTTTTAATTGTGAGCAAAAAACAAATTTTCTGCCTAAACAACAGAAAGGTCTAGAAAAAGAATAATTTTCTTTAGTAAAAGAGACTACTTGTTTATCAGTATTTCATCGAATTATAAAATAACAATATATTAAGTTCTTTGGGGAAAAAAATCCAATTTTGCACTTTTCATTCAAAATAAGATTTAACATTTTAATAACTTAATAATTAGCAAAAGGGAGAACCAGTAGCACAGATTCCCCAATGTTATACTCTTTTCTCTACTCCTACCCTCAGTTCAATTTAATATTTATTAACCCCCTTTGGTGTACAGGGTACTGTGCTTAAAGCCACAAAATGCTCAAATGCTAAAGACAAAAAAAGATAACAACAAATAGCTCCTGTCTCCAAAGAGCTTATATTTCATTGGGGCATCAAACATGTAGGCAGAAAGTAAAAATATGAGGTAATTTGAGGAGAAAGGACACTTAAAAGTAAATCTTCCCAACATATACAAAACCTAGAAGGAAAACAAAGCAAGTTGAATCCTCTTCCAATAAACAGAATTATAAAGATAATGTTGGGTATGAAGATTTTTGAGCCTTAGGCAATGGTGTGTGGTTTTTTTTGAGCAATAATTGATGCAATGAATTTCCAATATAATAGAAAAATTTGCATTCTCCCTTCCTACATTTTTTTATGTACATCTCTAGAAGATGGCTCATGTGATTAAGGAGGAGGGAA
The DNA here is from genome assembly GCF_037893015.1 of Macrotis lagotis. Classification (NCBI taxonomy): domain Eukaryota; kingdom Metazoa; phylum Chordata; class Mammalia; order Peramelemorphia; family Peramelidae; genus Macrotis; species Macrotis lagotis. The sequence continues at coordinate 775,210,321 of NC_133658.1, read as the reverse complement.
GAAAAATGTCAATACTCCATGAAATATAAATAAGATTAGACTACAGAACAGGTGTACTAATACTCAATATCTGCAAAAACTAAATTAACTTCTTTCCATATTTTAGTCTTATCCTTATGAAAAATTTCTTGAAAAAAAGGGAAATTTAATTTTTCTAACATATTACTAAACGTTTTTATATAGATGGATATTTAAAACTCAGAAGCCTCTGCCTTTTATACAAACAAAAGGTTCTACAAGCATGTAGCGTTTTGAAAAGTGATATTCTATAAACTTTAAGGCACTTGGACAATGCAAGCACAGACATGAGAGAAACACTGTTAACAAAGTTACTGTCCAAACCATGTCTTTAAAATAAGAGGGTACATGAGTTCTTTTATTTAAATTCTCAGTATTCAGGATATAAGGATGGAGCAACAAGACCCCAAATAAAAAGGGAGCCATTAGAATTAATTGGGAAAATATGAGTCATACTTTTATATTGTTCTCATAATGAAGATATGCATGTAGTTTATAATGTCATGATACCTTGCAGCCAGAATATTTTGGCAACTTAAATAGAAAAGAAAAAGGCTTCCCCAGCAAATCAATTCCAATAGGTAATTAAAAATGGAAAGGGAATCCCTGAAACAATATCTTTATTTAAATAACCACAGGGTAATTTTAGATATGTACTTCCTATACAAAGTTGTACATAAATCTGAATTCTTTATAGGTAAACCAATAACAATAAGTGACCTCTACTTGACTCAGTCTTAAAACAGAGGAGCAGAAATCTCAACAGCCGAATACACTGCTGTCTAAAACGAACCTTTCCTCTTTAATAATTAGCATTCCTAAACCCCTTAGGTTCTTTTTCCAACAAGAAATTAATCTAAGTTTAGGTAAAGGATTCTGATCTTTCACTGTTTCAACAAAAGGTTTATTAATGAAGTTAAAGCAAAGTCCAGGATTGTTTTGAAGACAAAGTTTGGTTTCCATAGAAATAGGTATGGCTGACAGTGCACTATTCTTAATAGTCTTACTTCACAATTTACTTAAAGCTGGCTAATAAATAAATGCTGAGTTATAAGATTTTTAGTCAAGTGTAAAACAGAGATAAACAATTACAATTGTCATTATCTTTTAACAGATTGTCTAAAATGTATAGTTTTTCATATAAAAAACTCATGAAACATTAAAATTAGTGTGTTTTTGTAGTTAAATAATGGGTCCAATGCAATTTAAAAAGATGCAATGATTTTAGTTTTTGAAGTTAAATTTCACTAACTTGATTGCATGGAGATAATCACTAATTAAAAAAATAAGTCCTTAAAAACTGAATTCCTATAATTCTCTTTAAAATAAAAGCTAAAAGTTAAGTATAATCCCCAAATTTAAAATTATGTAACTACATACATATACAATGTATTTAATGTAGAAAGACAAAGTAGCAAAAAAAATTACAGTAGATAAGTTCATATCAAGAAGTTCAATTTTACTTAAACTAAAGAATTAGAACTTTGACAATGCATTTAAATAACACAAGGTCTTATCTTTTAGAATTCTAACAATTACACACTGCTGTGTTTTGTTTTATATTCATATTCATATTTATATTTGTTTTGTTTTATATTCACTTAATTCTAAAACTCTCAAACATTCATTGTACAAAAAAAAAAAAAACTGACAGTAGAGTACAAGCAATATCATGGTATATACTAAAAAAAGTAATATCTGACAAAAAAATAAGCAAGCCAAAACCTCAGATTCTAAAACATAAAAACAATTATTTATAATAGGAACACCTGGAAAGACTGACTTCTGAATACATAACCATTTTGTCTTTTTTTGCATTTGCAGATGAAGATGTAGACAAAATTAAACTATGGGCAAAATTTAGATCTATATGCTCAACAAGTTTGGATCTAACTGTGACATCACATCTGGCTTCCTGAATAATTTTTTTTCTGCCTGCTAAACTTAACAGGCAGCATAACATATTGTCATATTTGGAGCAAGGAAAGCTCTCAATACAAATTCTGTGTCTGACACTAGCTGTTGAAGCAGATTCCCTTTAACTTCTCTGATACTCATTGACTAATATACACTCTATTAAGTAGAACTATAATAACTACTTCACAGGGTTAGATTGAGGCTAAAATGAGAATGCATAATGCTAACTTTAAAGTATTATGTAAATGTCAATGGATAATACCATTACCATTATTAATAACTGCTGACATATAACTGTATATCCAAATTTATATAGATGCATAAAGATAATAGTAGCTTTTATTATCTGTTAAGTGACTAGGCAGATTAAATGATTTTCCCAGGGTCACAAAGCAAGTAAGTACTTGAGGCCACTTCTGAGGCCAGGTTTTCCTGACTCCAGGTCCAGGGCTCTATCCACTGCAATACCTGGCTGCCTCTGGTAGTTGTTGCTATTAATATTATTAGATTTAGGTTTATCTCATTAGAGTAGAAATTCTAGATAAGAAAATTTTCTCCATGGACAGTTTGTAACATTGAGTTTCTGAGGAGAATATAAAAGATTAAGCGACTGTCTACAGTTACACAGCAGTTTCCACATGGCTTTGATTTATTTAATTAGGTGTCTATATTTTGAAAACTCTTCATTCCATATATATAATTTGGAGATTGTGACTATTTAGCATAACATTATGAAAATGTTCTTCAACTTTTATGGACCCATGTTATGTCCAGGTGATCATGATGCTGTATTTGTGGTTCTGGTATAGTTCATTTTGAGGTCTGATTGTTTTTGTCTTTCCACGAAAAATGGAAGCTTTTAATTTAGCCACTAGAACGTGCCTTGCTAGGTATTTACTATTCTTTGCAGCCTGCAGTGATGTGTTATTATAATGATTATATTAAAGAGCCATAACAGGATGACTAACAAAGAGATCTTGGACATAGTCTTCACAAACATATATAATAAATACTGGTTTTATTCCAATTCCACAGGGTAGGAAAAATGGGAAAGATGCAAAAAGTCAATAGACACTCATGCAGTTTCAATACAACATTTTGGTGATCAATAAAAAGATCACTGGTAGGAGAGCTATATAATTTTGAATTTTGGCAAAATAAAACACAGTAAAGATACTAGAACACAGAGATTTCATCAATCTGAGAAAAATCAATCAACAGGCAATGATTAAGCAGCTACAACATACTGGGGATACAAGTACAAGGAATAAAACAAGTGCTACTCATAAGGAACTCAAATTATAAAGGGAAAAACATGTGTATACATACTCCATATATAAATATGTATAACATAGGAAGAACACAAATAAGTATAAATATACATAATAATTAAATACAAGGAGAGCACTGGAGTTGGGGAAATTAGGAAAAGTCTCATGAAAGAGATACTAATTGAACTGTATCTTAAGGGAAGAGAGTGATTCAGAGGTGGAATTAAGGAGGAGGCATATTCCAGGTATCTAGAATGGACAAGAGATGGATGGGGGAGGTCCACAATGTCAGATGCGGTAGATGGGTTAAGAAAGATGAAGGCTGAATAAAGAACATCAATTATGGCAACTCTGGAAAAACTAAGGGGATGAATAAAAGTGAGAAAGTAGAATCAGTGGATGAAGAGATCTTTCCAAGGACCCTAGCTGAAAAAAGGAGAAATGCAGGTTGACTGACAGCCTAGTTAAGGTTTTGTAGAGAAAGGGGGAAAGGGGGTTTAGGTATGTTTTGTAGAGAGAGGGGGTTTAGGTATGGGGGAAATTTGGACATGTTTGAAAGTAGAAAGGAGGGAATCATGAGAAAGGGAGAAGCTGAAGTTGGGAGAGAGTAGGAATGATTGAGGATGCAATTAGCTGGAGAAAAGATGAGAACAAGGGCTGATGAAGAGGGGTCAGCTTTGGCAGACTTGGGGGAAAAGGAAGTAGGAAAGAAGGGATTTGGAGATGAAGAGAATATGAATAGGGAGCTCATGTTGAATGATCTCAATTTCCTCAGAAAAGTAAATGGCAAGTTCTTCTGATGAGGAGGAGGAGGGGAGATGTAAAAGGCTTGAGAAGGAAAGAAAGGGCTTGGAATAGCTTCTATGGAGAGATAATGAATCGACAGTTGTTCATTTGAATCCAACTCTTCCTAACCCCATGGTCCATACAGCCCATAGGCTTTTCTTGGCAAAGATACTGGAGTGGTCTGCCATTTCCTTCCACAGTGAATTAAGACAAATTGCAGCTGGATGCCTCTATGGTTATAGTACTGGGACTGGAGTCTGGAATTCCTCAGGTCAAAAAGACTACTTACTGGTTATGCGACCCTGCACAAGTCACTTAACCCTGTTTCTCTGTTTCCTTATCTATAAAATGAACTGGAGAAGGAAATGGCAACCCATTCCAGTATCTCTGCCCCAAAGGGGGGCACAAAGAGTCAGACATGAATGAAAGGCAACAACAAAAAATATTACTCAATTACATGAGGACCATTTAAGATTGAATAACATGAATCTGTAATGTACCCAATCTGCAGTTGTGACACTTCATTCAGCTGCACTCAAAAGCTCAAGGAGAAGGAGCATGATGGTAGGATTCATCCACAAATGGATAAGATGTGAGTGGTGATAGGATGAGGTAAAGGATTTAAAATCAAAGGTCAGACAGAATTTAAATGGCTATTAAATTTAAATTGGAGGAGGAAATTGAAAAGCTACCTATCCCTCTTTTCTAGGAATGAAATGATTACTTTTGTTATTCTGAACTTAACAATAACATACCTGAACATATCTACAAAAAAAGGGAACGAATAAAGAAGCATTTATTAATTGCTATATGCAAAATATCATGTTAAGTTCAAGGGATACAAGAAAAGTAAAAATAATTATGTGAAACTAGGATTCTATTATACAATAAATTCATCTAATTAGTTTCAAAAGCTAACCTGTCTCATTCCAAACTTTTGTTCTGTGAATTTTTTAAAATTTCTTCGTTACACTTTTCTTTCCTTTTTTGGAATATAGTCAATAAAACTTATTAAGTATCCAGTGCTAAGCATTGGGAACTGTGCTAAGCCTATCTCCCCCTACCCAATTCCTTCCAAAATAAAAAGTATCTTCTTTTATGACAAATAAGTCTAGTCAAACAAAACAAAGATTCACACTGGCCACATTCAAAAATATATCATTCTACATCTCTAGCGTATCACATCCCTATCAGGAGGTGGGCAACATCCTTAATCATTAGTTTTCTGGAATCCTTCTTGGTTACTACACCAATCATGGTTATTAATTCTTTCAAAGTTGTTTTTCTTTTCAATATCGTAATCATTTTTTAAATTTAAGACACTAAATACTCTTTTTCTCTGAATTTCATCTTTCAAAACCAAGGGCTTCCTTTTATCCATCATAAATTCTGAAATAGAGTATTCATGTCCAATGTTTCACATTTCTACTTCAATTAGTGATTTCTGCTTCCTTTGCTAGTAACTTCTAGAATTTGTCACTAATGTTAGTTATAGCAAGTCATAGGTAATAATTACATTACCGAAGAATAGTTTTCAAACTCAAGAGTGTAGAAAGGTCTGCTAGCCCTGCAATCTTTTCTTCAATCATATTAACTCAGGGTCTGCTTCAAATACCAAGGACAATGATAATAACTTATTATCAATGCCAAAAGGCAACAGCTATTGCCTCATCCACAAGAAGAGACTGGTACTGGTTTTAACAGGAAAATTTGCACACCCACCAGTTATGAGGGGTTAAAAAGATTTGATTACATCACCTGGATTCCACCCAATGTGCAAGAGGAAACATAGCCTATATTTGTCTGGACATGTGTATTAGGATAAGAGAAACTTCTGTAATTCAGCCAACTCTTCCATACAGATATTACTCTTGTTTTGAAAAAACTATCCAAGTGTATTTGATAAATTTTTATAGCTGACTAAATCAATAGCAAAGTGTTGATTCCACCATGAGCTTCAGTGCACATCTAGAGAGATGGTACAATGACATGAACTCTGGGCCTTGAGTTCAAATCTAGCCTAGACACTTAACCAAGTAAATTATCTGCCTCAGTTTCCTCAACTGCAAAATGCAAATATTACTAGCATCTACCTCCCCAGGTTGCTGTGAGGATCAAATAAGATAATATTTGTAAAGTGCTTAGAACTGTGCCTAGTAAAATGGATTGGATTTACAAAATTCTACTTAAAGACAATTGTTCTTTAAAGTTAGATACCCCTATACTAACATACAGCATCTCTATAAACATAAAGTAGAAATAAGTCTCTCACTTTCAGAAAGAAAACCCAATATCCTGCTCATATCCCATATCTTCATTTTCTTTAAAAATGCTTATTCCCCACCTTGTTCCTTGACCTTGTCCATTTAGCTAGTTCTCATCTATAACATTATAGGTCTTCATTGAGCACATGATTGAGATAAATTTAATACACATTTCTTCTCAGAATCAATATCCCTCTCCCAAGAGAAACAAGTCTCTGACACTTTTTTTTTAGGTTTTTGCAAGGGAAATGGGGTTAAGTGGCTTGCCCAAGGCCACACAGCTAGGTAATTATTAAGTGCCTGAGACCAGATTTGAACCCAGATACTCCTGACTCCAAGGCTGGTCCTTTATCCACTATGCCACCTAGCCGCCCCTGACACTTTCAACAATAAAAGAAACATACTATTTCTGACTTATAGAATGACAACCTGTAGAATACAGTTTTTAACTCCTATGATAGCTAACAAGAACTAGTTTTCTACTGAAGAGATAAGACATTTAAGTCTAAAAATTGATCTGTAGATTTTAATGTTATAATTCTCTCAATGCATTCCTATGTCTTTTTCATATGAACTCTGATCTGGCCATGTTGCTTCTGTCATCAAAAAAAAAATCCTCTATAAAGAATATTCTATTTAACCAAGCAAGATAAGATCTTTGAAAAGATGATCTTTTGCCCCAGGAAGAGGGTAACAATCAAAGAGTCATATATTTTCTTTCCATTTCCATCACATATTTATTTAACTCTAATTTAAACCCAGATCCTCCAGAAACCATGATCTAGCTCCTAACAATGTTTACCTTTTCATAGGAAGATATACTATCATTTGTAGTAGTAAATACTGTCCTGAAAACACTCAAAATGATGTGTATCTATCTAAGGCTGGGTCTTTTCAAGATAAGACAGTTTAGAAAAGCAACCTTCCCAACTGCCTTTAGGGTAGAGGAAGAAACAATTTAAAGTCTGGGAGGGCAGGGACCATTTCATATATTGACAGACCCTAGCATAGTGGAAGGCATGTTTAGGGCTCAATAAATACTTTTTGACTTAAATTAGGGCAGTATACAGATTTTGTTTATTTTATTATCCCTTGTTCCTCTGAAGAAAGGATAATTTGTTTGTTTTTTTAAGAAGATTAAGCTTATTAACTTTCCCTTAAAGCTTTAAAGTACTAAGTTTAAATTGTTTATAATAAACAGGAAGATCTACCCCCCCAAAAAATCACATACGCAAAAATGGTAGTCTCTAATATTATGGAGATAGCTATGGTTTAGTTTCCAAAATGTAATGTCCTGTTTGTTCCACTAGACATAATTAATGTTCTGTTCAGGATACATATCCTGTGTGATACAGAGCCCTTGGATCATCCGTAGAGTGATCCAGATTCTCTCCCAATTTTAGGAATAGAAAATGTACTTTCAACAAGGCTTTACAATATCCTTTGTCAGATTATATACCTGATTTTTAGTTTCAAAAATATAGTTGCCATATTCAAGCTACATAATGATTCCAAATCATGAATGAGAACATTCCATTTTATGGTTAAAAAAAATTATTTTTTAAAATCTGAAATAAGTAAGATAAAATAGGGCATGGTTACACATATTATCATAGAATTTTTTCCCCAGAAAGACTCACTTTCCAGAAAAATTCACTAAAAGGAATTCCTTTAAGAATAACCTCAGTGTAATTAAAAAGGTAGATTTTTTAAAATTCTATTTAAAGACAATTATTCTCTAAAATTAGCTACCCCTATACTTACAGACAGTATCTCCATGAATAGAAGGTAAAAACAACTCTTCTCACTTTCAGTAAGAAAAATCGAACATCCTGCTCACCCTCTTTTATCTTCTGTTCCTTTCTGTCCACAAATGCCTGCTAGATCTGGCAATCACTTCTCAATAAGCTGGGAACTGTATTTCAAATCACTTTCTTGTCCACTTGTGTCAAAGAAACTACTATCTTCATTAAGCAAGCAATTTTCTTCAAATATTATTCAGTCAGATTTCACAAATGCTTAACAAAAAGTAATTTCTCTATATAAAGTTATCTATTAGCTGCTAAAATCATCTAAATCAAGGGAATTTTTTAAAAGTAAAGTTAGCCCAAAACAGAAAGTAGAGGAAGGGGCAGGTCACCTCTTTAATTCCCTTAAGAAAAAGAAGTTAACAAATCAGACCTGAAATTTTCAAAGGAATTTGACAGCACAGATGAAACTTGAAAAATTAATCATAAGAGGACTAAAAAATTACGCCCCAAATAGGATAAAGTCTGCTAACCATACTAACCAATAACTATTGCATAAACAGGTTATGCAAAGAGAAAGCCTTCGTATTTTAATAAAACTTCAAAATTATCATTTCAGTCATTTACAATGTTATTCAGAGCAACAAATATCTGTAACTTGAGAGGCTAGACATTATATAATCCTTCCTATGCCATAAACCAAATGAGGATTAAAACAATTCAACCAAGAACTTTTCCTTGCCTCTAAGAATGTGAAGGCAGAGAGAGAAGAGTGTTGTGATTTATACCAAACTTCTTTGTTTGCCTTTAGAAGAGGTCGAGCCCTGAGCAAATAAAAGTGCTTCCATGGTGGCAGTACTTGTTCCCAGGAAACTCAGTGCTACAGTACTTGACTGACCAGAGCCATGAAGCAATTCTTCTTCATAAAAACGGTAATGTCCCTTTCATGGTTTGAAGTTCTGATTAATCCTAGTAGCAGAAACCCTTTTCTGCAAATGTCTCTCCTAGGCACTGCTGTAACCAATCTACACTGCTCTTTGTTACTTGCTTCCAGATAATGATGACTTATCAAACTTCGTACAACAATAAATAGTTAAACTGTGCTACTGTTGGAATATAAATTTAAAGACCCTGGGGCCAATAAACAAGTGGAAAAAAAAAGTCACCTTTATTTGTACCAACTTAGGACTTACATGTGATTTAACACAACCACTTGAAAAGACAAATGAATCTTTTATTTAGAGTTCCTTTCAAAGTTTTAAAAACTTATCTCTGCTTTTAAATATTTTTCTAGTTATTAATTTTAAAATATCTTTCATTAGATTATTACTAAAAAAAGGATCCTAGGCTACACTTTAAAAAAAACTTAGAATAAAAAAAATTCAAAAATAATACAAATGTTCCCTAATAATTAACTTTTAAAAATTTCTTTGCCTTATGTAGGTATCTGAGTTCACTCCCTTTGAGCATCTATGCAAGCAATTAAACCTTGTATTGCTTACACTAAATTAGTTAATATTTATTAGTTCAGTAGATTAATCATGTGTTCTATTTACTTAGTCACATCCACTATCTTCAAACTGTTTTTCTTCTTTCACTAGGGAAAAAAAAAGCACGACAGAGTATTCAACAGTGTTCTTCCAAGGTTCCCCCCCTAAATCAGAGAGGTATTGTGGCTCACTCTATTGATGCCCACCCACTGAGCCGACGGCAAGCACTCTACAGAGAGCTCAGGGTACACTTTCATCTCTCTCCCACTCAGTCTCAAAACCAAGACAAATAGGAGGAGGCTTTCCCTCCTATTATATATGGAAATACTTTATGTGATTGCAATTTGAGCTTTTTTTTTGCAACCCAATCAACATTCAATGACCAAATTACATTACAGCCTTCATTCTTAAAGAGAAATCAGATGAGTTACATTTAATATGTCACTATCTAACTACACAAACGTCTCATTCTTAATGTAAGTATTCTCTCATTAAACAGCTAAATCATCAAGTATACAGTACACACTATATATATATATGTTTTTACTACTTGTCAAGTATTAGAGGGGAGTACAGAAATCATAGGCAAGAATAGTACTCAAAGGTCAAAATATTTAATTTGGTTTTCTCAATATATATGCATTTACAAAAGTTTGCAGTAGGCAGTAAGAATCTAGGCCATCTTTTTGAGGTAGAATAAAGTACAGAAAGGCTCTGATCCTCAACATGAAATTAATAAGTAAACAATTCTAAGCTCTAACTGGTATCAAAAACAAAACACTGAAGTACAGTTAATGCTGAAGACCTTGAATTTAAGTTAGTTGTACTCTGTATTTTCTTAATTTCAATTACTGAAACTCTCTACATGCCATTTCTATCATCATCTTTTTAGACTGATTTCACATGATTGTTTCTCACAAGTTGATAGCTATTCTTTCTAATATATGATATTCTGCCTCTAAGTTTTTGCAATTTCCCTCATTCTTGAAATTCTCTCCATCCTCACTTCTTGGGAGTATCTTGCTTCTGAAGGCTCAGTTCAATTGATATCTCTTCCCAGTTTATGGAATAATAGATTTAAGTTCCCAAGATCACAGCAAAAAAAGTAAAAGTGACTAAATCCAATGCCCTGTTGTTCTTTCCTTACCCTATGTTATTACCTTGGGCATATTTTGTATTTGTTTACCAGGTTATATGATGTCACCCCTTTTCTACCTCAAAGAACAGAAGTCCTTACATTCTTCATAGAGAATGAATCTATAAAGTCAAAACAAAAAAATTCAAAAAAATTTAACATACTAGAACAATTCAAATATTTTGGTTTGAGATTTGCAAAATTTACAAAAATCATAAATTATAAAAATGCAATACACAAAGCATCTTATAATAAATGACTGCAGAGTATCTGATGATAAAAAAATTAATCTGAGTAAACAAACACATCACATCCAGAGATGATATTGCAAACGAAATCAGGAAGTCATTTAGCAGTTCATAAAGAAATAGGAAGTTGTTGACCAACTACTTGAAGAACCATTTCCTGCAGGGAAAACTGTAAGACAGCTGGGGTGAGCAATATTTATTTTCACAATAGTGGAAAGATTAGTGGGATAGAGAAGCATTTTGAGCTGTAAAGTAAGTAACATCTGACATATATGATTATCTATACTTCACAGACTTATTCAGTAAGATGATATACAAAATGCAGATAAATGTCACTACCTAACCTAATCCAACTTTTACTGCACCTCCATGATATCTTTTGTTAAGCTAAGGTAGAAGAAACCTTGTCTCATGGAAATTCACTCTTGAAACTTCCTCTAGATTTCTTCAGAAAATAGGCTTCTCAACTACTGAAAATCTTTTAATAGCTCTGTAATGGAAATGGGAGAGATCCTGAAGCCAAATCACCTATTTATGGCAGTATAAAAATATATTCAACGCCAACTCAAATCAATTCAAACAAATTCCATCATTTGTATTTAGAAGTTTAGCCAATTTACAGTAATACCTATACATTAAGTTAATATCCCCATAAATATTCTTAAATTTCAGTTAATATACCAACAGACCTCTTCAAATATCCAAGAAAGTATTCTTTATATAATTTTTGTTGGCATGGCTTCTAACACATCCGAAGGAGATTATACTTTTTAAAAAAATGGATTAAGGAGCACAATCATTCATAAGGATTTAGCTGTAGCATTCACTAAACACTTTAAATTTTCAAGTTATTTTCTTTTCTCTGACAAGAAAAAAATCCAAACTATTGGGGCACTCTAGTCAGTTGTTTTTAAATAAAAGTACTTCACACACAAAAAAAAATTAATGGTTCAACTTCTTGTTGTAAAACTGAAATTCAAAAATGATTTGGAACTAAAATTTCTACCTTAGATTCTCTAAACCAAAGCTGTCCTTGATGACAGATGGTATCATTACGTTACCTCTACCCATACAAGTACTATTCAGAAATAGCATAGCATGAGAGAGGGAGAGAACAGAATAAATGGGAGTGAGGAGGAATAGAATGGAAAGAAATACAGTTAACAGTAGCAACTGGGGGAAAAAAATATTGAAGCAACTTCTTTGATGGACTTCTGATAAAGAATGCAACCCACCTCAGAGACAGATCTGATGGTAACCGAACACAGACTGAAATAACACTTTTTTTCTTTCACTTTATTTTTCTTGAGGTTTTTCTATCATTTTGGGAGGAGGGGGATTATGTTTACTTTTACAACAAGATTACTGTAGTAATATGAAAATAAATAAATAAATCAAAGATGCCATAAATATAATTTCGTATTTCCCAGAGTAAATCCCAGTGAACCGTAGAACAGAATTCAGAATTAGAGGGAAATCAGAAAAGTTCAGCATATAAATGAATCTTGTTTCCTAGCCCTCTCAATCAATATATTATTCATAATGCAAAGAGATGCCACCTAGGATATTACATAAACTTAAGAGCTGAAAGGAATCTTAAGAGATCATCTAGCTCAACTTCACTCTAATGCAGGAATCTTTCCAACCACAGTCCAGATAAAGTGGTGGTCATCCAGTCTCTGTTTGGATACTTCCAGTGTCAAAGAACTCAGGGACTCACAAACCAAAATAAATTCCTTTAAAGGGAAAAAAAAAACCTGCACCAATTCTAAATGTTAAAAAAGTTCCCTACACTGATTCAGTATCTACTTCCCTTTAATTACTACCACTTGCTATTAGACTCTGCCCATCAGAATTTCTCTACAAGTAGCCTTCAAATATCTGAAAATAGCTGTTATATTCCCCTCTAATCTGCTTTTCTCCAGACTTTACTATATTCCCATTTCCTTTAACATTTCTCAGTCAACACAGCCTCTGGATTCCTTCATCTGGACATAATTGCTATAAATGACAGTTATCATCCTCCTCTGGACATAAAAGCAGTTAATTGTTCAAAGTTCAACTTGAAATGTGATCAGAAAATCTAAAAATTAAAAAGTCAGGGGGTGGCTAGGTGGCACAGTAGATAGAGTGCCAGGGCCTCAGACACTTGATAATTACCTAGTTGTGTGGCCTTGGGCAAGCCACTTAACCCCCATTGCCTTGCTAAAAAAACTTAAAAAAAAAGTCAAAGAATATCTTTTGTCTTCATAATAAAAAAGCTTTTCTTTAAAGTAGCAAATATAACTAAAGTATCAAAAAAAATAGCCAGGAGGTATTTCTAACACCTTAAAATAAAGACTGCTTGACAATTTCCTCTTCAATAAATTTGAGCCTAACATATCAGGAATAAACATCTAAAGTCCTCAAAGTATTTATATAAATGAGTCAAGAGAGCTCACTCATTCTAACTTATAAAACAACAGACTAATTCCACCCATTGACAATATTACAGGATGCAAAAAGCTTACTAAGAGACTATTAATGTCATCCTTTAAGTGTGAACAGAGCTCCACACTCTCCCAACAGCACCAACCAAGGAAAGCAGAAAGCAGAAAGCAAACAGCCTATTAAGCTGTTTAAAATCTCCCCAGGTCAGCATGTGACCCAGCAGGGAGAGGTTCAAAAAGTACAGCCTTTATTTTTCTTCCTAACAACCTGGTTTGTTTCCACTCCTTTCCCCTTCAAGACCCATCCTTCACAGCTAGCCGCTCTTTCAATCATTGACTTTGGATGTCTGCTAGAGAACAAGCGGTCTGGCTCATGCAGATGAGTTTGCCAGACTTGTGTGTACTTTCCAGTCTCAGGCCCTTTATTGTTCTTGTTGAAACCTGACCCTTTGAAATGGATACCGGGACACCAAGAAAAGGGCAAAAAGAAAAAAAAAAGAAAAGAAAAGAAAAAAACTTGTAGAGAAGAGGAAAAGAAATTGTAGAAATTCTACAAGATCAGTTCATTTCTTCTCTTCTTCACCCGAATGAGCCTAAGTTACCAAAAAACCTAAAAAACTCATTTCACAAAAGGTCACTTAAGAGAACAAGTGTATTTTGTAAGATGCAAAAAAACAAAAAAAAAGTTAGAGCAATATCAAAAGTGAATACTATAGCACACACCAGTAAAACTTATGTGATTAAATGTAAGAATAATTCTAGGGTTTGCTAATCTTTTTTGATTAGAAAGAGTTCCTACTAGGAACTAGCTTAATCACAAGTTGAGTTAGTTTTCATTATCTTATCAAGATCCAAACAACTGACTTAAAAGGTATACAATGGGTTAATTACATAAACTGATTTTCATGAAAATTACCATCAGTAATTTCCTATTATTAACTAAGAGTAAACTTTGCTACAGAGAAACTTTAATTTTTTAATATTTGGGACTTATATTTTGCCTAAGATTTGATTCAACACACATGAGAGGAAAAAAGTTAGATATTACATCTAACTTCAAATTTTGATATATTAAAAATCTCTTCAACAGTGCAATCCAACTGCATTTTTTTTTATATTTTCATAAAATACTTAAAAGTCAATTAAAAGTCAACATCTCAGAGGGCATTCATTAAAAGAAAAAAACAGACAGGTCTCCTGAAGCTTAAGGAGTTAGCAATTTAAACTACCACTATTTCCACCACTGTCTGATATGGGCTACATGTCAAAAATAGATGATTTATATATTTCAACAAAAGCACATCATTAAAACCTCCAAACTAAAAAAATAAATATAAAAATTACAAATGAAGATGAACAACTCTGAACATCTTCACAATTCTTCTCTACTGACAATATTCACTCCGAAACAGAACAAATCAAAGTGTTTTAATATCAGTAAGATACATATTTAATGACTGTTGACCTGACCATAACTCTTATCATTTGAAAATAATATAACAAACTTTCATGTTTTTGTATGAAGTTAATAGATCTGACAAATAAAAGAGAAATATCAAAATTGTTAAAAATAAGAAAGCTGTCAAAACCTCCATAAATATAGATACATCATAGTAGGCTCTCAAAATGCCAGATATATAAAGAAAAAAATTTTTGTACAGTATCACAATAAAGAAAATGATTAAGACATTGTTCAGGATTACCCAAATTCTTATTAGGTAATTCCTAATAAATAATATAAATGCACACATATACATGTCTTTATGATTGTATAACATAATGTATTTTATGTACATATATAAACTTTCATTTACATTTTAATTTCACAATTATTAAGCCCTGCTTCATGAGAATACTGTGTATATAGAAATGAAAAAATCATATAATCCTTGATTTCAAAAAAACTTAAAATCTAATAGGTGAGAAAAGGACAAGTAAATGATATAAGGTATAATTCAATGAAGAGAGTCTGTTAAAGTACCATAAGAAAATGTGAAGAGTAAGTTCAATTTCATGGT
This sequence comes from Macrotis lagotis, assembly GCF_037893015.1. NCBI lineage: Eukaryota > Metazoa > Chordata > Mammalia > Peramelemorphia > Peramelidae > Macrotis > Macrotis lagotis. Next base: position 775,194,997 of record NC_133658.1, on the reverse strand, counting down.
GAGGAAGAGAGATAGGGGGAATTCAGAGAAGACTTGAGGAATATCTAAGCAAAGAAGAAAACAAAGAGATGTCAACAGGTAAATGAAACAGAAATGTGTTCTAAGTCATATATAAGTCCAAGGAGATAAGGCACAAGATGAGATAAGGGAATGATTCTACTTTCTTTTAAGCTGAACTATTAGTGAGGTATGGGAAAGGGGTGAAATCAGAATGGAAAGAGAGGTTGAATCCAGTTTCAGAGGCATAGGAGAAAGAATACTAAATATCTGAGGTCAAGTCCTAGTTATGACATCTACTAACCTGGCTTATCCATTACCATGTACTGAACCATTCTGGACCCCAGTTTCCTCATCTGTAAAATGTATATACCATTTAAATAATCTACCTTAGAGTGACTGAGAGTAAAGTTTTATAAACCAAGAGGTCAGAGGTAAGAGATAAATCTTGGTTGAGAATTACTGGAGACTTTCTTAAATTTCAAGTTAAGGAGCCCTTTTCAAGGTTTTGGAAGGGAAATGGTATAGTCTGAACTGCACCTTATTTATGCAGCTATATAAAGGATAGATTGGATGAATGACACTAGAGGAAAAGGAATCAATTAGTGAGACTAATAAAATACCCCCCCAGTAAAAGATTATAAAATTCTTAGCTATGGTAGTGTCCATGACCAAGAAAATAAAGGAAAGGAACACAGACAAGATCTACCATGGAAGTAGTTCAATAGACTTTGGTAACTGATTAGACAAGGATTAGAGGGGTGCTGACAAAGAATCAAAGATAACTTCAAAGTTTCAAGCCTGATAAATGAGTATAAATGATAGTATTACAAATAAAAAAAACTGGCAAGTTGAAATAAAAAATAGATTTTGAGGATGATTTTGAATTTAGATATGTTAAATATTAAAAACTGGAGTCATAGGACAGTTCATTCAGATGTTGAAAATTGGGAGTTTGATGTGGTACCTGAACCCATGAAATTGGATGATTTCACCAGGGAGAGAGAATGGAGCAAAAGGAGTCTTCAAAATCAACCAGATTCAGGGAGCAGGAGAAAGAAGAGGTACTAGCTGAGGATGAGCAAAGATTATAAAGAGAATCAGAAGAATGACGTATCAAAGAAAAAAGAGCGAGCAATAGAAACCACCTTTGTAGAAAGGTCAAGGAAGAAAAGGTCTTAAAGAAAAAAAGGGTACTGATTTTGCTAATTAAAAGGTCATTGTAATCTCTGAGAGAACAGATAGGGAATGGAATACATAAAATTATATTGAATTGAGGAATAAATAAGGATGAAGTCAACAGTATTTCTTCTGTGTCAGGCAATGGGAATATTAAAAAAAAAAAAGGCTTGGGGCAGCTAGGTGGCACAGTGGATAAAGCACCGGCCAGGAGTACCTGGGTTCAAATCCGGTCTCAGACACTTAATAATTACCTAGCTGTGTGGCCTTGGGCAAGCCACTTAACCCATTTGCCTTGCAAAAAACCTAAAAAAAAAGGGGGGGGCTAAAAAATGAGTTCCTGCTCTAAAGAAGCTGATAGATTCCTTGTAGGAGAAAACATTCAAGGAACCACACATACAAACAAGATATTCACAGGGTAGACTGGAGATAATGTCGGAAGGAAGGCACTTAGTAGATTAAAGAGGACTGGGGAAGGTTCTTTAGAAGACATGATTTTAGCTGATACTTGAGAGAAGCCAGAGAAACCAGAGGTGGAGATGAGGAGAAAGAGAATTCCAGGAATTGGGAGACAGTCAGTCAGTGAAAACCCCTGAAACTGGGAGATGGAGGGTATGTAGGGGGAACAGCAATGAAGTCAATGTCACTGGACTTCAAGATTTATGAAGCTTTTTACAACTTTCCTCTTGTAACAATTTTGTTATTTCTCATTTATCTGTCAAATCTCATACAAGCTGTAAGACTGGAAAGAGGAAAGGGCTTAGGTTATGAAGAACTTTAACAGTCAAAAGGAGGATTTTTATATTAGATCCTCAAAGTAAGAGACATATTGAATGTAGTGTAGTGGTGATGTGCTTTAGGACAATCAATTTAACAGCTGAATGTAAGATGGACTGATGTAGGCAAAGGTTTGAGGCAAGTAGCTCAACTAGAAGGCTATTCCAATAGTCCCAGCATGAATGATGAGGGACTATATCTCTGTGGTGGCAGGATCAGAAGAGAGATTGGGCATATAGAAAGACACGTTAGTAAGGCAGAAATGACAGGTACTTAGGATCAAACTGCCTGGGGGGGAGGAGGGAAAGGTGGGGTGGGATGTTAGTGGATTATATAAGGAAGAAGAGAATTAAAGATGACACTTAGGAAAAAAGATGTTTGGTTTTGGAAATGCTGAGTTTAAAATGTCTACAAGACATCTAGTTCAAAATGTCCCAAGGGAACATCATCAAGTTATAAGAAGATGTGTTTGAATTTGGAAATGTTGAGTTTAAGAAGTCTACAAGACATCTAGTTCAAAACGTCCAAGTGGACACTGTCAATTATGAGAAGAGGTGTTTGATTTTGGCAATGTTAAGTTTAAGATGTCTACCATCTAGTTTAAAATGTCCAAGTGGACACTATCCAGTTATCAGAATAGAGATCAGGACAGACATATAACAAATTTCTATATAGAGATGATAGTTTAATCCATGGGAGTTGGTGAGGCCACTAAGAAGTAGTATTTTGACATAGCAAGGGCAGACTATTTTTTCCAGAAATTTAGCTCAAGAAAAGGACAACTGTTGAAGGGTCAGACAAAGTCAAGGAAAGGTTAAATATTTTTGAAGTTTTATTTTAAAAAACTGAAAATTTCTTACCTCTCCTATCCCTCAATTAGTTGTACTTACTTTAAAAAGTATCTCTGGCCAGACGATGTCTTGGCCATCTCCCAGCCTGCTGGTAGAGGTACATCATCTGGGATCTCAAAAGAAGACTGTCGGAGGTGTTGACCAGCAGGTGCAGGTCCCGGGCCAGAGACGACTCCAGAGGGGCTAAGTGTCCCAGGTGAAACAGCCCCTAGTTGTAATGAGGCTGGAGAAGAATGGGCTCGGACGTGCTGAGGAGTCAGGGCTCCTGCAGTCCCTGCATCAGTGCTAGCCTATCAGAAGTTAACAAAAAAAAAAAAAGCTTTCATTAGAATATTATTATTCCACAGAAAAATACAAGGAATGTGTTATGACACCAAAGCAATTTTCAATGTTTAGTACTCAACACAGGCATAAATAACACCTACTTGTGTATAGTACTTTACAGGTTTTAGAGCACTTTCACATATTCTTACTTGAAGTCAATAAAACCCTAATATTTGTCAATAACATTCTCTGCCTTTTTGTTTTAAACTGAAGAAATTACAGCTCTGATATGTTAACTTAGCTTGTTCAAGGTCACACAGCCAGTAAATGACATAGCTGAGACTAAAAGTCTAGGTTGAAGTTTAAAACACAAAAAAACTGTATAATGAAGATTGAAGGCTATGATGAAGATGCTGCTGAATATGTTCAGTAAAGCCTATGGATGTTTGAATCAGAATGTTTAAATTCAGAATGTTTAAAAATGCATTAAATGAAAAAGAAAGCTACAGAGTCCAAGTTTAAAATCCTAGATGTTAAAGAATGGTACCTTGGAGGTAAAAGGACTCTTAATAGTTCTAAATCTATAATACTATGATCTAGTCCTACCACCTCAAAATCTTCAAGGCTTCTTGCTATTCCTCAAACATAAACTACATCACTAATCTCTATAATTTCTTCCTGCTGTCCCTCATTTCTGAAAAGCACTCCCTCCTCACTTCCAAATCTTAGAAGCCTTTGTTTCTTCTTTCAAAACTCAGCTTGACCATCACTCTCTATGTGAAGCTTTTCCAGTCTCAGCTATTAGTTTGGTTCCCCCAACTCCAAATTACCCAGTATGTATTTAGATCCATGCATAAAATAGAATTAGCATTTACAATACTTTAGGCTTTGCCAAGTGCTTCACAAATATATTATTTGATTCTCATAACAACCCTAGGCTATTATCATTTTTATTTTACAGATGAGGAAATTGAGGCTGAGAAAGAGTAAGTGACTTGTCCAAGATCATAGTTACTGAAACAGGATAACTTGGGAAATCCTGATACTGAATTCAACACTCTGTCCACTGTTGACACCTAGCTGACACAAGGGAAGGGACTTCAGAAAGATTTCTTTTTTCCCCCCCATTCTATCTACAGTAAACAGAACAGTGATTGGAAGATAGCTGAACTTGCTGTCTTGTTTTTGAAAACGTCCAAGACATCAGGAAGGTGATGTCATGACATACTGTGAATTGGATTTGAACAAAGGGGTGTTAAGCTAAGTCACTGGCCTTACTTTCTCCTCTGGAGCCATCTAGGTCTAGTGGCCAGATATGAATCAGGATGACTGGAGATGGGAGGTGATCAGGATTAAGTGACTTGCCCAAGTCACACAGCTAGTAAGTATCAAGCATTTGAAATTGGGTTTGAACTCCTGCCCTCCAGACTCCAGCTCTATATATTAATTATTTAATAAATGCTTGCTTGACTGGTAAGGAAACTGGGCCCAGAGAGATTCAGTGATTTACCCCAGGTCAATAAAAATATTAGGTAGTAGAGCCTGATTAGAATATAGCAGGTTCTGAGCCCAAATGTATGCTTAATTATGAAGCTGTTTTCTAGAGAATAGTTAATAAAATAAGCACAAAGAACAAAAGGTATTTAAGAACTTAATTAAAATCAGAAGGTAATGAAGGTATTCTTTTGCTACTCAAGAAATCTGTATTCAAGTAATTTTTTTAAATCAGCATTCCCCTTCACCCCAAAGAGCCATACAACAGCCTTAGTATTTAGTTCCACATTAAGAACAAATTCCAATCAAAACAACACAATTAAAAATTCTAAACAATACTAACATTGTTTTTAACAAAAGAAAATTCCTTAACAAGTACAATGAAAATCCACACTTGTACCTGAATTTAAATTAAAGTTATTAGGGCACCTCTGTACCTAAAAAATGAGAACATCACTTGACAGCTTGAAATCATAACCTCCCTGGATCTCAGTTTTCTCATCTGTAGACTGAGGTGATTGGAATAGAGGACCCTGAAAATCCCTTCCAGCTCGATGCTTAATGTTAATTTAGTTAGTTATGGAACACAGTACAGTGGGGAACTGATCAGAGATTACCATCAGGTAAAAATAATGAAAGATTATTCAATATTCAGAATTTCTTAAATTCCTATGGGCAACGAAAGGAAGAAATTAATAGAATGTAACATAAGCCTTCAATCGGAACTTGTCTTTATATTTCAATTCATGATCAGTATGAACTTTTCCTTGATATGTTAAGCAGCAATGGGACAAAGGAAAATTCAGGGTATGTAGTCATTCACCTTATTAAGGTCAATGAATGATTTTGGATTACAAACTCAGTGGTCAAAGCCAAAGCATCTAAAACACAAACTACCAGAAGCAATTACTGTAATACTTAATTGGCTCATATATCGGTGCAGCATTTGAAGGATGAAGCATTGGTAGTTCCATTTCTTTATGATATATATAGTTGGATAAATCTAAAATGGGAAATGTATCCTGCAGTTTTCTTGGACTTTTTTACTGCTATAATGTAACAAGTCCATGGTACTAGATGTACCCAAACCCCACTTTTCACATCTTGCCTATAAAGGGATGTAGTTACTTTCCCCCTCTCTTTCTTTTTACCAGAACCCCTCCCCCCAGTTGTCCAGAGGCTTAAGACTCTCTAAGACCCCTATCTACTGTATTCTTGTAGACTGTTTTAACTACTAAGAACGGGAAGTGGAGACAACTATTCTTTAAATGAGTTTCTCAAAGTCCAACCACTAGATAGTATTGGCAAACAAATTAAATTTTTGCCTTATTTAAAAAAAAACCCTGTTTGGTATGTTTTTTTAACCCAAGGGAACTTAATTATCATGTAGTTGATTCCATAAGGAAGCACCTCCGACGCCTCGGTTTTGAAAATCTCATCAACGATCAATAAAGAAGTGGGGTGCATATTGAAAAGCGGCCATGTTCACCGCCGCAGTTAAGAATCCAAAAGCAAAGACTGTCCTGGAATTAGTCATCGCTTCCCAAACATCCACTTTTTAATCCTACTCGGACTCGGTATGAGTCAACCTGCAGAGCATTATCAAAGGCTGCCTGTGTTTTACAAAAAAAATGATAATAAATCCTAAGAAGCAGCAACTCCAGATCCTTTACAAAGGAGAATTTCATCGGAGAGTAAAGTTCTCCATCGACTGAACGTGAGTAACTTCAGGAAAGCGAAACGTCGGCCCAAGGCAGCCCAGGGCTGGAGGGTGGCCGGGCTGACTCCATAAACAACTTTCAGGAAAAGTCTCGGAAGTCTCAGAAGTGGAAGTCGGGATTCCGAACTGGAGAAGGGCGAAGCCGGAGAGGGACGGAAATCAATGCTTTCCTGGGGGGTGGGGGTGGGGGGCCCGAGAGCAAGGGAGAGAGAGGCTAAGGACTAAATGGACTGGCTCAACCCCCACCCCCTAATCAACGTTGGGAAACAAGAGAACAATTATTTGACTCCCCAGGAGACTGATGTGGACTGAGAGGCCCAGAAGGAGAGGGGGCCCGGAGCTCCACTTCACAAACTAGGCTGCCGCTGGCAACTCACCCACACACAAAATGCCAGACTCCCCTCCCCCTCCCTCCAGCAGGGAAGGAAGGAAGGAAGGAAGGTGCGGAGGGAGGGGAGGTGCTTGCATTGTGCAAGCCCACCGAGTCGCTCCCAGCTCGCAGCAACTTTTTCCCCACCCCCCCCTTCCTCCCTTCCCAGTTCCTTCTCCTCCCCTCCCCGCCCCCCACAAACCTCCCCCAACGCCTCCCGCCAACCTGAGAAAAAAGGGGGAAAGGAAATTCAAGGGGGGCCCTCCCCAAAGCCCCCCAGGATGGTGTAGAACGAGAAGGGGCCAGCGGAGGGGAGGGGGGGAGAGGGCAGCAGAGGAGGAAAAAATCTCAGCCCCGGACTGAGGCAGCAGGGAGGGGCCGGAGGAGCGAGAAAGCGCCCCCCCCCCGCCCGGAGTTTCTGGTCCCAGCCCGGCTGCAGCGCCCGGAGAGGCCCCGGGCCCGGGCCAGGAGGGCCGTGCTGCCCCCGGCCCCGGGACGGGAGGGCCGTGCTGCCCCCGGCCCCGGGACGGGAGGGCCGTGCTGCCCCCGGGCCCGGGACGGGAGGGCCGTGCTGCCCCCGGGCCGGGAGGGCCGTGCTGCCCCCGGCCCCGGGACGGGAGGGTCGTGCTGCCCCCGGCCCCGGCCCGGCCCCCCCGGCCCCGGCCCGGCCCGGGCTTACCTGTCTGGAGTGCGACTTGGGCTCCGGAGGCTTGAAGAAGGAATCGGGCAGCTTCCTGAGGCGCATGGGCACCGTCTGGGGCACGTTGGCAGTCTTGGGGTTCATGACGGCGTTGAAGAGCGCCTCCAAGTCGGTCTCCGAGTCCCCCCGGACGTGCACGATCTGATGGCCCGCCGGGGGCGGCGGCGCAGCCTGGGAGCCCGGGGCCCCCGGGGGCGCCGGCTGCGGCCCCTGGCCCTGGCCCGGCGGGGGCTGCGGCGGAGGCGGCCCCTGGGCCTGGGAGGGCGGCTGCGGCGGCTGCTGGCCCGGATCCATGGCTTCCCGCCCCCCGGCACGCACCCCGGACCCGCACCCGGAGCCGCAGCGAGCGAGGGGGCCCGCGAGGGTGGTCTCCGCTCCCGCCTCCCGCCCGCGGCCCTAGTCCCGCCGCTGGGGCATCCCCGGCCGCCGGCCGCCGCCGCGCCCCCCGGGAGGGCCCGGCCGGGAAGCTTCTCCCTCCGTCCCGGCCCCGCCGCGCTGCCTCCCCGCCGCCCGCCTTCCTCCCTCTCTTCCTGGCGGCGGCTGCGCCCGACTGAGACCCAAACTCCGGGCAGACACGAAAACTAAAGTTTTGGAGAGCTGCCCTCCCGAGCCGGCCGCCGACTCCGCCTCCTCCTGCCTCTGCGCGCCCGCCCGCCCCGAATCCGCGCCCAGGGGAGGGAGGCGGGGGGTGGGGAGCAGAGAGAAAGAAAGGAAGAAAAAGAAAAAACTTTCCCCCGAAGTTCCTCCTTCCCCGCCACCTCCGGGACCTCCGACTCCTCTCCTCCTCCACGTGACCACCCAGCGCCCGAGATCGCCCCTCGCCCTAATCCTGCCCGCTCGCTTAAAGGGACAGAAGCCGCGGCCCAGGCTCGGCGGGGCCCGAGCCCCGGTTTGAGATTCCCCTTCTCCCCCCCCGGGGGTCCGCTCCGGGACGCCCTCCCCGAGAAATCGGCCCGCGCCGAGGCCCGCCTCCGCCGTGGCCGCTGGGGACTCGCTCCACGCGCCCCGCGGAGCGCAGAGGCGACCCGGGCTGGCCAGCCCTGGCCGCCGGGGCCCTGGCCGCCCTGGCCGCCGGAGCCCTGACCGCGGGGGCCCTGGCCGCCCTGGCCGCCCGAGCCCTGGCCGCCCTGGCCGCGGGACCCGCGCGCCGCAAGCGCGGCCCCGGGGCTTTTCGTGCGTAGCACGCGCGCCCTACACCTTGGAGATTGAGAAAAGCAGCTGGAAGATGGGGGGGGGGGGTCAGTTTAGCTGATAAAAAGCCGCTTTTTTTAAGGGAAAAACAAAAGCAGAACTTTCTTCACAATCACGGGGATGGGCTCCGCTTTTTAAGTCTGCCCGCGGCGGCCGCGTCGATACCTTCCTGTGAATACCAGGCTGCGGGTCGGTAACGCCACCCCGCCCCCCCGCACAGACACCCGCAACGGCGGCGCTGCGTGGCTCGGCCGGGGGACAGCCGCGGCCAGGGATCGGAGCTGCGGCCGGACGGGGGTCTTAAATCTTGTTTTGCAAAGAGAGAGGCATTGTAGGATCCTGGATGAATCAAGCAGTCAGCAAGCGTCGATGAAACTTTCACCCTAAACCAAACAAAAGCCCCTCACTTTCTCCCGGGGATAATATGTAAAGAATTGTACCTACAAGATGCGTGTAGAGTAAAGAAAAGGGAACCTCAGAAGGAAAGGTATCCGCAGTAGGGGTCGGGTCGGGGGATGGAGAGGAGACTTGGGAAAGGTTGCTTCCAGGAGGTGGGGTTTAAGCAGAAACTTGAAAGAAGCCAAGAGGAAGAGCGTTCCAGAAATGGAAGATAGTTAGTAAAAGGGCACCAATTCAAGGTGAAGGGACAGCCAAGTAGGTCAGTGGCACTGGATCATAGAGTACGTACAGAATAAAGTGAAAGAAAAATGTAAAGGTAGAAAGGGGCCAGGTCGTGAGGCAAACAGAGGACTTTATATTTGATCCGGAATATAACAAAGTTACTGGAGTTTTATGAAGGGGAAGGGATAACAGTTTGATCCACCTTTTTCTTTTTTTTTCTTTTTTCTTTTTTTAGTTTTTGCTAGGCAATGGGGTTAAGTGGCTTGCCCAAGGACACACAGCTAGGTAATTAAGTGTCTGAGGTCGGATTTGAACTCAGGTCCTCCTGACTCCAGGGCCGGTGCTCTATCCACTTCACCTCCACCTTAGCCACCCCAGATCCACTCTTTTTTGAATATCAGTTTGACATACGCAGCAGAATGAGCTGAGACCAACAGCAGGCTATTGACATAGTCCAGGCTGAGGAGATAAGGGTCTGTTCTAGAGCAATTATGTAAATGAAGAGAAAATATTATAAAGATAAAAACAAGACTTGGATATGTGAGGTGGAGAGCCGTTGAAGATGACACCGAGGTTGTGAGGCTGGGACGGTAGGGAATTTGGAACTGAGCCTTAGGAGGGTTTATTTTGTTAATTAGGTGTGTGTGCGTGTCAGTCTGTCTTTCCTTCAGGACGAAGTCTTTAGAGCACATTTTCTGTCTTTCTAATCCAACCACTTGTGGAAGTTTAAGGATACTACTGTAATCATGAGTGATTGAGTAGCTGTGTGGTGACAAAAAGTCTTCTGACTGACTGAGGAGCCAGCACGGGTGACTCATGAATGGTTGAGTCACAAGTGAATGTGTGTACAAAAGGAGTAAGCTATGGGGAGCTGCCTTATAGGGGAATGGTAGCAAGGTACATTCCCTCACCTGGCCATGTGATCGTGACTTCATGGCTTCTCCTTCTTTTGTGTTTGTTCTTCTCTAATCTCGGGTGAATGTATATATCCTGAGACAGAATCAATCAGATAGTAGCCTTGAAAACTTGGAAAACTGAGAACCATCAGAGGCTCCAATGGCAACTGAAATCGATGCCACTATCCATCAGAGGTGATAACAGTGAGTGATAACAGTAGGCTTCAGGAAAGCTATGGACTACAAAAACACCAACTTGGAGAGCAATAGATAATAGAGGTTTGGGTCCTGTTATTCTTGCTATATGTTAGTAAATAGCCTTTATAAAGGTTAATTAAATCTGACTGATAATTTGTGGGAAGCACACTCCAGAGAGCCAATGAGCACTAGAAATCTCCAGCCCTTCAGAATTACCCTGAGAGAGAATAATGCAGTCAACCAAACCTGGGACCTACCCTACTTTTGTGAGTAAGAATTGGGGAAATTAGCTCTCAAGAGGATGTTGCATATACCTAAATATCTATTAGGGCAGTGACTTTGCACTGTTAAAAAGTTGAGGAGATTCCCTTGATTATAAAGAAAATTCTGCTTTTACTTTTTTTTCAGACAAAAGCAACTTTTTTATAAGTTAAACTGAATTGCCATAAACAAAGAGAGACTCTAATATCATCAAGCATCCTCACCCCTACTGGAAGGTCTACTGAATTTAGAGTTAAGAACTGGCCTTCCATATTAGTTTACCACTTACTACTTGTGAGGCCCTAAGCAAATTATTTAGCATCTCTAGCCCTTAGTTACTCATCTGTAAATTGTAGGGGCTGGAGGAGATGTCCTCTGAAATCCCCTTTAGCTCTAAATCTGTGACTGATTCCATGATGATAGACAAGCTACTTATCTCTCAGTCCCTTAGGCAGCTCCTGAAACTATAAATTACAAATGAGTGGCTGATCTGCAATAGTAGGGGAAGTTTCCATACTGGGAGCTCCCAAAAGTGATGCCACAGGTGCAGATTATAATAGCCTTCCCCCAGTGTCTCATGTCAGCATTTTGATCCAATGAAGCATTAGGATACAGAGATACAAGTAAATTAAACTAGGGAAAGGATGAAGGAGAAAGACCTCAAAGACTTCTAATGAGGTACTTCCAGGGGAAATAGGTATTTTTTTAAAAAGCTCTCATGAAGTCTGAATACTAAAATCATGTGCTCATGAAAATCATAAGATAAATCATCTGGTTTAATCCGTAATTGAAACATAAATGCCCTCTATCACTGACAAGCAACTGGGTGGTACAGTGGGATAAAGTATAGCACTTGAAATCAGGAAAACTTTCATCTTCCTTACTAGCTGTGTTACCCTAAAAAAAGTCACAACCTCTGACTGCCTCAGTTTCACTATCTACAAAATGGGGATAATAATGCTACCTGCCAGCCAGGGATGATAGAAGAAATAAAATAAGACAATTCCAATTCCTAACTTAAAATCTCCAATAGTAGAGAACTTATTACCTACCTCATGTTTATACAATTGAGTTCATTTTTAGGCAGTTCAAATTGTTAAGAAATTCACAGATTTTTATATCTAGAACTAGAACAGCTTAAATAACATCTAGGCTATCCCATCCTCCTGCCCTAAGGAATTAACTGATTAACCCAATACTACAATAAAGAATAAGAGCTAGAGACAGGATCTGAATTCAGACCATTGACTCCAGTGTCAGTGTTCTTGCCACTTTACTATGATGCCATGATACTTTAGCTAGGCTTCCTCTTAGAAACTTCTCTTAGTTTCACCCCTAGATCTTCCCACTAGACCAATACAGAATAAATTCACTCCCTTTCCCCCCCCCATAACACAATCCTTCAAAAATTTAAAAGTTACTAAAATGTTATCCCAAATCTATTCATCTCCAGGCTATATGTAATTCCTAGCTATCTACCTACCTACTTTAGAGTCAGGAAGGTCATGTGGTTGATAGAGATCTCATCCTCGAGTCAGGAAAACTAAGTCTAAATCTTGGACAAGTCACTTCAAACCATTGTTTTCCTCAGTTTCCTCAAATGTAAAATGGAAACAGTAATTGAAAATACCTTTCTGGGAAATTAGTGAGATAATAATTATTAAAATTTAAATAATTTTTAAATGTGCCTATCATAGTGCTATATAAAGGTTTCCCCCTTTCTCCCCTACATCTCAAGAGTTATTGTGAGAATCAAATGAGATAATATTTGTAAAGTTCTTAGCACATTGTCTGACATATAGGAGTACGTACTTGCTTCCTTTCTTCCTCATAGGGTCTCAATAAAACTTGAATAAATCGATGCCTTTGAAATAATTCCATATTTTGTTTTTATCTGGACTTGTGATTTCACTGATATGGAAAACTCTCACCCTCTACTCAGGATCAAAGTGTGATCTTCCTGAGACACAAGTCTGTTTGTGTCACCCATTCAATAAATTTCAATGGTTCCCCATTACCTTCAGGATTAAATAAAAAACTCTCTTTGGTTTTTAAAACCTTTCATAAACTGGTTTCTTCCTACCTTTCAAAAAAACTGCCTTTTCTTATTCTTCAACCACTTATCAATTGGGAAATGATTCATTTTTATAAATTTGACAAAGTTCTCTATACATTTGAGATATGAGACATCTGAAAAACTCTAAATTTTTTTCCAAAATTTTCTGCTTTCCTTCTATCTTAGCTACATTGATTTCATTTGTATATAACCTTTAAATTTAATGCAATCAAAATTACCTATTTTATATCTCACACTGTTCTCTTTTTCTTAATCCTTAATTCTTTAGATATCTGAAAGGTAAATATTTCCCATGTTCTTCTAACTTCTTTATGATAACTTCTTAGATCATGTATCCATTTTGACTTTCTTTTGGTAAGTGGTATAAGATATTAGTCTATGCCCAATTTCTGCCAATATTTACCATACTTTTTATCAATAGTTAATTCTAATCCCACAATCGTAAATCTTACATTTGTCAAACACTATAATCATTTACTACTGTGTATTATTATGTCTAGTCTGTGCCACTGATTCATGTTTTTATTTTTTAACCAGCACCAAATAATTCTGATAATTACTACCTTATAATACAGTTTAAAATCTAGTAAACCTACTTCCTTTACATTTTTTAATCATTAATTCTTTTGATATTCTTGACCTTTTGCTCTTCTAAATGAATTTTGCTGCCTTAATAATTTTTTTTGTAATTTAATTGTGAAGACATTGAATAAGTAGATTTAATTTATATAATATTGTCATTTTTACCATAATGGCTCTGCCTATTCATAAATAAATATTGTTTCTCCAATTATTTAAATCTGACTTTATTTCTTCAAAAAGTGTTTTATAATTATGTATATCTAGTTCTTGTGTTTGTCTTGGGAGTTATACTCCCAGTTATTTTCTGCTCTCTATGGCTATTTTCTTCTTGCAGGATTTTGTTGGAGATACATAGAAATGCTGATGATTTATGTGGGTTTATTTTACATCCTGCCATTTTTTTTAGGTTTTTGCAAGGCAAACGGGGTTAAGTGGCTTGCCCAAGGCCACACAGCTAGGTAATCATTAAGTGTCTGAGACCAGATTTGAACTCAGGTACTCCTGACTCCAGGGCTGGTGCTTTATCCACTACACCACCTAGCCGTCCCCATTTTTCTAAATCATTAATTGTTTCAATTACCTTTTTAGTTGGATCTCTGTATATTTTTAAAATTTTATATTATTTAATATTATTTTATTTTTTCCAATTACATTGAAAGATAGTTTTCAACCTCTTTTTTGTGAGCTTTTGAGTTGCACAATTTTCTATTTTTCCCTCCCTTTTCCACATGGCAATAAATAATCTGATTTGGGTTGTACGTGTATAATCCTGTTTAACATATTTCCTTACTAGTCATATTATGAAAGAAGAATTAGAACTAAAGGGGAAAACAGAAATAAAGGAAAAATTTAAAAAGAAGTTTTAAAAAGTGAACAAAGTATGCTTTGCTTTGCATTCTCTGGATGTGGATGGCACTTTCTATCACAAGTCTTTTAGGATTGCCCTTGACTATTGAACTTCTGAGAGAAACTGAGTCCATCATAGCTGATCATCTCACAATGTCTCTGCTACTATGTTTTCCTACTTCTGCTCACTTCACTCAGCATCAATTCATGCCAGTCTTTTCAGGCTTCTGACTTCTTACAGAATAATAGTACTCCATCACATTCATATACCATAATTTGTTCAGCCATTTCCCAAATGATGGGCATCCCCTCAATTTCCTAATTTCTGCTACTACAAAAATAACTGATAAAATACTTTTGTACATGTAGGTCTTTTTCCCTTTGTTTTGGTTTTAATATTTTCTACATTTTATTAATTTTTCCAATTTCATGTATGCAGTGTGTTTAATGTTCATCTTTTTGTGAGCTTTTGTGCTCCACATTTTTCTACTACCCTCTCTTCCCTCCCACCTATAATATAGGTTGTGCATGTTCAATTGTTTTCCCTTTTTAAATGTTCTCTTGCGGGTATACATCAGTTGGATCAGTTCACAAATCCACCAACAATGCATTAGTATCCCAGTTTTCCCATGTCTTCTCCAACATTGAATCTCCCTATTTTTTGAGGACAGTTCCCCATGCCTGAAATTCCCACTCCCATTCTTGTAGATGTCTCCTGGCTCCCTTGCTTCTTTCAAATCTCAGATAAAATTATATCTTCTTCAAGAAGTCTTTTCTACCCCCTCCTCCATTATCTGACTATAGGCAAATTACTTTACTTCTTTGGATCTTAGTTTCCTCATCTGTAAAATGAGGGGTATTGGACCTGATGATCTCCAAGGTATCTTCTGGTTTAGATTTATCCTCCAAACCCAAGTTTTTCTTACTAGCCAAGAGTCAGGTTTTGAATTTGAGTTCCAGTCAAATTAAGTTTGAGTTCCAAGTCTATCTTTTTAAATAGCTCTGTTCTTTTGGTCAGGTCATAGACTCCTCAGATTTTAACTTTGAAAGATAATTCAGGGATTCAAATTCTGCCTCTGATAATTACTAGCTATATGATTGAAAGATGGGCCACAACCTACAATAGGAGCTCCCTACTGAGAAACTACTAGAAAGCAGTGGGATAGCATTGTTTTAACTTCTACTACAAATTCTCTTCTGAATTTGTGTTAAAATGCAACAAAATGATCTTCCATGGATTAAAAAAAAGGAAGAGAAAGAAAGAAAAAATGAAAGCGAAAAGTTGGAAGCAAAGAAGGAAAAAAGAAGAAAGAGAAGGAAATAAAGGAAGAAGGAAAAGAGAAAAAGGAAGAATACTTTTTTGGGTAGGGTTTTCAAAGGGATGAAGAGCTGAACTGAGATCTGTGTTCAATGGAATACATTTTTAAAAGGGAACTCAGAAATCATAGTTCAGTCTATACATGAAGTTCTTTCTCATTTTGTCTAAGTCAATTTCTTTACCTTTAAAAAAGGGGTGGGGGGGGATGTGTGACTATATGTATTCTAAGGTTTCTTTCAGCTCTAGAATTTCATGATTTTTCATCATCACCACCATCATAGCTGGCATTTATATGTAATATTTAAAGTTTGGAAGGTGTTAATTCATATGTTTTCACATTTGAGCCTCAGATCATGTTAAGTGGATATTACAAGCATCGTTCTCCCCCCCCCCCATTTTATAGATGAAGAAGCTAAAGCTCAAAGAAATGAAATGATTTGTCCATGGATTGTAGAAGTAATTAATGTCAGAGATGGGTTCTGATTCCAAGTTTTTTTAATTCCTCTCCCAGAATTTTAGTCATTATGGAGTTTTAAAAATATTTTCCTGAAATTGCTTCTTCATAGATGTCAACAATAGTGGTGAGAAGACTCTTCAGTAATAACTTCTCCAACTTTGACTTTTAAACTCAACTACTCTCTTGGCTACAACCTCTATGACATCTAGTTATTTTAAAAATAATAATAAAATAAAAACAAGCTTGAAAACTACCTATGGTTAGAAACTAAGCAGGGAGGGTTCAGCCCAAAATAATTGTTTCCCTTAGAAGTCAAGGTGATTAGAGTTTTTACACTTCAAAGAAGACCATGACATCAGGGAGGTGATGCCATGACAAGCACATGGATTAGAGTGGAGTGAGAGGGGGCTGTGCTGGGTCACCAGCCTCATTTTCTCCTCCAGAGCCATCTGGGTCCAGTGGCCAGATATGAATTAGGATTTCAGTGGAAGTGTCTGAGGTCACAATTTTAACTCCCATCCTCCTGAATCCAATGCCAGTGCTCTATTGACCTTACCACCCTAAAGGACTTAGGATGTTACTATGTTCAATATTATCTCACCTGACTTTAAAATGAGAACACTAGTTTGCAGTGATTTCATCTTCTCTAAGTGCCTCTTTTATATCTTTTAAGATGTTATTTGTAACAAAGGTTTTCAGTCCCTTCCCTTTTCTAAGCAATCATCCATCAAATTTAAATTCTTGGTATCGAATAAGTAAAACTAGAGGAAATCTGTTCTCACCTACAAAAAAAGCAGGTGGTAACAAGACTTCCATATTTTGGTTGCATATAACCAACTCTCTGTGGAGAGTTTTCATGGGAATGAAAAGCTGAAATATAGCAAAACAAGATTAGGAATCTTTATCCTGGAAAGATGAAGGCTGAAGTCTGTGGTCAAAGTGGACAAAATAATACAACAATGTGGAGATAGTTTTGGTGAACAAATCTGTCATCATTCTAAGAGGGACAGCCCATGAACTTGATAGACTTAAGCTTAAGACAAAAAAAATTTAATCTTGGTAAGATAAACACATGAAGCTTATTGCTCTCAGCAGGTATGAAAAATTAAAATGGAAATCAGGGAATGGGGGAACTTGATTATGAATTCATGAAAGGCATCATCATTTGATACTTAGAGTTTTAGATTTAATTAAATCAGGAAGATTTTGGAATTAAATCCCACCTCTAATACCTAATTAAGTCACTTAATTTCTCTGAATATCAGTTTCCTTATCTGTAATAATAGTACAGAGTCCACCTCACAAAACTTCAGTGAAGTTCAAGTGAACTAATATAGGCAATAGGCTTTGCAAACTTTAAAGCAGTATATAAATGTAAGTGATTATGTAATGGACTGTATATACAGATGGTTTGGGGTAGTAACCTTTAAAGTTAACTCAAAGGGGTTGAATAAACTTTACAACTGCTAACATGGTCTTTGGTGCCACTGTCAGAGACATTGTACACTCAATGACAATCATGCCACTGTCTCTGAATTCACCCCAAATCTAAGCCCCAGGACTTCCTATGTCTACACTACTCTTTTCCCATTTGAAGGTTGTAAGGAACACAGAAAATGCGTGGCATAAATGGTATAAATCCAAACTTGATTAATGACTGCTTCTCAGTTTCTCAAACTGATCAATCTCTGGATTATGATGCTCTAGAATCCAGAATCGTACATGCAATTCTTTTTACCTCAGGGTAAAGAAAGCCATTATCCTATTATTTAAAGTAGATACCCCATACATGTCTTCCACATACATGCTCACTGCTCCTGGCTCTCTCTCTCAAGACCTTCTCCTGACTTATTTTGGACTTTCTCAAATTGTTCCTGGCTTCTAATCTAAGACTGCTTTAGGGTTTTATGTTAAAGGATCCTATTTCATAAGCCCTTTGATAACTGCATATTCCTAAAGTTTTTTTCAAAAGCATCTTGGTGTTAATGTCCCTTTCCTTACAAGTAAAAAAGATTAACGTGACTTTTTTTGTTTATAATAGAATATAAGAGAAAACCTTTAATAAAAAACAAATGCTTATTTACTGACTCTCTACATTTATATGGATATGCATTAAAGAAGAGATATAGTTGCAGCTTTTATTATACAAGTAGAATATTAACTTTTTGAGAACACATCATTTCATTTTTATTTTTGAATCCCTAGCAATTACAATATAGTCAAGCACATAGTGGATGCTTCTTAATAAATATTTGCTGGATAAATGCATTTTTAAATGGTACAAAATAAGTTTCTTAGATACTATAGTAATTACCTTAACTATTGTAAACTAGGACTCTGACTTGGGGAATCTATCTACTATTAAACCTTCTCTCAAAATATCACATCAAGGTTATATCGTGATGCTTTCTAAAAATAGCCCAAGGGATAAATAGCAATTATAGGCTTCTTCAAGACTTAACTGTTTCCCTATACAGCTGTTTGTCTTTCCATAATAAGTTTAGATTCTAACAGCATTGCTATCTGATTTACCTTCCAAACAGAGATCAGAAGAGGATTTGACTCTTATATCTTTTAAAATAGGGATACAATAGAATTTACTTCTAAAAATTGCTAATTAGAAATCTGTTACAGACATTTTTAGTGTTGAAGAGTTTGTCCTGCATGGTACATAAGGCCTTTTTTTATTTTATGACTGTTTCTGGGAAAGAGTAACACATAGGGAAGGACTGAAATTTTCAAATGGGAAGTGGGGAAAAAAAAGAGGCATTTTCAATTCCTATCTTGACTGGATACATGTTTTGACCCAGTTCTTCTCTGTAACTTACAAGTCTTCTTCTGAAAACCCTTGAATGTATCTTCATTTCCTTTCAAATTAAGCTCAAACTTCTTAACCTGATATTCAAGGATCTTCATAATTTAATTTCAACCTACCTTTACTCTCTTAACTCACAGGACCCAGTTCAATGGCTACTTCTATTCAGCTTTCTCTGATTCCCTAGCTAAAAATTATATCTCTCTCTCTCCAGTTACCTCAAAAGACTGTGAAACTCTTTTTACACTTATCATATAAATAATTTATGGCATTTACATGAATATATACATCATACCTGGCCCCAATTAGATGACAAACATTAGAGACCATTTATTTATCTTCTACTTTCTATAAAGAACTGCAACTGGGAAAACCTTGGGGTTTTAAATTACAAGTACACAGCAGAGCCTACTCATTCTCCTTTGAGGAAGGGAGCATTTTACCAAAGGACTGGGGCTGAATCCAGAAGCTGCAGAGAAAAGCAGCATAAATACCTACCAGTTGGAGCTGTGACTGGCAGTGAACAGCAAAGATCTTGGGGTCAGTGAAGCAAGATTCATTCATAGTCACTAGAGAGAATTAAAAAAAAAAATGTGACAGGAACCACACTTGGGATAAAATGTTATATCATAGGTGGCATAGAGCCATGCAGAAGAATACAGTGATATCATCTATAGTTATATGGTGATATCATCATAGGTGTCAGTTTTCCCCTACATACATGAAGGGTGTTTCTCTCCACAATGTGCCTGACCCATAGACAGTTCCCACATGTATATTTTTTATGAGTGTCCACTCTTCCCATTGATAGTATATGTATTTGTGGCAGAGGGTCTCAAGTTTTTTGGGAATTTTTTTTTTATACTATGTTATTTCATTAAATGCTTTTGCTTTAAATTATATCCTCTAGATAACTAAATAAATGTGAATAGACTAGTGTGTTAGGAACTGTTGTGTGTGGGAGTGCTGTGAACCTTCATCACCTGGTGTCCTTGATCACCAGAGCCTTGTTTTACTAAGTGCCATGGGAATGGTGTGGATTAGGGACTGGAGAGGATATTTAAGTACTTGTATTTTGGTAAATAAATGGAGACTTTGATGTACAGGGAGAAACTTGTCTTCCACCCTTCCAGCACTTGCCTGGGGAAGATTGAGGGTAGTCTAGAAATGGACTCAACATTAGTGAAGTTTCATGTTGATAGTGGAAAGAGTCTTGCAGAATCAAGCTAAATCTAATCCCTACCCCCCAAATCAGAATTCTAGGTTTTAACATTAGACTCAACATTTGCTGGGGCCCAATTCATAGTTATTCTGCCCTCTTCTGAATGACTTATGACACACTCCCAGTTCCAGAGTTTTCCTATGTCCTCCTGCCAAGGAATGCAAAAAAAAAAATAGGATTAATTCAGTCATATCAATGCTTAGAAATGAGTGCCAGTGAAACCCCAGCTAAAGGAAAGCAGGATAGGACATTTGGCTTGCTAATTCTGACATAGCTATTTTTTTTAAATTCTCATCACTTCAGCCACCTGAGGGAACACTTGTTATAAAACAAAACAAACCAGTCAGACCTGTTATTACTTACCCCTTTAACTTGCATCTTTCTAGTCTCCTGAGGAGATAAGGATTTGAAGTTCAAAACTATCAATTGTATTACATTGACTGTTGTGGCTGCACTACTGCTCCATGTGGCCAAGACTTTTAAAACAAAATAAAATACCTCATTGAAATTGAAAATCTTACTATCCCATTCTGCTTTTATATTATCTACTTTTCCTCCTCAGCTGGGAAGTAATATTACTCCCCTGTTCTTAATGAACTTAGGATCATTTGTAAGAAAGCTAGTCAAAAAAGGCTATTTCAACAACTATCACCTCCACTATTTGTATTTACATGAATAATTTTATTTGATCCTCACTACACGGTGAGGTAAATGTTGTTATTAAACAAATTAGGCTAGGGGAAGCTAGATGGCAAAGTGGATAAAGCATCGGCCCTAGAATCAGGAGGACCTGAGTTCAAATGTGGCCTCAGACACTTAATAATCACCTTAACTGTGTGACCTTGGGTAAACCACAAGCCTTTTTTTTAGCTTTTTCAAGGTAATGGGGTTAAGTGGCTTGCCCAAGGTCACATGGCTAGGTAATTATTAAGTGTCTGACTCCTGCCTCCAAGGCTGGTGCTCTATCCACTGCAACATCTAGCTGCCCCCCTCTATTGCCATTCAAAAATAACCAAAACAAACAAAACCAAAAACAACAGATTAGGAAATGGGTCCAAAGAAATAAAATGACTTGCACACAATTATCTAGCAGACAAATTTTTAAGATGATACTCAAATTTAGGTCTTCCCAATCCCAGGTCCATTTAGAGAAATGATATAGAAATCTTTTATGTCCATTTAGAGGAATGATATAGAAATCTTTTATATCATGGTACTGGTCAGTTAGCCTCAGCTTGAAGACCCCCAAAGTCAGGGAACCTGCAAGCCCTCCAATTTACAGATGGTTCTAATTGTTTTGTTGCTATCAATCACAAATGTTGTTCTTTGTCACTTTCACCCTTTGCTCCTGGTTCTGCCCTCTGGTCCCAAAGAGAAGAGTCCTAGACAATATGGATTTCCTCCCTAGTCAAAGGAAGCAGAAAGAAGAAAGCAAATTGACTCTCACAATGACCCATCCAATTGCCAAAATGTAAATAGAAGTAAAAAACCAGAACGGGGGAAAAAACTCTCTGTTAGTTCTTTTCCTGCTACACATGCCCCAGAAGTGAACAGTTGATGAAAAGTAGTTTAAAGTGTGATGACCTGAGATATTTGACATCTGGGTAGCTACAAGTGCTAGTCAATGACCTCCGTTCCTGGATTGAAAGCATGAATGAAGAGACAGTTCAGCTGTTTCTCATTTGAAATGGATTGCAGGCAGAACAACATTGCATGCTGGTCAACACAGAAGATTTTGTTTGGCCCGGCTAAAAGTCAGCAGAAATGCATGGCCAAGAAAATGCCCATGAAATGAAACAGGGAGCCCAGGAGGATAATGAATTTAAATTTCTTTTGCTCTCTTGTTTGCAACAATACTATTTGCTAAGATGTTCCATCCTTCCCTCCTCTCCCATGATGTGTACACACACATTCAATGTTAAGCAGACTAACTATGAATCTGGGCATTTAAGTGTCTAAGGTTTCATTTCCAGGAATTGATCTTTTTTCTTAATATACTTAAAAGTTTTACTCATGCTGCTAAATATCTAGCATTTTAGCAAAATATTACAAGAGGAATTAAACAATACTTGGGTCACTATAAACTATGAGAACAAAAGGCAGATTAATTTTTTTTGTAGACCTTATATTGGAACAATATTTTCCCACTGATTACTTTTATTCTTCCTAATAGTTGTAAAGAAGAAAGTGTATCTGAGATTGTTTTTTAATCTACCTACTTTATCATAAAATTTTTAGCTTTTGGTCATTTGAATATTTAAATCAGTTCTAAAATTTTTGGCAATGTTGAATTTTCAGTATACATTTACTATTAACATTGAGCTGATGAGAAAAATGCCTGTTAATAACCAATGATTTGGGGAGATCCAGAGTTCTTTCTTTTTTCTATAATCCTCATTTCAAAGTTCAGTCTCTTGAAAGATATTACTGACAAATTGGATTAACTTTCTTAACAGTCTTGACCAGGTGGGGAAGCATTGTGCTCCACTCAGATTTAGGTGGAATAAATCCTTTGAATAGATTATCTAAGACTGGGGGTAGTTTAGAGGTACCTGAAGTTCATTAGAATAGATCCATTCTGGAGCAGCTAGGTTTTTGCCTAGAGCCACTGTAACCTTCATTCTTCATTACTTGTTAACCAATCAAAGTTGACTGCCAACCTCTGGAACATCCATCTTTCAAGGACATATAAACTATGAGTAAGTGGCAGCAAGACCTGCAGTAGATAGAGCACTGCTCCTGGAATTAGGACAGGAGTTTGAATCCAGCCTCTGACACTTACTAGAAGTTACCCTGATTCATATCTGACTACTGGACCCAGATGGCTCTGGAGGAGAAAGTGAAGCTCCCCTCACTCAAATCCAATTCATCTACTTGTCCTGCTATCACCTCCCTGATGTCATGGTCTTCTTTGACAGTGAAAGACAAGGGGCAGCTAGGTGGCACAGTGGATAGAGCGCCAGCTCTGAAAGCAGGAGGACCTGAGTTCAAACACTTAATAATTGCCTAGTTATATGATCTTGGGCAAGTCACTTAACCCCATTACCTTGGGGGAAAAAAAAAAGAAAAAAGAGAGAGTGAAGGACAGACATTTATTATTGACTCCTCCAGGATTGTTTTTGGCATTGGATGGCACCACTGACCTTTATTAAAAATGCTAGCATTATTTTTCTTTTTTAGTTTTTGCAAGGCAATGGGGTTAAGTGGCTTGCCCAAGGCCACACGGCTAGGTAATTATTAAGTGTCTGAGGTCGGATTTGAACTCAGATACTCCTGACTCCAAGGCCAGTGCTCTATCCACTTCGCCACCTAGCTACCCCTACTAGCATTATTATTAAATCGGCTAATTACTCAGAAATTGTCTCTCAAACTTTAATAGGAAACATACCCTTCTATCAACAGAGAAATAGAAGATCACTAGAGCAAAATATTGTAAATATTGTCAGATACAGTCACTGTATTAGTTGTTTTTACTTTACCTTTTTTGTTTACAACAGAATGTATATTTTTTGGGGGGGGGAGAAGAAATGACTATGATGCTAAAAAAAAAAGACATTTAAAACATTCAGTTGGATCCAGAGAGTCCCCTTGAACATTTTATGTGTAACTAAAATTAAAACTTTGTTTAACACATAAAATTCCAAAGTTAAGAAATTACTGAATAGGACAAGATCTAAGGGGAAAATAATGAGTTCAACTCTAGATTTTCTGAGCTTGAATTACCAGTGACACTGGTAATTAGCTGTAAATCTGAATGACTTCCTAATAGAAGTCATGGTTAGAACTGTAGAATCCCTGTCTCAGGAGAGGTTCTGACTGCTCTCCTGCCTTTGCTCTGCTCTGGGGTTGACCACAAGCACTCCCTGGTCAAGTCTGGTGTGTGGACTCATGCTTGGTCCATTCTGTTACATAAACCTGAAGCACCAATCAAATCTTTAAAATCGTCACTTCTTTCTCATCAGCAATTCTTCTGGCCTCTTCCTGAAACCATCTTTCCAGACACAGGAATTCCCATGACCCTTTATTTTTCAATCCATCCCCTCAATTCTCTCTACCTCAGGCCATTTGACTGACTGGCTTCTTCCGGTAGCCAGTCTCAAATAGGTGATGTGATCTTTTTTATTTTATTTTATTTTATCCATTTATTTATTTATTTGTTTGTTTGTTTGTTTGTTTGTTTATTTGTGTGATTTTAAACAAGAGATAAGGCATAGAGATGAGGAAAACTGGACCAAGGATAGATACTAGCAAATGTCAGGTTCAAGGGAATTGAAAGAAGAAAAAGAATCAGTGGAGGAGTTATAGAAATAGCCGTGTGAAGGGAGAACAGTATATTTCAGCATCAAAGAAACCAAACTTTGTAATCCCTAGACCAAGAAAGTTGTTGTTACAAATATTTTGGCTTCCTAGAAACACTAAAAGAAGATGTCATCTAGGAGAAGAACCCAAATGAAGTTATCACAAAGTGCAGCAGGGCCACTATTTAAAAATAAGTATTTTCCAAAGGATAAGAAGCCAAAAGATATGAACATTTTCAAAAGAATCACAAACTATCAATAATTGTATGAAACTATGCTCCAGTTCTCTAATAATAAGAAAAGCACAAATTAAAATAATGGATATTTACTCTAACCTTTTATAAATTGGCAAGGGCAATTGGAGGGGATATGGAAAAACAAACACACTAATACACGTTGGTTGAGTTGGATAATGATCCAACCATTTTGGAAAAACAACTTGGAATTATTCAATAAAAATTACTAAAATGTTCACATCCTTTCATCCAACAAAACAAGATCAAAGAAAGAAAGCTCCCAAATTCAAAAATATTCATAGCAGCATTTGTGCTAGCAAGAATCTGGAAACAAATTAGGTGTCTATTAATTGAGGAATGACTAAACAAATTGTAGTATATATATATATATATATATATATATATATATATATATAATATGTGTATTATATATATATAATATGTATATATTATATATATATATATACACAGCACCTAGCACAATATCTGGAACAAAGTGGGTGTTTAATAAATGACTGTTAGTTGATGAACTATTTGAGGGGTATAATATAATAGTATAGCTTTTAAAATAACAACAAATTCAGAGAATATACAGTACTCATGCTCCTATAAACTATGGTTGAGAACAGAGGATAGATTAAATATTTTTTTTGGAGACTTTAAGTTGGAATAATATTTTAGCATTGATTATATTTTTTCATTACTATGTCATAGTCATAAAGAAGTATATCCAAAATTGAAAAAATAAAACCTGCCAACCTTGTCACGAAATTTCATAATGTTTAACATTTTGTTATGTTTAGAGAAATACCTTGAAATATTTTGATTTGAATGTCAAACAGAAGATATTATATTTGAGCTTGGAGGGGACAGGAAGTTGCTTGTATTTATTGAATGGGGGGGTGGGAGGTGGGGTAGGGAACCTCCAAAGCTCATATCTGTACTTTAGGAATCTCTTGAAGTATTTAGAAATATTTTATTATGTATAGAGAAATGGGAATTTTGATCTTTATATGATTAGACAACAGCTCCTTGTCTTAAGGAAAGGATGGTAGTTACCACCAAAGGAAAAAGACTGATGCTCTGGCTATAGCTAATCTAGAAAGTTATCTAATTGCAGCAGATACCTGCCCCTCATCACTGTATTTCCTTTAAACTCCTTTAAACTTGACCTATTTTTTAATGAAAAAAATCATTCTTATATGGTATTTCATAATCTTATTGCAATTTTGGCCTTCCTGAAAATTACTCCAGAAGAATCTTCCAAATTAGCTTAGGGATAGAGTATGTCTAGTTCCTATTGAAATTATTCTCTCCTTCCCTACTCTACAGGGAGTCAGAAAGAAATATAGTCCATGTGGTTTAAGATGCAATTACTACAAAGAAGAGAAATTTAATACAATACAGTACTGAGAAGTAAATAACAAATGATTACTTGTTCACATAAAGTTTTAGACGTTTTCATGTACTTTTGGCCATAGATGATCCTTGACTATCTAAGTATGCTTAGTTTTTACTTAATGTGCTCAGGTAAAAGGAGAATTCTAAGGAAAAATTTCTGTATGTAGTGTTTTGTTTTTTTGTTTTTACAGGGTGAATATTTTAAGCCTTAAGTTTAAACTGCACTAAGCTTTTTTGAAACGCTTTATAAAGATAAAGATAAAGATAAAGATATTGAGAGCAGATCCTTTTTACTCAGAGGGAAGACATATAGGTAAAGCCGGTTAGATTGATCGAGGAATATGCATGAGTTCAGTTCCTGAATGTGAAGAGAGAAAACTTTGAATTCCTCAGTGTAAAGTCCCTGTGCTGCTAACATTTATGGGTCAGCCAGAACCATGTGTCAGTCTGGATCAAGGTAGTTTTCTGGGATTCAGCCTGCAATGTTAGGACTTGGAATGAGAATGGGATGAAGAATGCATGTCTTCTGTCCTTTCTATAAGGAAGAGCCTGTCTTCCAAATTGGTTTGTAGAGACCAGGGTTAGTAAACTATGGCCAAATGTGCCCCCCTTCCTGCTTTTTTTTCTAAATAACTCATGAGCTAAAAATGCTTTTTTTTTTACATTTTAAAATTGTTTTATTTTTATAATATGCTATTGAGAAATACTATAGTTTGATCAGGTGCCATTGAGGCTTCATCAGAGTACTTTGAATTACCATATTTCCACATGTATAAAACATACCCTTTTTGGAAAAATTTGGAATCTAAAATCTGGGAGCGTCTTATACAGTGACTATAGATTTTTTTTTTACTTGTCTTTCCCACTTTTTGCACTTGTTGTCTTTGTGTTCATTGTTTCACATTTGTTACTGGTATATTAGGTGACGTTTTGCCATGTACTAACCAGAAATGGCTCAGAAAAGATTTTCTTCCAGTGCTGAATTTAAGTTCAAAGCAATCCAGTTTTCAAAAATGAATGGGGGGTGGGGCGGCTAGGTGGGGTAGTGGATAAAGCACCGGCCCTGGATTCACAAGTACCTGGGTTCAAATCTGGTCTCAGACACTTAATAATTACCAAGCTGTGTGGCCTTGGGCAAGCCACTTAACCCTGTTTGCCTTACAAAAGAACCTAACAAAAAAAAAAAGTGAATGGAAATCATACTGCTGAACATCAGCCTAGTCCTCCTTCAACTGAGAAAACAATCTGAGACTGGCTACCAGAAGAGGCCAGTCAATCAAATGGCCTGAGGTAGAGAGAAAATTGAGGGGATGGACTGAAGAGTAATGGGTCATGGGAATTCCTGTGTCTGCAAAGATGGTTCAGGAGGAGGCCAGAAGAATTACTG
The DNA here is from genome assembly GCF_037893015.1 of Macrotis lagotis. Taxonomy (NCBI): domain Eukaryota; kingdom Metazoa; phylum Chordata; class Mammalia; order Peramelemorphia; family Peramelidae; genus Macrotis; species Macrotis lagotis. The sequence continues at coordinate 775,167,839 of NC_133658.1, read as the reverse complement.
ATGAGAAAGAAGTGATGATTTTAAAGACTTGATTGGTGCTTCAGGTTTATGTAACAGAATGGACCAAGCATGAGTCCATGCACCAGACTTGACCAGGGAGTGCTTGTGGTCAACCCCAGACCAGAGCAAAGGCAGGAAAGTGATCAGAACCTCTCCTGAGAAAGGGATTCGTCATCAAATACAGATGAGGATGAGCTAATGGATGAATAAAACTTGAATTAAATAACTTTATGTAACATACTTTTTTCCAAATTTTGGGCCCCAAAATTAAATGCATCTTATACATGGGAATGTCTTGTACATGGGGAAACGTGATATCTAAACCTGTTTCCAAGAAAGAGGCTCAGCAATTATCTAATCCAACCAGTAAGAGCAATGAGAACCAGGGAGATCAAACATCTCATTCAAAGTCACACAATTAGTAGATATTCTATTTCCCCAAATTTGATTGCCTTGACAAAATTCTATTTTCTTGTATTTTTTTTATTATTTATTTGCATATACATTGCCTTGTCCAATAATATGTAAACTCTTTTAAGGAAGAGAGCACCTATTTCATTTCTGTCTTTTCCCCTAACATGGAGCCCAGTTCTTGATACATTTTGCATCTTGATACATTTTTACTGTTAAGGATACTCTTAAGTCTCCCAGCTACTTTACTCTTTCAATCCCCATTTCCAATCTGTTGCCAAGTCTCATCTATTTTCATGCCTGGACTATTGCGTTGTTCATTGACTTCCTTGACCCAAGTCTCTTGCTACTCCAGTCCATCTTCCACCGATCTGTAAAAATAACCTTCCTAAAAGTACAAAATTGAGCATTGCAACTTTCCCCCAACCCCTTTACAATTTAATCAATACTATCGACTTCCTGTCCCCTCCAGGATCAAATCTAATATCCTTGGTTTACATTCATTTAAAACAATTCCCCCCCCCCCCCCAGCCCCACCTTTCCAATTTTTTACACTTTTTTTGTCCTCCCACCCCCACCCCACAAACTCTTCAAGGGCAGCAGGACCCCCGCACCCCCACTCCCCCATTCCTCAGATAAGACCCTCCAAACTCCCACTCTGGGCATTTTCACTAATTCCTCACTTGAATTCTCAAATTGGAACAGTTAACAACATGTTTTGTGGAATGTTGGCTATGTTCTTATTAGACTTTATATTTATAATAGATAGGGCAACTTCCAAGTGATTCCCCCCAACAAAAGGTGGAAACAACTGTGAATACTCTCTAGTATCAATAGCAGTGATCACATACCTTCTTTATCAGTAGTTATGATTGTTTCTTCAATCCTTCTGTTGCTAAATCAGATTCATGGGATTGAGCTTCACTTAAAAATTATAATCACATGCTCCCTACAGTCCCCCCATCTACCTCTTTATAAAATATATACTTTAAAAGACACACACATACACACACACACACATACACACACAGGCAACTACTCTTGTTTAGGCAGTAGCAAAACAGTTGAAAATTGGTTTATTATGAGGACATTTTCATGCTTTAAAGGGCACAAGACTTCCAAGGATTAAAAACTGAGATATTGTGAAATTTCATGAATAAAGAACATGTTACTTTGAAATTTGTGATATTAGGTGTGGTCAAGCTAAAACTTAGCTTGACATTATCTTGAATAAGTGTTAAGTCAATAAGGAAAAACCCAGGCTAACAGAGGTGTGCTTAATCTGGTTGAGGGAACAAACTGGAAGCACTTAAGAATCATTTATTTATGTAACAGGCAACAGTGGTTTCTGCCAGCACATTAATATTCTATCTTGACTTTGTCTGTCTGATTTAAATCCAGAGATTCACTGAGCTTTGAAGGAAGATAGAAAAGGTAAACTTTTTCAGAAGCATAAAATGTAAATTTCAAAGACATGAACTGATACAAAGTGAAATGAGCAGAACCAGGAGAATATTGATCATAATAATAGCAATATAATATGATGATCCACTGTAAATAATTTAGCTATTCTCAGCAATATGATGATTAAAGACAATTCTGTAGAACTTATGATGAAAGATGCTGTCCACCTCCAAAAAAAAAAGAACTAGTAGAGCCTGAAAACAGTTCAAATATACTTTTTCTGTATTTTTCTTGGGGTTTTTTTATCTGTATTTTCTTTCACAGAATAATTTACATGGAAATGTGTTTCACATTACTACACATGTTAAATTGCTTGCTTTCTCAACGAGGGGGGTAGGAGAGAGGGAGAGAATTTGGAACTTCAAATTTGAAAGCATGTTAAAATTGCTTTTACATGAAATTGGTAAAGTAAAATATTAAGATTTGTTTTATTTTTATAAAGCATTAGGGTTAAGTGACTTGCCCAAAGTCACACAGCTAAGTAAATAATAAATATTTGAGGCTGGATTTGAACTCAGATGATCCTGACTCCAGTCCTGATGCATTATCCTCTGTACCATCCCCAAGCCCAATATTAAGATTTTAAAAAGAAGGAATAATGCACACACTAAAAGAGTTGAATACAGAAATACATTTCATTCAACAGAGTAATAAAAGGGAAAGAAGAGAAGGGGTGAGGAGAAATTAGGATAGATTAAATGAGGGATTAATCCATATGCAAAACACCATCTAAGGATGTATAAAAAAAAGTTATTTTTTAAATATGTATTTTATTTAAGGCAATGTGTTAAGTGACTTGCCCAAAGTCACACATCAGGTAATTATTAAGTATCTGAGGTCAGATTTGAATTCAGGTCCCCCTGACTCCAGGGCTGATGCTCTATCCACTGCACCACCTAGCTGTCCCCTAAGAATTATTTTTTGAAGTAACAAAACATAGAATCTGAAGAGGTGTCCTTAAATTGGGGAATGTATGGACAAGTTATGGTATATAAATAAGATGAAATATTAAAAGTGTTAAATTCTTATCTGTATAATGACCAACCAGAATTCTAGAGGTCTAATGAAGAAACTACTAGCCACCTCCTAATAGAGAAGTGTAGGACTCAGAATGAAGAATGAAAAGAAAAAAATTTTTTGGATAGTCAATATAAAAATTTGTTTTGATTGATGACATATGCTTTTAATGGGTTTAGTTTTCTTGTGTTTTTCTTGTGTCAGGCGGAAGGAGGAAGAAAAGATGATTTTGGCTGGCTAAACAAATTTAAAAAATGAAATAAAAAATAAGAAGGCTGGGGGGGCAGGGGAAAAGAGAGATACTGTATTTTTTTAAAAAAAATTATAACCAGAAAAGGAGTTGAACCAGCCAGTCATATAACAAGAGAGAAGAATAATTTATGGACAGGGCCACATGTTCCACAGATAGCAATAATACCAAGTTAGGGAATCTAGAAAAAGTTCCCTGGCATATTGGGAGGTGAAATATTGCATGGGGGAGAAAGGTGTGCTTAGGCTGCAATCTGCCACTTTGAAAGAATTCCCACACCAACGAGATCATAGATCCATCAAAATATTGAACTCCTTGATGTCAGGGACTGTTTTTCATTTCTGTCTTTTTATTCCTGGTACCTTAACGGCTATTGCATTTGACAAACAAGGATTTAAGAAGGAGAAGTGCTGTAAACGATGTCATGAAATGTATGCGTGAAAAATATGATATGGCAAGAGAAATAATATAAAGGAAATTCATGAATGCCTCCCAAACTATATCACTGGGAGGAATGCCAACAATGATGATATCACATTTCATTTTGAATGTATCTTATGTGCTTAGTACATAGTAGATGCCTAATAAATGTTTGTGCATGGAATCAGTCCCAATATAGATCCCACATGTTCACCAAATTATTATTTTTTAACATTAATTTTTATGCTTTTATTAAGAAAATGATTATAAGTTCCACTTAGACTATGTATGAGCCAGATTTGGTGAACATATGTGACCTATATTGGTATTAATTACGTACATGAAAGCAATAAAATTGTATTTCCTTTAAAATATTGTATAATTGGGGACGGCTAGGTGGAGCAGTGGATAGAGCACCGACCCTGGAGTCAGGAGTACCTGAGTTCAAATCCGACCTCAGACACTTAATAATTACCTAGCTGTGTGGCCTTGGGCAAGCCACTTAACCCCTCATTGTCTTGCCAAAAAAAACCCCAAAAAACTAAAAATCTAAAATATTGCATAATTAAAACTTTTTCCAAATATATACCATCCTTCCTGCCAACTAATCCAAATAAGAGAACTTTTACTGTACTAATAATCAAGAACATCTTGAATGATTCATAGTAACATGGGTGCTTACGACTGTTATCTGGAAAATATTTATATGTAACTACTATAAATAGAGATTGCTACCAGTATGAGCCAGGTCACTAATTAAGTCAAGTTGCCAACACTTACCTCATTTAAATCCAGATGCAATATCTAAAGCATTTCTCTGATTTATCAGTCTTATTTATATGGGTTTGTATATGGGCATAGGGATAGTGGGGTGGTCCACATTTGTCTGGACCTGTGGTTTTATTGTTATCAGGAATTTCTGGTGAAAAAATTCCTGTTAAAGCATACCAACAACTGTTGTGCCTTTTATATTCTTAGAAAGCTATGTGGAGACACTAAGAAGTTAAGTCATAGACCAGGGATCATACAATCAGTATGTGTTAGAAATGTAAATCCTTTCTTGAATCCACAGCTGACAATCTCTGGAGCAAGGGGTCCTACTTCTTAAAACTTCATCCTACCTTGATTGGCTCTTTGTCTGCATCTGTCTGTGTCCATCTTGTTTCTCCTCAGATGGCTTCTATATATCTTCTGTGGCTCTAGTTATTTAAATGTTGTCACTCCTTTTAGAATGTAAGCTCCTTGAAGGCAGGGAATCTTTGTCTTTATTGGTATCGCTAGCACTTAGTGCAGTGTCTGACACAGTGTAAGTGGTTAAAAAAATGATTATTTGCTGATTATTGTCTCCTACTGCTCCTTTCTAGCGGCATAGTTAATGGGTTGATGGAAAAGAGAGAAAAATGAGAATTAAGGTGTGTTGAGTTCCTTTCTGGACTCACTTATCCTTACTCAGGTGAATGTTGAAGAGGAGGGAGACAAGGAAGACAAGTTCTCCAAGATCTCCTAGATCTCCATTTATTTACCAGAATACAAGTGCTTAAATATCGTCCCCAGTCCCTGGTCCACTAACCACTCCTGTGGTACTCTTCAATCAACCAGTAAAATAGTGCTCTGGTGCTCAAGGACACCAGGTGATAAAAGTTTACAGTATTCCCACAAACAACAGTCCAATACAAAGGAGGAGAGAGAAAAGGGAGAAACTATCTTTTCTCCAGTCTTCCCTGAAGAAATTCTCTTTGAAACTAGAGTCCTTCACTTCTGAGATGATATATATACTTTTTTAGGTTTTTGCAAGGCAAAGGGGGTTAAGTGGCTTGCCCAAGGCCACACAGCTAGGCAATTATTAAGTGTCTGAGGTCGGATTTGAACTCAGGTACTCCTGACTCCAGGGTTGGTGCTCTATCCACTGCACCACCTAGCTGCCCCTATTTTATTTTTTTAAAAATAAGTGCTATACTTAGCTATGTGACTTTGGGAAAGTCACTTAATCCCATTGCCTTGCAAAAAACACCAAAAAACAAAGATTTGAAAAATAAATTCTTATTGATGACTTCTGTTTTTTATATCTTCATAGCTATTCCCAGTATCCTTCTTCCTCTCTCTCTGAGAGTCATTCCAAGTAAGAAATAAGGTTTTTTTTCAGAGTAAAAGAAATTAACACAGCAAATCAATAATTTGACCAAGTCTAAAAACATGTGCAAAGTGTAATACTTTGGGCCTCTCACTTCTACATCTATTTGAGTCCTACTTGATCTTGACAAATTTGTTATATTCATTTCTGCTTTTATGTGTATATATGTGGTTATTATGTACATTGTTTTCTTGACTCTGGTACCTTCACTCTTCATTAGTTCATATGGAACTTTTTATGCTCCTCTGAATTCATCTCTATATTCATTCATAGTTTCTTACAGCATATCAATATTCTATTACATTCATGCATTGCATTTTCTTTAGATATTCAACAACAGATGGAAATCTACATTATTTACAATTTTTTGCTATCAGAGGAAGTTCTATATGAATTTTAACTGTCATCATCATCATCATCATCACAAAAAGTAATTTGGAGTAATCAATAGTTTGAAAATATCTTGAAAGTATGTAGTACTTTCTTCTTATCAATAGTTTTCTTGGGATAGAAATCCAGTAAGGGTAAGAAGGGAAGCAGTCAAATGGGAAAAATCTTTGTATCACTTTCTCTGGTAAAGGTTTGGCATCCAAGATATATAAAGAGTGTGTGTGTATGTATGTATGTATGTGTGTGTGTCTGTGTGTGTCTGTGTGCATGTATGTGTATGTCACTTTATTTTCATAATTCTAAATTGCTTTCCAAAATGATGGTATTATTTCAAAATGTATTGATGTCCCTATCATTCTGTATTATTTTATTTTTAATTTTAATGAAATAAAACAATCATTTCCATAATATAATACATTAAAAAAAAGATGATTGCACATGAAACTTCAGATCTTCTCTGAACTTGTTATTCCTTTCAAATATACAAAATTATCTTGTAATTTTCTTTTTTTTTCTTTTTTCTGCAAGGTAAATGGGGCTATGTGGCTTGCCCAAGGCCATACAGCTAGGTAATTATTAAGTGTCTGAGGCCAGATTTGAACTCAGGTACATTCCTGACTCCAGGGCTGGTGCTCTATCCACTGCATCACCTAGCTGTCCCAATTTTCTTTTGTTTCCTTTTTTTTTTTCTTCCTTCTCCCCCCTCCACCCTTGAAATGGCTCTATTTATCAATTCTCTCACTGGATACAGGTAGCATCTTTTTTCACACTTGGGCATTTATAATATTTAAAATGAATGATTCCCTCAAAGTTGTTCTTTACATTGTTTCAACCTTGACTATTTTTCTTTTTTTGTCATCTTTGCCAACTTGCAAAACATGGAGTGAAATCTCAGGGTTGTTTTGATTTGCATTTCTCTTATTAATGATCATTTTAAGAGCATTCTTTCATGTGGTTATGAATAATTTGCAATTCTTTTGAGAACTGTATGTTCATATCCTTTGACCATTTTATCTATTGGAGAATGGCTATTAGTTACCTTCAGACACACCATACACTCTTTATATATCTCTCTTATCAAAGAAATTTGATACTAAGATTTTTCTCATTTGACTGCTTCCCCTCTTGTCTTAGATGCATTAGTTTTGCACGTGCAAAAGCTTTTCAGTGTCTTTTTTTTTAAGGTTTTTGCAAGGCAAATGGGGTTAAGTGGCTTGCCCAAGGCCACACAGCTAGGTAATTATTAAGTGTCTGTGACAGGATTTGAACCCAGGTACTCCTGACTCCAAGGCCACTGCTTTGTCCACTGTGCCACTTTTCAGTGTCTTTTAATTGTATCAGTTGGACCTTTTGCAATTACCTTTATCTCTACATCCTCTTCCAAAAGCTGTGAGGGGTATATAATTTGTTTCACTTCTAATTTTTCTTATAAACACTCTTTAATATTAAGGTTATATATCTATTTTAATGTATTGTAGAGAATGATATAAGGTGTTGATTTAAACCTAATTTTTGCCAGACTGCTCTCCCATTTCCCCCCCAAGGTTTTTTTTCACTCTATCAAACACTGATTTATTGAGATACATTCATTCTGATTCTCCTGTATCTAGTCTGTTCCATTGTCCTAGATCTCTCTTTTTAAAAAATCAATACCAGATGGTTTTGATGATTACTGCTTTATTATATAGAATGAAGTCTGTAAGTGCTATTGCCACATTGTCACTTCTTTTGATCATTTCCCTTGGTATTCTAGATCTTTTGTTTTTCCAAATAAAGTTTGTTATTAATGTTACCAGGTTTTATAAAGTATTCCCTTGGTATTTTGATTGGGATAGCATTAAAACTGTAAATTAACTTTGGTATTATTGTTGTTTTTATTATATTGGCACAGGCAACTCATAAGAACTGAATATCCCTCCAGATATTTAAGTAGTTCTTTATTTAAGGAGCATTTTGTAATTGAAACTATATAAATCTTTTATGTGTTTTGATAGGGAAGTTTCCAAATATTTCATGTATTTTGTAGTTCTTTGGAGTGGGATTTTTCTTTTTAATTTGTTTCTTGAGTTTTAAAAATTTTTATATAGAAATGTTGAATTTTCAAGAGGTTTTTTTTTTTGGCCTTCAATTTTGCTGAAGCTATTGTCTCGGTATCTTTAATGATTTCCAAGGATTTTCCAAGTAGAATAAATATCACATCAGCAAAGAGGGATAGTTTTACCTCCTTTTTTACTTTATCTTCTTGCCTTTTCTTTCTCTTGTCTTATTGCCTTATTGTCTTAATTCCAGAATTATATCAAGTATGAATAAAAAGAATAGAAATCCTTATATAATACTGGTTTTTCTTGGAAAAAAATTCTAGTTATGATGTTTGCCTTTGGTTTTTAGATACATATTTTTGTTAATATTCAAAAAGATCTTTATATATATATATTTTTTTTTGTGAAGTTTGTAGCATAAAAGAGAATTGTAGTTTGTCAAAGACTTTTTCCTTATCTACTGAGATGATCATTTTAAAAATATTTTTATTTATTTAAGGCAATGGGGTTGAGTAACTTGCCCAAGGTCACACAGTTAGGCAATTATTAAGTGTCTGAGGCTGAATTTGAACTCAGGTTCTTCTGACTCAGGGGCAATGCTCTATTTACTGTGCCACCTAACTGCCTGCAATCATATTATGCTAAATGTTTTAGTTTTGAATATGATTCATCATGATGATTGATTTAATAATATTGAAACATCTTTGCATCTTGGTAAATATTCTTGTTTATAATGAATATTTCTTGCATAAATCATTGTCTTCTCTGAGAAATCTGTTTAAAAATTTTGAATTAATATTTATTAAGATATTGATCTATGATTTTTCCTCTGTTTTTTATATTTCCCTAGTTTAAATATTAGGACTATATTTGTCTCATAAGAAGATTCTGATATGGTACTTTCTCAATTTGGAGAATAATTTGTGAAAAAGTAGATAGTAACTAATCTCTAAAAAATTGATAGAATTCTCCTATGAATCTATCAGGACAAGAGAGTTTTTTTTTTTCCTTTTGATAGTTTCTTTACAGCTAAATCTATTTCTTTTTATTCTGATATTGTTTTATTTAAAATCTCAAACTGGTCTTCAGATAGTTTAGGCATTTTATATTTTTGAAGGTATTCTTTTATTTCATTTATATTCTCAGTTTTGTTAGTATATAACTGTGCATGATATGTTTTCATTATTTTATTTCTTCAGATATGATTTCATCTTTCTCATTTCCCATTTTCTTATTTTGATTTACTTTTTCTTTTTTAATCAGAACAGCTAAAGTTTTTCTAAAATGTTATTAGTCTTTTCAAAGAACCAGTTTTCATTTTTATTTTTAATTTTTGCTTCTAATTAATTTCTCCTCTAATTTTTAATATCTTCTCTTTTTTTACTTATTTTACATGTATTTGCTGATTTTCCAATTTCTTCAAATGCATATACAGCTAATTGTTGTTGTCAGTCATTCATCTGTGCCTGACTCTTTGTGACTCCTTAAGAGATTTTCATGGCAAATATAATGAAGTGGTTTGCCATTTCTTTCTCTATGTGGATTACAGCAAGTAGAGATTAAGTGATTTACCCAGAATCATACAGCTAGTGGGTATATGAGACTGAATTTGAATCCAGGTCTTCCTGATTCCTGACCCAGTGCTCTATCCACTGAACCCCCAACTGCCTCATTCAGTTAATTAATCCTCTATTTTGTTTTGTTCTATTTTGTTTGTGTATGTTTGTAAAATATGACTTTTTCTCTGAGAACTATTTTAGTTGCATCCCAGAAATTTTGATATATTATTATTATTATCATCATCACTTTCTTTCACATAATTATTGCTTCTATGGTTTTGTCCTTTGATCCATTTAAGCATTTCATCATTAAGTCTCCATTTAGGTCTGTCTTTTGATTATGGTCCTTGAAACAATAACTTATTTTGTTATATAAAGAATGTATTTATAATTTTTGCCTTTTTTACATTTATTTGCCATGTCTCATGATCAATGGTTATTTTTCAAAAGTTCTATGTGGTGATTTAGGGCAGAGCCAAGATGGTAGCAAGGAGGCAAGAATTCCTAGAAGCTCTTCCCCAGATCACTTCAAGTGCCATAGGCACTCTTTCTCTCATTCTTGTTTCTTCCATTTGCTTCTCCTTTCCCTTTGGAGTTTTACTTGTTAGTTCCTTTTTTCTTCTCTTGCTTTTATCTGGTTATATAATTCTTCTCCTTTTTTCCCTCTTAGTCCAATAGATTTCCCTTCCTGTCTTATCCTTTAACTAGTCCTGTTCATTATGATTTCAAATTTCATTTGTCCTCCCTTTCTAGAGATAATTTCTCTCACACTATTATGCATCCTATCTAATTTAGACCCTCATTTTCTGATTTTTGCCCCTTATAATTATCTAGTTCTTTTCTAGTTTATCTATTCCTATTGGAATCAAAACTTCTAATTCATCCATTTGGGGATGACCATTCCAGACAGATTCTACCCCTGCCTTGCAATAGGTTGCCTATTCATTCCCTTTTACCCACTGTTCTTACACCCCAAATGATGTCAATTCCAGAAGGTAACAGAGAAGACATTTTCCTCCTAATAGAACCCTTCTCCATTTCCCTAATTAAGCAGTTCTCTCCTGATTTATTCTCCCTCCCATCACCTTTTTAGCTCATTTGCTTTATAAACCCTCCTACTCCTCCAGGTGCCAGTTGCCCCCCAGGAATTCCAACTCTGCTTCCACCCCCTACTCAAGGTAGGATGAATGGTCTCTTCAAATAACAAATTCCCCAGACTCTATCCAATACAAAGTCCTCATCTCTCTTCATTCATAGAAGCATTTAACAGTGGAACCCCCTCCCACCATCAAAGCAAGTCCTCCTTCCTTTCCTCCTCCCTTTTTCATTCCTTCCCCCACCTTTTCACTCAGTTTCCTTTAGGCTATTCTCCTCCTTAAGAGACCACAGTGGTCATCTTCCCCTCATTACTACCCTTCTATCTGACCTGGGTACATCACACACTCCTTTCTATCCCCCTTATTATCTCTTTCCTATTTGTAATGTAGTTCTATAACAATAGTAACAAAACAACATTAATTCACCTGTAGTCAGAGTATTACCAGGTTCTATCCATAATATGCCAGACATACTTTTTTCACTTTTACTTCCACTTGACATCTGCCTTCTCCCCTTTCCACCCCATCCCCTCATGAATATTATAAAAAGTCTCTTTCTGGTGATCTCTCTGCTGTCACTGTATTATATATTTGTTTCTGGCTGCAATATTCATTCACCTCTTGCATTTTTTGTTGTCTGGTGTTTCAGAGAAGCAAATTATCTCTTCAAGTCTGTTGTTTTCCCCCTAGGACACTTCAAATGCCTCTTTATTATTGAGCATCCCTCTTTTTTTAAGGGTTTTGCAAGGTAAATGGAGTTAAGTGACTTGCCCAAGGCCACACAGCTAGGTAATTATTAAGTGTCTAAAGTCACAGTTGAACTCAGGTACTCCTGACTCCAGGACCAACGCTCTATCCACTGCACCACCTAGCTGCCGCCATCCCTCTTTTTTATATATGGTTTAGCTCGGACTGCTGAGTAGATCCTAGTTCTAATCCTGAGCTCCATTGCACCTCAGAATACATTATTTCATTCCCTTCAATGTTTTCTAGTGGAGACAGAATAGTCTCACAATACTGAAATTTTCTTTCCTTTGTATTGTTTGTAGATCTTAACTGAATTTAATGATTAAATGTGTTTTGGAGTTGCAACATTTGTTTTTTTCTCTTAAGACAATTTTTGAATTTTTTTCAATTGTTCTGTATTTCAGAAATTTCTGTGTTCAGAATTCTGAGTAGTTTTCCTATGTTATATTGTTCAGGTTTTTTGATTTATCATTTTCTTCTGGGAGACCTGAAATCTTTACATTGTCTCTATTTATCCTGTCTTCAAGATCAGTATGTTTTTCTTGGACAGACAGAATATTTTCTTTTACTGTTACTGTTTTTTTGCTTTTCTTTTAGATTGTTTTTAGCTTTAGTTTATTTACATTCCAAATCAACTATTCTTTCTTTTGCTCTTTGATGAGACTTGTCATAGGAGAATTGAATTTCCTATTCTGCCATTTGGTTTAGAGCACAAGCCATCAATTATTCTCTCATAATTCTCCATTCTCATTTAAGCCTGTTGGGAATAGTGTATTATGATTCCATGTTCTTTGCATACTCCATGGGATCCTCTGATTTACCAAGTGTCAGATGATTTTCCTTTGTTTTATAGTAAATGCCTGAATTTGTTTACTAGTTTTGGAAATCATTCCTTCTACTGTTAATGTTTTTCCTGTTCTACTTATGTTTAAGGTTTTTGAATGTTCTTCTTGATATCTTTGGCAATTTCAGTTTTTTCCTCCAGTTCCCTCCCTGCCAATTTCCCACTTTCTGACTCCTTCCCTTTGGGTACAAGTTTTTCCTGGAGCTTGGATCTCAAAGCATCTTCGCTCCTCCCACACTGGTCAACTGATACATGGTTCATCAACCTAGACCTTTGTCCCAGAGATTTTATCATATCTTATTTTCCATCTTCTGTTTCCACCAATGTTGAAACTAAATTCTGGATTTCACTCTTGTTTCCCATTTGGCTTAGAATCACACAGCCATAGAATCTAATTTTGAACTGACTGTCTACTCCTAGATTAACACAATACCGTATAACTTCAAGATTCTGAATTTTTTTAAAATTCTAATAATATATAAAAATTTGTAACTTTCCAAAGTGGCAGGCCAAGTTATTCAGACACTTATTTTTCTAGCAACCCAATGTTAATATCATTGAAAAATGTCTTATACTTTATCTATCCCAATAGATTTGAGCAGTAAGAGGTTCATTTTGTTAACAAATTACTTTTTTCAAAATTTGAATGTTCTTTTAGGAGATAATGAGATTGTTTCTTCCCAATGTGGAGATCATAAACGATGAATGAATTTCTATTGCCTCATTCAAAACAGGGGGTACTCTGGAAAAAAGATACTACATTTGAAGTAAGAAGACCTGGGTTTAAATCCTACCTTTGCAAGTTACTGCCTTTATTACTGTGGCTAAATCAATTAATCTCTCAGGGCCCTAGTTTCCTCATTTATAAGAGAAAAGACAGAGAGAGAATGGACTAGATGACCTATAAGATTCTTTTCAGGTCTAAATTTATAATCATTCAACAAATATTTATTAAGTACTACATGTCACAAAAGACTCAGTCCCTACCATCAAGAAGTTTATAATTTATTAGGAATGATTAAACATGTAAGAAAATAAAATAATATAGATGAAGATGTTTATTTGTATTACAAGGTCAGAACAATCAGGAAGTAACTTTATCTAGGCTGTTGGTGTAGGAGAGTAACTATGACTATAACCCTTGGGGAGAGTACCTGCCTCTCACCTAAACTAGACCTGTCTTCAGGGAGGTATGAGATTTCCAGAACTAATGATTGGAAACCATCTCTTATAAAATTCTCAGTCATGCAATTTTATTTATTTTGAGTTTTACAATTTTTCCCCTAATCTTACTTCTCTCCCCCCACCCCCTACAGAAGGGGATTTGCCAGTCTTTACATGTTTCCATGGTATACATTGATCCAAATTGAATGTGATGAGAGAGAAATCATAGTCTTAAGGAAGAAATATAAAGTATAAAAGATAGCAAGATCAGATAATAAGATATCATTTTTTTTCTAAATTAAAGGTAATAGTCTTTGGTCTTTGTTCAAACTCTACAATTCTTTCTCTGGATACAGATGGTATTCTCCATCACAGACAGTCCCAATTTGGCCCTGATTGTTACACTGATGGAATGAGCAAGACCATCAGGTTAATCATCACCCCCACGTTGGTGTTAGGGTATACAGTGTTTTTCTGGTTCTGCTCATCTTGCTCAGCATCAGTTCATGCAAATCCCTCCAGGCTTCCCTGAATTCCCATCCCTCCTGGTTTCTAATAGAACAATAGTGTTCCAAGTTATGCAATTTTTAAAGTGAGAAGGAAACAAGTAACATCATTTAACTGTAGAAGTAGCACAACTGGAAAGATGAGGTTTTCCACGGCGCTTTTCTCTTGCATCTTTTAGTATGTTACTTTCATCCTATAAGGGTTCTCCTGGAGAATTTTGAAGGGCTGGCCAGATTGTTAAGTTGCCAAAGGTCCAGGCATGCATCCCAGCACTATGTAATGTGGTATGACAAATTCATAAAAAGAGTCAGTAAAAGATATATCCCTGATTGTCTCCCTAATTCCCAACAATTTTATAGAATATGGTCAAGAAATCTTCATATTTGGTTGGTAAGCTTAGAGGTCTTGCCCAGAAAGTATAATTTGTATAATAAGGGAAGGATCATTTATTTTCAGCTCAGGGTATCAGAGAAGCTTCATGGAAGATAAAACTTTTTAGTCTATCTTTGAAAAAAACAGGTAAAATGTTGACTGATGAAACAGCCATCTAGATGAAGGGAACAAAGTCAGGGAGGTGGAACATGAAGAGTATAGTAGTCTACAAAAATCTCTAGGAGGATTAAGTTGCAGAGAAAATGTTTTGTAGAGGAAGTTTCCTCTCATGGGAGTTCCCTGTGACAATGAATTTACAAGCCCAGGCCTTGTCCCTATGAAACATAAAGTTTTATGAAAAGAGTTTTTTTAAGTACCTATCATATACTTTGACAAGGATTTTTTAAAATTTCATCACCCTTAAATATATGGTTGGTTTCTTGTCCTTTGTTATGGAAGAAAACCAAAATGACATCACTATGTTAGAGACAAGTTATAATGTGGCTAATCAGACCAATACGAGCTTGGACTACTCTACCATAGGTTAGGCACAAATAGTCCATATGAACACCTTTGGTGAATTCTCTAAACTTAGCATTTCATATTTCCTTTGAGCTTCTTCCATCTGCCTTGCCAATAGGGCACAACACCCTCTCTGATGTTCTGTGCCACTGTCTCCCTTGCTGCCCCCAATCAATTCCAAAGTTCTTAAGAGAGACCTTGAAAGTATCCTTGTATTGATTTTTCTGTAAACTTATAGTGGATAATTAAAAAACATATGTATTAAATTCACAATAATGATAAAATGGTTTTGAAAAGTGATTCAAATGGTGCTGTTTTGTTTTTGATTAAATGTTGGGGGCAGCTAGGTGGTGCAGTGGATAGAGCACTGGCCCTGGAGTCAGGAGTACCTGGGTTCAAATCCCACCTCAGACATTTAATATTTACCTAGCTGTGTGGCCTTGGGCAAGCCACTTAACCCCATTGCCTTGCAGAAACCTAAAAAGAATACTCATGTTGGACTTTTACTGACAATAATAGTAAAAAGAATATAGAAAGATGTATAATTTTTTCAGGGAGGGGAAATTCTAGTGTGAAAATTCCCTCTACCAACACAGATAACAACTCATTTATGAATAATAGCAGTAACTTTTAAGGAATTTCTTCAGTCACACTGTTACCCTAGGTCACACTTTTAATAGTAATAGAGACAGAATTTGAACCCAGGTCTTCCTGCTCAAAGTCAACTCAACAAACTTTAAGTACCAACTAATGCTAGGTTTTGAGAATATAATCAGTCAGTTAACAAGAATTTATTAGGAACTTATTCTGTGCTAAATATTGGGGATACCTAGAAAGGCAAAATTCAGATCCTGTCCTTAAGGTGAATACTTTGTATTGGAAGAGGAAGGACCTAAATAAGTAGGCAGATTTAAGATATTGTTGTTGTTTATCCTTCATTCTAGAAGAGGACCATGATCTCAGGGAGGTGATGTCATGACATGCAATGAATTGGATTTAAGGAGGGACTACAAAGGCACCAGCCTCACTTTCTACTCTGGAGCCTTCTGGGTCCAATGGCCAGATATGACTGGAGATGACCCTGGATACAATGGGAAACCTTGACCTTTCTAAACTAGATTAGACTCCATTTGACTGAGCCAACTACCATTCAGTGATTAAGGCTAGGTAGGAAAGAAAAGAGACCTCTATAACTTAGTCAAAAAAAAAAAACTGGGAGGGGAAGACCCTCAGGGTTTTTGGCATATGCTGAGTAGATGAGAGATAATCTTAAGTAGGAAGGCTTTATAGTTTAGGGGAAAAGGCATTCTGGTGGACTTTGAGCTGAGTCTTGAAATAAGCCAGGAAAAGGAAGGATTTAAGAAGATGCTATCTGCATCTAGAGAAAGAACTTATAAATAGAAATATGTATAGAATAATTTCATATACACACATGCACACATACATACACACACAGATTTATGTCTAATGATAGCCATCTGGGGAGGAGGAGGGAAGGAAAAAGGAAAAAAAAGAAATTTACATATTAACTATTAAATAATTGAAAAAATAGCATGTTGCATGTAATAGATTTACAGTTTCATATGTAATCATTTTTTAAAATTATACTATCTTATGGAAATGCTTTATTTATTTATTTTATAGATTAAAATATTATAAATTATAAATTAAAAAGGGAAGAAAGAGTCAAGGTTGAGGGAGACAGAACATTTCAGGAATAGGTGACAAACAATGTAAAAGCATTGTGAATGGAGGTCTTGGGTCCTGTTGGAGGAACTGAAAGTAAGCCAGTAGAACTGGATTGTAGATTTGTGTGTGTGCTTGTGGGAAAATGTGTGGCAGATTTGTGGAGGAAATTTTCTATTGCTTCTTTTCTAACTCTGCTATGCCTTCAAATACCTTTATTTTGAACTAATTGTGTCCTCTGGCTGACTCATAAAAGTAAACATATCCAAGGGTTCATGAGCTATGGTTCTGAGTAGATACAGACCCACCAAGTATCTTGATTCTCGGTTAGTTTGTCTGGGGGAATATTTATTATGGGGGAGGGGATGAACCAGGTGCTATACTATGAAGGGGAAAAATGGAGCCAAAGCAAATACGAGAAACTAGGAGAAAAGGGAGAAAGTTTGAGAAATTAGAGGTCACTGTGAGGACACAGTGAGGAGTAAGTTTAGAACAGAGGAGACAGAAGGAGAGATTGAAGGATTAGAGGCTTAATGAGAGAGAGAGAGAGAGAGAGAGAGAGAGAGAGAGAGAGAAGAGAGAGAGAGAGAGAGAGAGAGAGAGAGAGAGAGAGAGAGAGAGAGAGAGAGAGAGAGAGAGAGAGAGAGGAATTTTCCAGTTCTGGATCACAGAATTGGGTTTAGGTTATGGTTTATTCCTGTGTGAAATTGAGGCGATATGAAGATGGAGGTTTAGCCACTATACCATGCTGGGGACAATAATAATAGGTTGGGGGGGGGTAGGTGGAGTAGTGGATAAAACACTGGCCTTGGAGTCAGGAGTACCTGGGTTCAAATCCAGTCTCAGACCCTTAATAATTACCTAGCTGTGTGGCCTTGGGCAAGCCACTTAACTCCATTTGCCTTTCAAAAAAAAAACCCTAAAAAAATAGTTTACACATGTGTATGTGTTTGTATGAGTATATGTGTGTATCTATATCCATATATCCATATGCACACACACACACATATATATATTTATGAAACATTATATATGTGTGTGTCTGTAAAGATTTCTCTAAACAAACCTATCAGAAAGTGAAAAATCTATTATCTTCATTTTACAATTAAGGAGGAATAAATTAAGTGACTTCCTTCCAGTAACTAATAGTTAGCAATTACTGGCCTTACTTTCAAAGCTCTCACTTGAGTCCCAATCTGTTTGTACCAGCAACTCTTTTTACTATTGTTTTGATTTTGTAATGCACTCTTAGTACAAGTGTTGAATTTTTAAGAATTTAGCATTTTAACTTATTTAAAAATAGTTGTTTTGAGAATTTCACCAGTTGCTCAAACCAGTTCCACCCAATAAGCATTTATTAAGGGGCTAGTATTTTTGAGGCAAAATTCTAGGGCTAGGGAAAGTGATGGTGTATAGAAACAAAAACAAACCAGTTCTTTCCTTAAAGGACTTTAAAAATTTAAGGGGGAGAGGAGAGGTAAGAAATAACATGTACTGAGATAAGTCAATACAAAACATAAGGAAAAAATAGAGAGTAATGTGGGAGGGACAGGGGCAGATCATTAACAACTGATGAAGAAATCAACCTACCTTATGGAAACTGAGTTTAAAAAATCATTATTATAAGGAATTAACAGGAAAAATAGAATAAAAGCTATTTAAATCTATTTAAAAAATCATATAGCTCAAATAGACACCAGAAATTGGCTGGTTATGAAATTGAAAACTTAGCTAGGATAATAAATTAAAAGCCCTGAGCGGTTCTTATAAATCTGTTTTTTCCATGCATCACTTTGATGCCTATTCCAGCATTTAACAAACGTTACTATCAAGGAAGTCCCTCTTATTAGCTAACTCAAATCTATTTCCTCAGTGTTTTTTCTCTCTGCTTTGAAGAACAGCTGGATACTATCTTCTGCTTCATAACCTTTCATATATATGAAAGCTATTATTAAATCTTCCCTCAATTCTTTTTCCTGTAGGCTAAACAATCCCAATTCCTTTAACCTTTACTCAGAGGTTCTACTCTCTACCTCTTTAATCATCTTACATTCCTCTGAACAGCCTCCAAGTGTCCTATGCACATCTCAAGTTGTTGAGGCACAGCTTTTCTTAGTTTACCATAAAATACATTAAACATTGTTTATGACTCTGGTTAGATAGACAACAGAATGATTAAACTCTTCCAAGAGTCTCCTTTTTCATTTTCTCCATTAATGACTAAATAGCAAGTCAATAAACATAAGAACATAAGAAACATAACAAAACTTTTAAGATATATTAAATTAGAGCTGGGAAGAATCGTAAGAGATGATGTAGTTCCAACCCTCTCATTTTGTAAATGAGGGAATTGAGATCTCTTGGGGGGGGGGAACAGATTTATAAGAATCGCTCGGGGCTGATAACTTATCATCCCATAGCTAAGTTTTCAGTTTCATAGCCAGCCAATTTCTGGTGTCTCACTAAAATATGCAGATCTATTTGATTTTTGTTACATTATATAAATTTAACTTTTGGAGATGAAAGGGATTCTAGAGATTAATTAGTTCGATTCCCTTATTTGGTAAATAGGGAAATTGAGCAAAAATAGCTTGTCCAAAATCATGTCTCCTGACTCAAAGTCTGAGGTCCTTGTTGTAACACATGCTCTTTACAACAGAGGTGACTATCCATATGGTTGATTGTCAGTCAAGTAATCATTCTACCATGCTTAAAATAACTTACAAAATACTCTTGCTCTGAAACCTTTATTAGGTGAAAACCTCTCTCCTGAATTGACCAGTTAGTCAAACAAAAGCATTAAACTACTATATGTCCTTGTCATACCCTATGGCTCTTTTATAAAACAAACCAGTTTCAGCATTTGAAAGTATGGAAACTTAGAGGAAAGCCTAGTTCTCATGGAGCTCCTGTGAAGGGGGAAGGAAGAAAGCCTCTATGGCATTCTCTTCTCTGATCAGAGGATGACTGTGATTTCAGATTTTATGAAGATGTGGACTTATCCATTGTCTTAGCAATGGGAGCTGAGACTAAACTAGACCTACACATTATAGTCTTCTAAAAGGAGCCCACTCAAAGTGGGGCTGTGTGTTACCCCTTCACATCATGTGCTTTCTAAGCTTGAGATGTCTGAATGGACTGTGGGAAAGTAGTCTTCAGATTTGGGAAAGTTTTATACCATTTTTTTCCTATATCTTACCTTAATTAAAATTTTCTAAAAGTTAATTTGCTCAGTATTGTCAAACTCAAATAGAAATGGATCCATGTGGGCTGCATGTTGTATTTTTATTTGTTTGGTTAAACACTTCCCACTTATCGTTTAATCAGGTTCCTGAGGTAAGGCAGGGGTTTTGCAGGCTGCAGCAGGCCTCTTAAGTTTGGCGATGACTGATACCAACTGATAATGAGGGAAGCACTAAAAGACCACCCTCCCATCCCATGTGGGTCTGCTGGCTCTCTGAGAGAAGGAGCAACTGCCACCTGGGGACCCAGATGACCATTCTGAATAGCTACAAATCCTGTGCTATTCAGCAAAAAAAAAAAAAAAAAAAAAAAAAGCAACAGATAATGTTGGGTCGGAGGGTTTAGGGGAGGAGTGGAAGACTCTGTCACAAACCAACCAGAAATCAAGAAGTGATAAAATAGAAATAACACTGAACATTCCAGAGTCCTGCATTTGAATCACCTAATTCTGACATTAACTGGATGATCTTGGACAAATAACAACCGCTCTGGGTCCCAATTTTCCTCATCATTAAAATGAAAATATTTTGTTTTAGATCTTTTCCATTGCATCTGATTCTTTGTGACCCCATTTGGGGTTTTCTTGGTAAAGATGTTGGAGCAATTTGCCTTTTCCTTCTCCAGCCTATTTCACAGATGAGGAAACTGAGGCAAATAGGATTAAGTGACATGCCCAGAGTCATATAACTAGTGTCTGAGGCCAGATTTTTGAGCTCAGACCTGATACTTTATCCACTGCACCACCTAGCTATCCATGAAAACATTAGATTCTAGATAAAATTCATTTCAGATCTCAGTCTTTGATCCTAAGCCATAAACCAAAATTTAAAGTGAAAAAAGTCAGAACTATTTTATATTATGACTTATTGTTTGATTTGCCCTTTTTATTTATATATTTTGGTATATGTCTAGATGAAAGGCAGAAAAGTGACAGAATCTTGTCCCTGGAGTCAGGATGAGTCAATCCTGCCTCTCTCTCTCTCTCTCTCTCTCTCTCTCTCTCTCTCTCTCTCTCTCTTTTAAGGTAAGGAACTCTAGACAAGTTAAATTCTCAGATCTCTCACCCACCCCCCAAAAAATGGACCTTGTAGATTAGTTGCTGATGACTGTGAAGAAAGTTTTGAGGAAGGGAGTAGGTTGAGTCTGTCTCTGCCTATGAAATCACATGAATAGACTTAATAGCAACTCTAAGCACATGAAGATGCTCCATTCTTCATTTTTCCACAATATAGATTTTTAAAAAAAACAAATCCAACAAACCCTTTTTATTCTTTGGTTTTTTTAAAAAACTAATCTCATTTGGATACTGTTTTGACAAAACTTTCATGATTTTCCATTCATCTCTGTTGCATGCCCCCTATCAAATATTATATACATAAATACATATATACATATATAAACATATATTATAAATTTAAATCTAAGTGGATTGATCAAAATCATTGTCTCATCTCCTTTGACAGTTCTTTCTTTACATTATCATCTGATTTCTCTTTATATTTTCAGAATTTCTTGAGAAGTTTCTATCCCTCTTATGATGATTTCTATGGAATTTCAGTCCATGGAATTCAACTTTTCTGAATATTTGGAAATCTGTTGCTTAACATTTAGGCATATCATTCCATGCTTGGCTTCCCTCACTTCCCCTGCACCTACACCCCCTCCACAATTCCATTTGTTTAAATCTGAGTAACAGTTCTTTCTTGTTAACAGTATTGAAATTCAGAAGAGAGGTTAGTTCCTCCAATTAAGAATGAAAGTAAGGCAAGACAAGAAATGATTAACTGCTTTGCTTTGGGGGAGGAGGGGGGGAGGAGAGGGAGAGAGAGAGAGAGAGAGAGAGAGAGAGAGAGAGAGAGAGAGAGAGAGAGAGAGAGAGTTAGAATAGATAACAAGATAATTGAAATCCTTTATCACTATTATATCTTATCTCAAGTTAGTCCTGTGATGTTTCCTGAACTCCTCATCTATCTCTTTTTTTTCAGTCTATCCTGGTCTATAGTATACTCCAATGACAATATTGGTTGTTATTTTTTCCTGCTTCCCTTGATCTTCAAACATATGTTCTCCATCATGTTTCCCTGGTCTGGGTCCTGGATGTCCTCACTTAAGTATATTTTCTTAATCTACAGGGTACTCAGAGTATCCTCCTCCTCCCCACCTATATAGTTTTATGTATCCTATTCCTTGTAAAAAAAATAAATACTATTTCAGAATAATTTCAAATGGGTCTTATAATACCAACTTTCAGAAAGAAGCCTAATTTTCTTTCTTATATTAGGATCTCTGGATCCTTTTGCTTTCTATTCATAATTTGTGCCCTTAGGCGTAGCTATCTTCACTTCGTAGGTTTTATTGCTGTTATGAATTACTGGGCAGCTATCTAAATTGTAGTTATTCTCTATAAAACCTAAATTTGTGGATACATGTAGGAAGTTTCTCCCTCTTCTTTTTCACTTTAACCCTTTTGGATTAGATTTTTAAAACCTCAGGTAAATCTATTCTTACTTGGCTAATTAGGTACATTCTTTCCCTGGCCAGGAGTCTATCATTCCTAAAAACCTCTCAGATACCAAATTCTACTCTCTGTTAGATAATCCTAACTTTATATCTTCAGAGATTGTGGTATTCTGTAGCTCACAGTCTTACAACATCATTGGAAGAATATTGGTACTAACAAACACTTTTTTTTTGTCCCCTGAGGGAGGTATACAAAATGCTGTGCAGTTTTCTAAAGACAATACAGCCTCTGCTCTCTTCCTCTGGTTCAGTTTTCTCTATCTTTTGCAGTGTTTGTCCAAGTTATGAATAGATGAGCTCTATTGATTATTCATCCAATCGTATATCAGTCTCCATAAGCATTCTTCAACCACTCGGTTTATCTTTATGTAGGAAGGTCAAATTCTTTTGAAGATTATGGATCTCATTTAGGTGTTTCTAGAATTTTCCAAGGGTTGATTCAATCAGTAGTGTGATCTGAGAATAAGAGCATTTGTATGATCATATCATCTATAGGAAACCCCTTTGATTTGCATCCTCCCTGAAAGAGGCAAACATTTGATAAGAGCAGATGGTCCTGTTTAATTCTTCCCTCGAAAGCTCTTTGAACAAAATGATTGCTCTTGTTACATCTATAATAAGCATGCTCATGACAAAAAGAGTAGAAGAGCACAGGTAGAATTTATATCAGCTTGTGAGAAAGGAAGTACTTGAGAAAATGATATAGGAAGTGAGTCAGCATTTGGGGCTTTTCAAGAAGAGAACGAGAAAGACATGGGTCACTGGAATCATCCAAGTTTTTCTTTTTCTTTCTTCTTTTTTTTTTAACCTAAGTTTCTTTCCCGGAATAATATTTTAATATTTTTCCTTTTAGGCATGAATAGGTTCAGCAATAAATAGTGAATGTATGTTCCTGAAAGAGAAGCTGATTTCCAACTTCATCATTCAACTGAAACCATACTCTCCAAAGTTACCAGTGATCATCTCTTAATGGATATATCTTTGGCCTTTACTCCATCTGCATCCTTTGTAGCCTCTTTGTAATCTTTGATATTGGTTTTTTTTTTTTTTTTTTTTTTTAGGTTTTTGCAAGGCAGTGGGGTTAAGTGGTTTGTCCAAGGCCACACAGCTAGGTAATTATTCTTTGAGACCGGATTTGAACCCAGGTACTCCTCACTCCAGGGCCTGTGCTTTATCCACTGCGGCCACCTAGCCTCCCCAGTCTTTGATATTGTTGACACTCACTTTCTCCTCAACCCTCTCTTCTCTCTAGTTTTGGTGACACTCTCTATTTCTCCCCTTAACCATCCTCAGTCTACTCTGATGGTTCTTCATCCATGTTGGGCCTGATAACTATGAGTATTTCTCTCCAAGACCCCATCCTGGCTCCTCTTCTGTCTCTGTACTATTTTATTTGGTGATCTCTGTGGGACTTGTGTGATTCCAGAAGTTAGATGAGAAATAGATTGCAGAGGTAGAGAGGACAAATGCTTTATAAATAGCACTTCATTTCTCAACTGTGTTGATCATGTCTCTTTTTTCCTTTCAAAATATAGCTCAAGCACTGTGTGTGTGTGTGTGTGTGTGTGTGTGTGTGTGTGTGTGTAATATATGTAATAATTCAATTCAATTCAAACTGGGTTATGCACAGGGGATTTAAAAAAAGGCAAAAACCAGTCTCAAAACTCAAGGAATTTTCAATCTGATGGACGTATTGAATAAGACAGACCTGAAAATGAGTATTGTTTAGCTGAACATGTCTGAAGGCAAGGCACCAAAGGTACAAGTCTTGATAAACACTAACTGAAATCTGGAGTTGTTTTAAAATGTTCATATCTACCTTGGGACACTATGGTAGTGTCCTACCATAGGCTATATATCAATAGAATTTTTTTTTTTTAGGTTTTTTTTTTTCAAGGCAAATGGGGTTAAGTGGCTTGCCCAAGGCCACACAGCTAGGTAATGGTAATTATTAAGTGTCTGAGACTGGATTTGAACCCAGGTACTCCTGACTCCAGGGCCGGTGCTCTATCTACTGCGCCACCTAGCTGCCCCTCTATCAATAGAATGTTGAGGGCAGGAATGATTTTAAATTTTTATCTTTATGTCCACAGAGTTTTTAAATATTCAACCTATTATTTAGTAAATAAATCCTAGGAAATTGATTCTAAATGTTCAACCTATTACTTAGTAAATAAATCCTAGGAAATTGTCTGAAGCTTTTAAGAGGTTAATTGACTTGTTCAGGATCACTGTGTCAATAAAGTGTGAGAGGTGGAATTTTTAACTCTAAACCTGGCACTTCAAGCACTGCCTTCTACAGGAATATTTTCCTGATTCTTCAGCTGCCAAGTATCTTACCTAATTATCTTGTATTTAATTACCATATATTTAATTTGTATTTATCCTTTTTAATATATATTCTCACTTATTGTTTTCCCTGATAAACTACAGACTTTTTGAGAATAGAGGTTGTTCCATTCTTTCTATTGTATTCAAATGCCTAGAACATTGTCTGGAACATCATTGGTACCTAATTAATTGATTTATAAATGTTTGTTTATTGATTAAGTCTTCTTAAGAATGATTCTGGGGTGGTTAGGTGGCGCAGTGGATAGAGCACCGGCCCTGGAGTCAGGAGTACCTGGGTTCAAATCCGACCTCAGACACTTAATAATTACCTAGCTGTGTGGCCTTGGGCAAGCCACTTAACCCCACTGCCTTGCAAAAACTAAAAAAAAAAAAATGATTCTAAACAAGTCTCACTTTGGTGACTCTCCAATGGCTGAACAATAAATAGAAGTATCATTTCAGGAAAAGACTCAGTTTTAGGACTGGTGTGTTTCTGATTGAATGAACATTTATTTTATTATATTTATTTATTATAAGGTACTTTATTAGGCTATGGGAATACAAAGGTAAAATGAAAGTCCATGACCTTAAGGAGGTTACTGGGAGACTACTATCCACATCATCATCATAATCATCATCATCAAATAACTTTTTAATTGCTATTTTAAGGTTTGCAAAGTGTGAGATATAGGAAAAAAAAGAGCATGTGGTAATTTTGTTGGGGAAGGACTACTAATTAAAGTGATCAATAAAGGCTTAATTTTGAATGTTTTGCTTGAGCAGCACCTTGAAGGAAACTGGAGATTTTAAAAGGTAGCAATGAGGTGTTGGGAGGCATCAGGGACCACCAGTGTAAATGCATGGAGGTGGAGTGCATTGTATGAGGAACTGTTAGATGGACAATTTGGCTGAATCACAGTATGCATGAAGGAGAATGATATGTACTAAGGCTGGAAAGATAAGTTGAAGTCAGATTATGAAGGTCTTTGAGTTACAAACAATGACATTTATATTTGCTCCTAGAGGTCATAGGGAACCACTAGTTTATTGAATAATAATAATTCTGTTAAGCACTTAATTATTATCTCATTTGATCCCTACAATAACCCTAAGAGTTATGTGGTATTAGTCTCATTTTACAGATGAGGAAACTGAGGTGAACAGCGGTTAAGTGACTTGACCAGGATCACATTGCTAGTAAGTGTGTGACATGGTAAAAAGCTACACTTTGGAAAAATTACCATTGCAACTGTGTGGAGAATTGAATGCAGTGGAGAAAGAGAGACTGGGGGCAGAACTATTAGAAGGTGATAGCAGTACTCTATGGGAGAAATGATAGAAGAACTGAACTAGGGAAGTGGCTGTATATGGAAAGAGAAGGGGATGAATGTAAGAGACATGGTAAGAATAGAAACAATAAAGATGAGGCATCTGATCAGGTATATGGCATGAGAGCAAGAAGTCAAGGATGACGAAGGATTGAGAATTTGGTAGATTGGAAGGATAATGGTTCTCTGAACAGTAATAGGAAAGTTTTGAAGAGGGGGATTGGGGGAAGATAATGTTTTCTGTTTTTCCTTTCTAGGAGAAGAGGATAATCATTAGTGGAAAATGCTTCAAAGAGGTCAAAGAAGAAAATATTTGTGAAAATGCTTTCAGAGTTGGCAATCCAGAGATTAGTAGGAACTTTGTAAAAGAGCGGTCACCTGAGTGGTAAGAATCTCCCTCAATTTCCAACCATTTTGAGTTTCTCAGAACTCTACAGTTTATAACTTTATAGATATATTAAATATGCCTACTACTTATGCTTTGTAATCTGAGAAGATGAAGATGACATATATATCTACAACCATTAGTTAAAGATATAATTGTGGAATTAAGAATCTTATATGCATTGTCTATAGTAGCGATATGAAAAAAATACTGGAAAGATCCAATGTTCTGTAGACTACTGGACACTAAATAGGAGAGCTAAAGTGTACCAGAGGGGTGGCTAGGTGGCACAGGGGATAGAGCACTGGCCTTGGAGTCAGGAGTACCTGGGTTCAAATCTGGCCTCAGACACTTAATAATCACCTAGCTGTGTGGCCTTGAGCAAGCCACTTAATCCCATTTGCCTGGCAAAAAATAAATAAATAAATAAAGTGTATCAGAACACCATTCAATAAGTTCAAGATACCCTGGACTATTTGATAGGCAGAATGGCTTTAAGTATTGGATCCATACTATGGATAGCAAGGAGATAAAATAGCTTTTTTTTTTTTTTTCAGAATTCTACTGGTTGAGTGTGGGGTCCTCAGAATCTTAGTGGCACTAATCAATTTTCTGCCAGCCAGGCAGTCAATAAACATTTATAAGCCACCTACAAACATACACAAAAAGATAGTCCCACTCCTCAAGGATCTTACAATTTGATGGGGAAGAGACACAAAAAGAAGTTGAAAACAAGACATATAAGGAAGCTAAAAAAATGGGGGAAGTGTGGGAGGGGGAGGGCAAAGAAAGGACATGGTGGAGAAGTCAGAGAAATCCTATAAAGGAGTAGATATTCGAAGCTGGGTTCCCTCCTTAAGTATAGGCTTTGAGTTCTTGACTCTACCCTCTAATCAGAGGGACAGAGAGTGATGATGAGATGGAGGACCTAGGATGTTGGGATTTTGCAGGATGACTTGCATAAATGATGTTCAAGCATTAGAAATATCTGGAGATGTTGGGCAATTAGATACCTTGATTGTCTTTGGAAAAATCTTAGAGAAATGTGAGGAGAGGCTGATGATAATGTTGGATGATTTATAAGAAGCTGGTCTGGAGCTTTTGATTTTATAGTGCTAGTTTTATAGGGTCTCTGTCAGGTACATGGGTAACACAGTGTCTCAGAAGGGAGAACTGACCCCAAGAAGAGAAAAACTTGTTAGCTGTCTACTTTAAAAGAATCTTCAGGAACTAAACACTCTTCTGGAGAATAGTTTTTATAAAAAAATTTGTGAAGAATCATACCAGCACTGCTAAGCCTCTCAATGATCTTACTTTAAGTGTTTTGTTTGAGAATATTTAAGAAGAAATAAAAGCAGAAGGGGAAAAAGGAGAAATCCAATTTTGGAGATCATTGAGTCTAGGCTTTCAAGTATATGGGTCAACTGTTGAAACAATAGCAGAAAGTACTAGAGAATAGTAGGTGTTACTCATAGTATGTTGGATGTATTATGTTGTAACTTTAGACATTTGAATCAAGAGGGAACATTTGCATTAGTAAGAAACATTTTATTGACTCATAATAGCAGCAGAAATTTATAATATGAAATTTGTGCTTGTTGTGATCAAAAGAAAATTCTGTCAACTCAAAGTACTTACTATGAGAGGATAAGTACAAGTAAGCCACTGACACTTGTGTTATAAGCTTGCTTTTTGCTTTTTTTGTTTTTATCATTGGAAAGAGTTAGGAAAGGTTTAAGTAATATTCTAATGAGGACTATTTCCCTGGGTATGCACAAACATACTCAATGAGGAATCAAAAAGCTTCTACAGTTGCTAAGATGCTATAGGGAAAATATTTCTCTCTGTATGACTTAAAAGTCTAGAAAACAAGCCTACTATCCTTATAAAGAGCAACTATCAGACACTGCTAAACAAACTCTGTATCCCTGAGGACTTAGCAGAGTCTCCAAGTGAATCAACATGTAGCTTTTCTTTATATAATTCCCCCCCCCAAAAAAAAAGTCTCCACTGAGACTTGGGCAAGAATTTGCCTATATTGAGGTTTTAGAAAATGAAAATGACAAAGACACAGCCAGTGTGTCTTTTGGTTGAGAGATTTGCTGAAGAAATTTGCTAACTACCTATGGCTTAGGATTTAGAAAGGTTTAACAAAATCCAGAAATAGTATGAAATTTAAGTTTGTTAAGATTTTCAAAAAGGTAAGTTATAAGACATTCTGGTGTGCAGAAAACTCACAGATTAGTGGAGCAATGGAAAGCTATTTCATACCACATAGCTATCCCACACCATAGTGAAAGATTGGGCAACTTTTCCATCTGAAGATTAGCCCCAGAGAGTAGCCAAGTGTCCACAATCACATTCTTCTGAAGAATTGTTTGGATTCTATGGTTGGGAAAAAAGGAGCAGCTGAGAAGTCATTGAGATGAGCCTACTCTTCAGTGGCAGGAAGATGGCCTGAGCCTGATATTAATCTCAGAAGTTAATGACTCAGATGAGAATGACCCTTTGTGTAGGCATTCTTCAGAGTTAGGCAAGTCAACCCTGTATTTACCCTGTCCAAACAGGCAGAAAACAGAATCCAGAGGCAGCCCTTTTTCAACCTAATACTCTAGCTATGGAGGCCTTCATAAGCCAAGAGGCTAAGGTTATCCATGAGTTAACAAGGTCATAGGATCATAAATCTAGAGTTGAAAGACCATCTAGTACTCGCCTCATCGTAACACAGATCAGGAAAACAAAGGGAGGTTATGACCTTGTCCAAGGTCACACGTCATGATTGTCAGAGCTAGAATATGAACCCTAGGTCCAGTGCCAAAACCCTTTCTATTTATCAGACCCTTCTTGTAAAGGTGTCAGGCCTATGTCATCAATGACCAAGCATACAAATATGCTTATATCCCTCCCATCTTTTAAAAAAAACATCTCACTTGATATCCAGGTTATATCTCTTTTCCCTTCTGTGAATAAACTTGAGGTCAACAATTGTGCATCCATTTCTTTTTCTCTCATTCTCTTCCTCTGAAGTTTTACTGAAATAGCTCTCTCCAAAGTTAGAATTTCTTGTCAAGTCTAATAGATTTTTCTCAAACTTCATTCTTCTTCAACTCTCTTCCCTCTAGGTTTGTCACACTGCCCTCACCTGACTCTCTCCTCCTACCTGTCTGATCCTCTGCTGAGTCTTCATCTAGGTCACATACACTAAACATGGGAATCTTCCAGGGTCCTCTTCTCTTCTTCTTAGCTAAGCAGTTATTATAGATTTAACATGTGCCAGATATTGTGCTAAGCACTTAGAATAAAAATTAAGACAAAAAAGAAAAGATAGTCCCTGTTCCTTAAGGAATTTATAATATAATAGGGAAAGAAAACACAAAAAAGGGAGGTAAGGTGGAAAAATAATCTAGTCAGACTCTGAGCCAGGTTAGAGGAGAATATGGAGTCAACTTGCTTTTCATCAATCTCCACTTGTTTTCCTGTGTTTAACTTTGGATTTTATTGATATTTTTGTTTATACACATTTTCCAATGCATCACCCTCCACTACCACCCTAAGCAATCCCTTATAACAAAATGATAGGGGGGGAAAGTTTAGCAAAACTTGTCAACTCAAGGACTCATTTCCAAAATATACAGAGAACTGAGTTATATTTTTAAAAAAAGCCATTCCCCTGTTGACAAATGGTCAAAGGATATGCAAAGGCAATTTACAGATGAGATCAAAGCAATCCATAGACAAATGAAAAATTGCTCTAAATCATTACTTATTAGAGAAATGCAAATTAAAGCTTCTCTGAGGTACCACCAAAATGCTCAATAAACATTATAAAATAAATGATAAAAACAGAATAGTTGTACATATCCTTGGAATATCAATTAGAAAGATAGTTCACCTACACCAAAATTATGGTAGAAAACATTAACATGACACTTTAAAGGATCCACAATAAAGTAAGAGAATGACTGTTCATGATTTTTTGTTGAAGGGTAGCACGTACCATTTTCATTTCTGGCCAGTATGACCAGAAAGGATAATGATCATTGTTGGAAAGGTTGTGGGAAATCTGGGACACTATTACATTGTTGGTGGAGCTGTGAACTCATCCAACCTTTCTGGAGAGAAATTTGGAACTGCACCCAAAGGACAACAAAAATGAGCATACCCTTTGACCCAGCAATACCACTACGTCTATACCCTGAAGAGATGATGAAAAAGGGTAAAAGCATTACTTGTACAAAAATATTCACAGCAGCCCTGTTTGTGGTGGCAAAGAATTGGAAATCAAGTAAATGTCCTTTATTTGGGGAATGGCTCAGCAAACTGTGGTATATGTATGTCATGGAACACTATTGTTCTATTAGAAACCAGGAGGGACGGGAATTCAGGGAAGCCTGGAGGGATTTGCATGAACTGATGCTGAGCGAGATGAGCAGAGCCAAGAAAACACTGTACACCCTAACAGCAACATGAGGGTGATGTTCAACCTTGATGGTCTTGCTCTTTCCATCAGGGCAACAATCAGGGGCAATTTTGGGCTGTCTTCAATGGAGAATACCATCTGTATCCAGAGAAAGAACTGTGGAGTTTGAACAAAGTTCATGGACTATTCCCTTCAATTTAGGAAAAAAACTACTATCTTATTGTCTGATCTTGTTACCTCTTAGACTTCTCTTCCTTAAGGATATGTTTTCTCTCTCATCATGCTCAATTTGGATCAATGTACAACACGGAAATAATGTAAAAACTGGCAAATTGCTTTCTGTGGGGGTAGGAAGTAAGATTGGGGAAAAATTGTAAAACTCAAAAATAAATAAAATCTTTAATTAAAAAAATCATTGCCTTTTTAAATTGCTTTTTCCTTATTGGTAAAATAAGGGTAATGGTAGGGATACTTGCAGATCTCATCTTGACAGTGTTGTTATGAGGAAAGTAAACCTGTAGTATTAATACTATTTAACTATATTAATATAAATTAATAGAACTAATTAATATAACTAAAAGTAAGTCACACATAAAAGAAAATATATATTCAAAGAGTTTGCTTTAAATATATTTAATTTTATTACTTTTATAAAAGTAGCTTTAACATAAAATATATAGAATAAAGATTTAACAAGATTTACATTATATTTTTATATATACACATATATAATTATGGACTAGATTTTTATTCTAAGCAACTTTCAAGAAGAATTTCAGAACTCATTAGTAATATTATATGGGAAATGAAAGATGGAAGTCTATTCCTTTATTAGTAATCCAAAAGAATGTGAAGTGAAATAAAAACTAAATTTTGGTCAGAAGTTGATTCTACCAAAATGCTCATAAACATTATAAAATGAATGATAAAAACAGAAGAATAGTTACACATATCCTTGGAATATCAATTAGAAAGATAGTTCACCTACACCAAAATTATGGTAGAAAACATTAACATGACGCTTTAAAGGATCCACAATAAAGTAAGAGAATGACTGTTCATGATTTTTTGTTGAAGGGTAGCACATACCATTTTCATCCTAAGGAAAAACAAACAAACCTTAAATTACTATACACAGGACTAGATTTGAGTTTTATGAAAATACTAAATATTTTTATTAAAGCTTCATAGAAATATTCAATAAAGAACTTTTGGCAAATAATTAAAGGTTATCATTTAATATCTATTAACATTGTACTTGAAAAATATAATATTTGCTTCCAATGAACTTATATTCTAAATTAGATACCATAATTTAAAAATATTCTTTTGGAAATTGAGAAACTCCTAAGATTATCTCATTTTCTTTTTTTCCTTACTTTTTGTTCCTTTTAGGTCAAAATGGAAACAGTGTGATTTATTCCACCTAAATTTGATAACAAATAATGCTTTTTCGTGATAATAATTTAGATTACTGGAGTCAATGCTTAAAAGTATCTAGGATTTTAAGACTTTTGGCTTTCTAGAACATGTGGTTTTAAAATTCTGATTAAGTGCAAAACCTACTTGATTGGCTACAATTTGGCACAGATTAATCTTTCAGATAAGTAAGGAATATTGTTGGGAATAGGTAACAGGGCTGATAAAAGGAAAATGGGATAGAAAAATTAAAGTTTGTAAAGTAGATAACCCCCAAATAGAAGCATAATTTCTCTGTAGTTTTAGTTTTATCACACTTACATATTATCTTAGTATCACTCCATCACTGTAAGCTCACAGCAGCGGCATCTAGTCCAATTCAAACTTGATTTTACAACAATTTACAACAAAGCTTTTGCTTATAGATCTGCTGAGAGGGGAAACTCATGACTATCCAAGATCATCATTTCTGAAGAGCTCTAAGATTTTTTTTTTCTTTTTAATAGCAAACCATAATTTGTCTGAAATTTCTATCTGTCATCTGGGACCAATCAGAACAAGTATAGTTTTTGTTTCACAGGACAACCCTTAAAATTCTTGAAGAAGATTAATATAACACTCCTAACTCTTTAAAATTTCTAATTCCTTCAATTGATCTTCATATGGCATTATTCAAGTCTCTTTATTATTCTGGTTGCTCTCCCCAGATGCTTCTCAAATTTGCAAAATCTTTAGGCAATTATGACATACTCAAATAGAACAATACTTCACAAATGACCTGACTATGGGCTCTCTGATTTGTACCTGGAAGTTATGTATTAAGGAAGTCTAAGATCAAATTATCTTCCTTGGCTGCTATGCAACACCACTGACACATTGAATTTGTAGTCCACTATAACTTCCTAATCTTTTTTCTCAGATCTTTAGATCTCTATCTTGTACTTCTGAAACTAATATTTTTAATGTTATTCTTTTTATTTTTATTAAGTTTTTCATTTATCATTATTCATTTTTGTTTCATTAGATTTAGCCTAATATCTAACCTATTGGCATTTTTTAAAATCTAGATTCTATGATCTATGATATTAGCTATTCTTCTCAGTTTTTATCACCAATAAATCTGACAAGTTTCCCAGCCACCCTTTTTTTTTTTTGCAAGGCAATGGGGTTAAGTGACTTGCCCAAGGCCACACAGCTAGGTAATTATTAAGTGTCTGAGACCGGATTTGAACTCAGATACTCCTGACTCCAGGGCCAGTGCTCTGGCACTGCGCCACCTAGATGCCCCCTACCAGCCATACTTTTATCCAAATCACTGATTAAAAAGAGTAGATAGCTTGGAGCCATGAATGAATTTTGGGGGCACTCCCTGGGAGACCTCCTTTCAGAATGACACTGAACCATTAATGAGCATTCTTTGGGTTTGATTATGCAACAGTTTTGAAATCACTTAACTACTAACAAATTACAGTTCCATATCCCTCTATACTTTCCATACTATCATGAGAAACTATGAGAATAGAATTTGCTAGAATGTTGGGAACTGAAGTCTGCTAGCCTATAGTTTTCAGATTCCATTCTCATTTATTTTTTTTTAAGCCAGAAATTTTGTTCTTTTTGAATTCCATAAAACCTTCTGGTTCAGTAATCCAATTAAATTCTTTCAACATGTAGGGATGTAGTTCATCTGAGTCTACTGACTCATTGAGGGCAGTTTAATAGTCCCTCCTAGTTCCCTACTTATCTTGGGAATCAATGCCTATTAATATTTTTGTTCTCTCCTATACTGTCTGAAGATCATTTTCCTTGGCTGCAAAAGAGAAGTTAAGATATGAGTCAAGCAGTTCAATGTCATTCTATCACCCCTTATTATTGACTATCCCTTCTTAGTTATTTTGCTTCTTTGATAAATCTTTTTTTCCCCCTGCAATACAAGTATAATTTTTAAAAAGACCATTTCTGGGGCAGTTAGGTAGCATAATGGGTAGAGCACTGGCCCTGGAGTCAGGAGGACCTGAATTCAATCTGGCCTCAGAAACTTGACACTTACCAGTTGTGTGACCTTGGGCTTTCCTTGCCCCCCCCCAAAACAACAAAAAACAAAAATACCATTTCTCCCTAAATGTAACATTTGCCAAGAACTATTGAATTAACTATAATAACTCCTGTCATCTCCCTTTCTATTCTCACTAAAATCCATACTCATTATTTCATCTAGACTATGATAACAAACCCCTAACTGGTATCAAATTCTTCCTTCTCTAATACTTAGAACTTTCAGATTAATCTTTCCAAAATACAATTCTGATAATTTTACTTTCTTGTATAAAACCCTTCAAATATAGTCTAAACAAACTCCTTCACCTGGTATTTAAGATCTTCCATTCTTTGGAGTTGACATTCTTATATCTAAAAGACTGTACAAGAGAGATTAGATTTGTTCTCCTTGGCCCTAAAGGGCAGAACTAGGAACAATAAGTTATAGATACAGAAAGAAGACATTTCAATTCAGTGTGATGAAAAACTTCCCAACATTTACAAATGTTCCAAGTGGAAGGGTGACCTTTGGAGATAGTGGGCTTATTCTCATTAGAAGTCTTTAAGAAAATACTTGAGTATATTTATTGGGTATGCTGTAGTAAGGATTATTATTTAGGTACATAGTGAATTAGATGGTCTCTGGGTTCGTTTTTTCTTAAACTCTGACATTCTGTAATTCCTTTTCTAGCCTCATCACCTTTCCTCTTAAATTTAATTTCCTCATTTGTTAAAAATGAGGACAATCTAACTCACAGGGGCTGAGTGTCAAATGAGATAATATATCTAAAGTCCTTTGTAAACCTTAAAGCTCTCTCTAAATGTTAGCTGTTATTATTAATACTCCCTTAACATATGTCATATTTTAGCCAGACTGAACAAGGTCAGTGCCAATATAGTCTATCAGAGAGCCCTGGATGTAGAGCCAGAGGAAGATGTTTGAATCTCAGCTCTGCTGTATACACTGGGTAATCTTTGCCAAGTCACCATCTCTCTGGGCTCATCTCCTCTCTAAAATGAGGAGTCTGAACTAAATCATCTTAATGGTCTTTTCCAGCACTACATCCCAAGGGCATAAGAGGTTGGCAAAGCAGAGGTGTTCAGGATTCCTCCCCAACCCAGAAGATCTGTAGTAGGCACATTCAAAGAAACTAACATTACAATGAGAATTTAGAGATCAAATCATTCTCCATGCTTCTCCTAATTTCTGACCACTGAACAAAAGTTTTTCCCCCATTGCCAACATGAGATAAAGCTGTTTCCCTCTGCTCCTTGAAAATGATTCATATTTATTCTACTCATGCCCATTTCTCTCCTTGTCTAATCCATTGTGCCTTGAGACCAACCTGTAGCCTTTATTCTAAATCAACTCCCCTATATCCTCAAGCTTTTTCTCCAATGTTCCTTCCACACCTTCTATTTTACTAAAACCTAACTTGCTGAGGATGCCTGATTCATTCACATGATTAACCTTAAGAACAGAATCTATGAGTTGGAAGAGACCTTAGATGTCATCTGGCCCAATCCATACCTGACCAAGAAAATCTTTTACAAAACTGCTCTCCGTTTCCAAATGGTTTATCTAGGTTTTGCTTTGAGACATCCAATGAATGGGAAAATTGCTTCACTTCCCTAGCAGCACATTCCAAATTTGGATGACTTTGTTAAAAAGAAAAAAAAATAATAAGATTTCAATCATTCAGCCTTCTCACTTTCATAAGAGAGGTATAAAATTCTGTCTCATATTTCAGTAATTTGTATGCTTATCTCACTCTCCATAGTAAATGGAGGAACCATGTCCTACTAGGCTTCAACATAAATGACTGAGAGAATGAGGCAATCTAGGCCATGCTTTATTCATATCTGTATTTCTCACACTAAGTATTTTGTGCAATAAAGACAAATTTCATAAAGATTTTATCTGTTCAATGAATCAACATTTTTTTATTTTAATATTTCTTTTTTTTAATTTTTAAAAATTTTTTTAGGTTTTTGCAAGGCAAATGGGGTTAAATGGCTTGTCCAAGGCCACACAGCTAGGTAATTATTAAGTGTCTGAGAGAGGATTTGAACCCAGATACTCCTGATTCCAGGGCCGGTGCTTTATCCACTGCACCACCTAGCCGCCCCTTAATATTTCTTTATTTTAGCCAATCTATTATTACAATAATTTTGTTATAAGAGTAAACATAACCCCCCCACCACCAAGAAGATGAGAAACCTCAAGAGTAGTGAGAGAGAGAAAAAAAAATGTACTTCAGACTGTTCAGATTCCAGTGGTTCTGTCTCTGGGGTGAGTTGCTTTCTTTATCATGAGTCCATCTGAGAAGTTGCTTCCATATTTTTCCCACAGTTGCTATCATAAGCTGTATTTCCCTCTACTCTATTCCTCCCCACTCTCATTTATTCTATTCTCTCTCCTTTCATCCTGGCCCGGTCCAAAAGTGTGTTGTATCTGAGTACCCTCTCTCTCAATCTTCCCTCTCTTCTACCACCTACTTCTACCACCTATTCCCCCTTCCCTCCCCCCATTCCCCCTTATCCCATCCTTTTCTTCTCATATTTTTCTAGGGTAAGATAGATTTCTATACCCTATGTTATTTCTATACCCTATAGCCTATGTTAATGTTATTATCCCTGTTATTTCCTCTCTTGAGCCATTTCTGATGAGAATGAAGGCTCACTCATTCCCCCTTGCCTTCCCCCTGTACCACTCCACTGAAAAAGCTTTTTCTTGACTCTTATGTGAAATTTCCTAGCTTCTTCTTCATCTCCTTTCTCTTCCTCCCAGTACTTTCCTTTATCACCCATTGACTCCATCTTTTTACTATATTATGCCACTATATTCAGCTTCTTCCTGTGTCCTGTCTATATATGCTCTTATAAATAAGAAAGATGAATCAACATTCTTCCAACATGTAGTACTACTATAATTTCATCAGTAACAAGTACCTAAATGCTTTTCTATCCAATTTTCCCACAACCCACTTAGAAATGAATGCATAGGGGCAGCTAGGTGGCGTAGTGGATAAAGCACCGGCCCTGGAGTCAAGAGTACCTGGGTTCAAATCCGGTCTCAGACACTTAATAATTACCTAGCTGTGTGGCCTTGGGCAAGCCACTTAACTCCGTTTGCCTTGCAAAAACCTAAAAAAAAATGAATGCATATATAAAGAACAATAGAATAAGACTTACATATGCTGTAACCTTAAAGACGACAGAAGTAACACGTATGTTCTTGGTTTGAGGTTCTTTAACAACACTAGAATCAAAGAAAAACATTTATTTTAAACATATATCTATATACACTTGTATCTTTTACATAGTTTTAGTCAACAGTTATTAAAAATTTAGATAGAATATTATCCTTTCATTCATCCTGGTCATAGAAATAACATATAAATAATCCATAAATATTTAGTAAATGCTCTAAAGTTAGATGATCCTCTTTTACATGACTTATGCTGCATATCATTCACCAAAGCATATTTTATTTTTTGTTCATTTTATCAGTCATGTCTGATTCTTCTTAACCCTATTTGGGATTTTCTTGGCAAAGATACAGGAATGGCTTACCATTTTCTTTTCTAGCTCTTTTTACAGATGAGGAAACTGAAGCAAACAAAGTTAAGTGCCTGGCATTAGATAGCTACTAAGTGTCTGAAACTATATTTGAATTCAGGAAAATGAATTTTGATTGTAGGCTCAGTACACTATCCAATGCGCCACCTAGCTGCATTGAAAGTCTATAACCAAGATATTTATTCCTCCCTCTTCCAAAATTGAAATCATAACAGGATTTCACATCAACTGGTCTTGGACAGTCTCTGTCAAGGTGGAGTCCACTGTTGATTCAAAAATATAAGTGAAGCAACAGAGTAGAATAAGAGGGACATTAGAAATACTTTAATCTATTTACTGATAAAATAAATGAAGAATACTGACTGTGAGGAATAGAGGTTTAAAGGAAAAAATCTCATTCTACCATTGTCATTGTATTATGTAAAAGAATATAGGATAAATAGACATTATGCATTTTTGAACTTGGACCACATTTGGAAAATCCCCCCAGTGCTTTTATTAACCTCTAACCATTCCTTGCTGTAAAAATCCCTTTTTAAATAATAATATTTTCTCAATTATAATAATTATTATCCCACTCTAATCCATCCTCACCTCCTCTGTGAAGATGAATTGTCCTAAAATAAAGTTTGGACCATGTCACTTCCCTTACTCAATAAACTCAACTGGTTCCCTGTCACCTTGAAGATAAAATATAAAATGCTGTTTGACACTTAATGACTTTCATAGTCTACCCTTCCCCCACCTTTCTGGACTTTTTAGACCCTATGCCTCAGTGTCACGGGCCTTCTTACTTTTTCCTGGAATGAGACACTCCATCTCCTGACACCTGGCACTTTCTCTGACTGTTCCCCATTCATGGAATTCTCTCCCTCCTCATCTCTGCCCTCTTAGCTTTCATGACTCCTTTCAAATCCTACATAAAATTCCATCTTCTACAGGAGACTTTTTGTGAACTTCCTTAATTCTAGTGCCTTTGTTGATTATCTCCAATCTGTCCTGTCCATATTTTGCTTGTACATAGTTGTTTCTATGTTGTTTCCCTCATTAGATCATGAATTCCTTGAGAATAGATATTGTCTTTTATCCTTCTGTATATCTTAATACAATCTGTATCGGTTTAGAGCAATCTCTGGACATAGTAGGTACTTAATAAATGTTTGAAGAATTCAAATTATAAGTAACTCAATGAATGATGAATGGGAAATGTATTGTGTTAGTAGGTTATCTTCTAAAAATGAGTATGATATTATGGTTGTATGTCAGTTGTGTAAAAAACTGTCCTAATTAAACACAAGTAGGAAAGGAGATGAATCAGTTATGAATTAAGACACTAGCTATAGGCTTCCCAGGTGGTACACTGGTATCCCCTAAATATTACAAAATCAAAATTAAGGCATCCAAGACAACAGGGAGATTTTTCTGAGAGTTTGTTTACTAGAAAACAAGAGCTAGAGTCATTAGAGAATGAGACGATACTGAGAGACTCTCTGCATAACTGGAAGCTTTTATTAAGCATCTGCTAGGCCAGGTACTGGGGTAAACACTATAAATATGCTCTCATTTGGGATGTAGATGCTATTATTATTATCCCCACTTCACAGTTTTGGAAACTGAGGCAATTCAAGGACCCTCTACCTCCTGCTTGTCTTGTCTCCAGGTCCAATACTACTATGCTCCCTAACTGGGAATTGAACCTTTTTGGAGAAGCAAAAAAAAAAGCAACTTAACTAACCCGTTGAAAGTGAATTTTGAGATTCTAAGGAATACAACTTCAGGGGAAAAAACATGAAACATACTTTGTAGGAAATGCTACATCAGAAGGGTGAATAGTAGCAGAGTTGCTATTATAAGTCAGTTGAGAAATTAATTTTTCTGTTCTTATTACTAAAGAATTTTATAAGAAGTTTACAAGAAGCAGGGATGGAGAAAAGGAGAGGAACCTCATATAGGAGAGACCAAAAAAAAAATGCAACTGTAGGGGTGGCTAGGTGGTGCAGCGGATAAAGCACCGGCCCTGGAGTCAGGAGTACCTGGGTTCAAATCCAGTCTCAGACACTAAATAATTACCTAGCCATGTGGCCTTGGGCAAGCCATTTAACCCCATTTGCCTTGCAAAAACCTAAAAAAAAAAAACCAAAACCAAAAAGCAAAAAATGCAACTGTAAATGAACTACACATAAGGAATTTGTGCAATCCATTAAAACTCATGCTGAAGAGAAAATGCTGTTATGAAATCAATTATAAAAACTGCATATAAAACATTTCTAAGTATAAAAATATAATTTTACTATTAAGAAAATTCAAAGACTCCCCAAAAGAATCAGAAGTAGCAAAGGGTATATGGGTAATTATTTAAGATTTGGATATGACTGGAGTACTAGATATGGAGTAAATGCTGGGTAGGGAGAAGAAAAAGGTAGCTGCTTAGTGAATGCAGGACCAAGGTAAGGCCAGCAACACCTCAGGTTGAAGTGACCTGTAATAGTGAGGTAAGGATGAGAGTAGGCCAGCCAGAGCAGTGCTGTTTTAATGTAGTCACAAATGGAGAGCTTACAGTGTCAAACAAAAATTTTGCTTATGTTCAATCAATTAATCAATGTTAATATGGTATGGTTTAGAAATATTACCTCACAAGATCCTTATAGATAGTCTTTGCTGTTTCCAGATATGGATCAAGTATATCTTCATATTGACAAAGAAGTCCACCAAGGCAAAGATGTTTAAAAATACAGAAAAGGAACTCTTGACGATCTAATTGGCTGAATATCTCGTATTTCTCTGAGTCTTCCATTAGTAAAACCTCATATAAGATGAGAAAATATGGTTTAATCTTAAGGTAACACTGACTTGCTTAAGAATATCTGCTATTTTTGAAAATGAGTTTGTGTTGAAATTTTTTTAGTAAAGATTATTTTTTTACAGGTATCACAGTAATTAATGATTTTTTTGAAATTCCTACATAAAGACCAAAAGCCAGAACAATTCAGATGAGTATCGTAGTTGTTTTCCTTCTACCTTATCATTAGATATTTCACTGAAGGTCTTCTCTAGCACCTGCCACATGTAATTTCTCTTTGTTCTTACCCTGGGGCAGTGGCCTTATCATTTAAAAATGCTTTTCATTTATTCTTGGTATTTAGCTTTATAAAGCAACATATTATCAGTCTCTCCAGTCATATCTAACTTGTAACCTGATTTTGAAATTTTGCCATTTCCTTCTCCAACTTATATTGCAGATGAGGAAACTGAGGCCAACACAGTTAAGTGACTTGTCCAGGATCACACAGCTAGTAAGTATCTGAGGTCAAATTTGTTCTCAGCTCTTCCTGATTAAAAGTCCAGGGGGGTTCTATCCACTGCTGATCAATATTAACTCAATGAGGTTGTTTCTTTTGTTATTTTTATTTCAAACATTCCTAAATATATTCTTTTTCATTAACTTGTTGTTATTACTATTTTTAAACTCTGGTTCAAGTCTTGGATGTGATACTTGTGAGTTATATGATTTTGGTCTAATTTCCATTTCTGTAAAATAAGAATATAATAATCTGACTAGAGTTTTGTGAAGAATCAATTGCTATATTATATATGTACATATCCCCAATATGTATGCACACATGTCTGTTTACATGAACTGTAAAGCACTACTCAAACAAAAAAGTACTAATTATAAACTTAATAAAAGTATTACTAAGTTTTATTGCTTAAAGTTTTGGATTAAACTGTCTTTACAATTTGGTAAAGTCAACAATTTATAAATAGGCCCTTTCCCATTCTCCAGAAAGTCTTGGCACATAGTATTCATTAATAACTGTTTATTGACTGAATAGTATATCAACAGATGTGTGTGTATATAGAGGTAAACTAAATCATTAAATGATCAGCAAATTGTAGAAGTTGTTATTTCCTTTCTTAACCTAATTGCTTATTTAAATAACAGCTCTTATAAGACATAATGTAGTAGAAAGAATGCAGGATTTGGAATCAGAAGAATGGAATTCAAATTTCAGCTCTGGTTACTGCATGTGTGATGGTCAAGTGACTTTACCTTTATGGGTCTCTATTTCTCATGTGTAAAGATTGAGTTGGATTAGGTGGCCTTGACTAAGGTTCCATCCAGCTCTACCTTTATGATCTGTGATAAGGAATCCTTATCTTACAAAAATAATTTTTGAACCTAGAAAAATTATTGCTCTGTTCCAAGGCAAATTGTTTCTAAATAGTCTTTCGAAATCTCTGAGGACAATAGTTATAACTTAATAGACCAAACACAATACATTAATCAAAGACCAACTGGGTACAGAACACAAAAGACTAGACAAGATAGAGTAGTAGTTATGTAAAAATTAAGGTGAGAGTAGGAATGCTCAAATAAGTACAACATATTAATTTATTATATAGACATTAGATACTTCACAGGTAAGATTTATACATAATTAAGTACCATATATTGTTCAGTGCCCAAAGTATAAAGATTACTCCAAAAATTTTACTAATGTACTTACTTTTCTTAATTCATCAGAAATGAGAAAAGGATCACAAAAATTATCCAAACACTTAACAATATGTCCACCCTCTCGAACAATTCCTTCAGAGCATAATCGGTCGAAAAATGTCATTGAAATTTGTGTGCAGGAAATATTTATGGCTTCAACTTTCTTTACTTCTGTACCTGAAAGATGATATTTTACAGAGAATAAGATAAATTTATCTATTAACTACCACTAAAAGCAAAATTCTCAGAATATCATTAAGGACAGTAGTAAATAAAATAGAATCTACTATCCAAGAGTTCAAGAATC
Source organism: Macrotis lagotis (assembly GCF_037893015.1). Classification (NCBI taxonomy): domain Eukaryota; kingdom Metazoa; phylum Chordata; class Mammalia; order Peramelemorphia; family Peramelidae; genus Macrotis; species Macrotis lagotis. Next base: position 775,125,149 of record NC_133658.1, on the reverse strand, counting down.
TACTAAGATGAAATCATGTTTAAAGACATTTCTTTAAAATTTATGTTGAAGAACACATAGGTTCCCCCTCCCCATTGGAAATACATCTAGTAGTGGTATTGCTAGGTCCAAGGGCATAGGCAATTTAATAATCCTTTAGGTATAATTCTAGATTTCTTTCCAAAGTTTGACCATTTCTACCAACATTCCACATTCTTTTCAACATTTGTTGCTTTCTTCTTCAATCATTTTAGTCCATCTAGTGGGTATAAAATGAAACCTCAAAGTTGTTTTAGTTTGCATTTCTTTAATCACTAATAATTTAGAGCATTTTTCATAAGACTATAAATTATTTTGATTTCTTCTTTGTAAAACTGCCTGTTCATATTCCTTGACCATTTGATCAATTGAGGAAAGACTAGTGTTTTTATAGATTTGACAAAGTTCTTTATATATTTGAGATATGAGACCTTTCTCTGAGAAACTTTCTTTTCTTTTCTTTTTTTTTTTTTTTTGCAAGGCAATGAGGTTAAGTGGCTTGCCCAAAGTCACACAGGTAGGTAATTATTAAGTGTCTGAGGCCAGATTTGAATTCAGGTCCTCCTGACTCCAGGGTAAGTGCTCAATTCACTATGCCACCTAGTTGCTCCTATCTGAGAAACTTTCTATAAACCCGCCCCCCCCCCCCCAGTTTCTGCTTTCCATCTGATTTTGGCAACATTTGTTTTATTTGTACAAATAATGAATTTTTAATTCTCAAATCTTAAGTCTTTAAACTTCTCAAATACTTAAAATATTCATCATTTCCAGCATTTCATTTTTGTAATCTTTTTTTTAAATGCAGCAAAATGGTCAATAATGCAAGCTAACTGAAAGGAAGTTTAGCATACTTTAGTGGGGGAAAAAAACCTTGAGTTACAGAATGTGTGAAAGGAAATACAATAAAGCTTATATTATTAGGAATTATTTCCCTAGAGAATGGGATGAATTCACCGATAAAATCAAAGAGAGTAGAAGTATAGATTAGAAAATAGAACAATATGTTACTTTATAAGAAATATACTTGAAACATGATCACATAGATTTGAAAATGGGGGAAATCAAAATCTTTATTATGCTTTAGATGAATTAAAAGCAGAAAGTAGGGGCAGCTAGGTGGCGTAGTGGATAAAGCACCGGCCCTGGAGTCAGGAGTACCTGGGTTCAAATCTGGTCTCAGACACTTAATTGCCTAGCTGTGTGGACTTGGGCAAGCTACTTAACCCCGTTTGCCTTTTAAAAAAAACAAAAAAAAAAAGAAAAGCACAAAGTAATCATGATTTTATACAATGTTAAGAAATAGAGGCATAATAAGAAGAGGTAAATGGAAAATTCAATGTGCTTAAAGGCACCACACATCAATGTATCACTATCATTACTTGTGTATGTGTGTATGTATGCACTGACTAAACAGCATAGCATCTAAATACTCAAGAAAATATTTAATTGTAAAAACAGACAGTAAAAAATATGATAGGGCGGCTAGGTGGGGTAGTGGATAAAGCACCGGTCCTGGAGTCAGGAGTACCTGGGTTCAAATTGGTCTCAGACACTTAATAATTACCTAGCTGTGTGGCCTTGGGCAAGCCACTTAACCCTGTTTGCCTTGCAAAAAAAAAAAAAACAAAACCTAAAAAAAAAATATGATAGCATGAAACTTCAATGTACCCTTTTCAGACTTATACTAATTTGAAGATAAATTTGTACGATATTAAGGATTATTTTAAAATTTTGTATCTCTAAATGCTTTATAAACAAAACAGAGAAAGAAACAAATCAAGGAACTAGACATGAAACTTTAAAAAAATGAGAACAACAAATAACACTCCCCTAAAGACAAAATTAGAAATTCTGAAAATCCAAGAATAACAAAATTGAAGGAGGAAAAAAATCCATCCTGAACTAGTAAATGAAACCAGAAGATTTAAAAACAAACAAATACATAAATAATCTAATTTTTAAAAAGAAAACCAAATAGTAAAATTGACAACACTTGAAATAAAAGAAATTATCAGGAACTTTTATGCCCAATTATCGGTCAACAAAATAGATAACTTAGATGAAATCGATAAATATTTACAAAAATATAAAATATCCAAATTAATAAAAGAAACAGATTATTTAAATAACCCAATATAAAAAAAATAAATTGATTTAGGTAGTAAGTAAACTCCCCAAAGGAAGGAAAAGCCAAAAATTCCCTCTAGGATCAGATGGATTTACAAGTGAATGCTGTCTAATATTCAAAGAATAATTATAATTAGTTCCTATATTAGATAGACTGTTTTGCAAGCATGAGAAATGAATCTCTTTTTGTTGTTGCTTTTTTTTTGCAGGGCAATGGGGTTAAGTGGCTTGCTCAAGGCCACACAGCTAGGTCACATTTGAACTCAGGTACTCCTGACTCCAGGGCTGTTACTCTATCCACTGTGCCACCTAGCCACCCCGAGAGGGCAATTTTGATGATTTAAAAAAAAATAAAGATTTGCACTCAAAAAACCCCCCAATATAGTTAAAATTAGGAAAATAGTTAACTTGGGTGGAAAAAAATCTTTGAAATCACTTTCTGATGAAGGTCTCATATCTAAGATACCTAAGGAACTGGTAAGAGTATAAGTATAGGGGCGGCTAGGTGGCATAGTGGATAGAGCACTGGCCCTGGAGTCAGGAGTACCTGGGTTCAAATCTGGTCTCAGATACTTACTAATTACCTATCTGTGTGGCCTTGGGCAAGCCACTTAACCCAATTTGCTTGCCTTGCAAAAAAAAAAGAGTATAAGTATATAAAGAGTAAGAGTCCTTCACAAATAGATAGTAGTTAAAAGATAAGAATAGGAAGCTTTCAAAGGAAGAAATCTAAACTATCAACACCATCTGAAAAACATATAATGCACTAATATTTGTGGAAATTCAAATTAAAACACCTCTTATCTATCAGATAATAAATGAGGAAAATGACAAATGTTGGAGGGGTTACAGGTAAATAGACACACTAATAAACTTCTGGAGTTATGAATTGGTCCAAGAATTCTGAAAAGCATTTTGGAAATAAGTACAAAAAGTTCCTCAACTCTGAATGCCCAGGTATACCACTATTAGATTTATACCCCAAAGAAATAAAATAAAGAGAAAAATAATCCATATCTACAAATAAATTTACTGGAGCCCTTTTGTGGTAGCAAAGATCTGGAATCTTAGGGAGTTCTCACTTATTGAGAATGACTAAAAACATTAGCGTATATGAATGTAACAGAATATCATTATGCCAGAAAGAAATGAGTGGCATCAGAAAAACTAGGAAAAGTCATGAGCTGATGCACAGTGAAGTGAGCAGAACCAGGGCAATTTATACAGTAATATAAAGAAAAACAACTTTGAAAGATTTTAAAACTTTTATCAATGCAATGATGAACCATAAATCCAGAGAACTGATGATGAAACTTTCTAACCATATCTCCTAAGAGGTATGTTATAGCTTTAAGATTTAGAATGAAACATATTAAATTTTTTTTTTTTTTTTAGCTTTTTGCAAGGCAATGGGGTTAAGTGGCTTGCCCAAGGCCACACAGCTAGGTAATTATTAAGTGTCTGAGGCTGCATTTGAACTCAGGTACTCCTGACTCCAGGGCTGGTGCTCTATCCACTGCACCACCTAGCCACCCCAAGACATATAATTTTAGATATGGACAATAAAACAATTTCTTTTTCATGAATATGAATGTATTACAAAATTTGTTTTCTTTTTCTTTTTCAATGGTAGCAGATGGGGGTTGGAGAGGAAAAAATAAAAGCTTATTAACTGAAAAATTAAATGAAAGAAGAAATGCAATAAACTCAGCATATATTTACAAATATTTTCTTCCTTTCTCCTCCCCAAAGAGAGAAAAAGAGAAAAAAACAAATTTATTACGAATAGGCACAATTGAGAAAAACAAATTCCCACATGTCCATGTTTAAAATGTAAGTATCATTCTACATATTGAATCCATTACTTCTCTTTACTCATTCTTTTTTTTTTTGCTGGAATCTTGGTTGGTCACTACATTGATTAGCAATTTTAACTGGGGGGGGGGGTGGAGCCAAGATGGCGACAGGAGAGGATAGTCTCTTAGGTACTCTCTCTCTCTCTGATATTTCCAAACTTATAAAATAAGGACTCTAACTGAATTTTTAAGATACAGAATCCAGGGGTGGCTAGGTGGCCTAGTGGATAAAGCACTGGCCTTGGAGTCAGGAGTACCTGGGTTCAAATCCAGTCTCAGACACTTAATAATTACCTAGCTGTGTGACCTTGGGCAAGCCACTTAACCCCGTTTGCCTTGCAAAAAAAAAACCTTAAAAAAAATAAAAAAGATACAGAATCCACAGAGGGATCCAGTGAGGCAATTCTCCAGCCCAAGGTAACCTGTAAAATAGTGGAAAGGTTCGGCTCCATGGGGTTAGAGGGGTGGCCCGCTAGAGTGAAGGAACTTCAGCCTCCCAGAGGCAGCCCCAGGGCACTGGGAGCCACAGCACATAGCAGTGGGGGCAGTTTTCTGACCTATACCCCGGGAAGCACCAGGCACAACTTGGGGGATCAGTGGGGGGACCTCTGCCAGAGCAAGCACGTGAAGCCCAGCCCTCAGGGCACCCAGTGAGCAGCATGGCTGTGGCAGCCCAGACCCAGGAACTGGAAGCAGGCAAAACTGGTAAGTAGGAACCCCCAGGCCTGAGTGCTGAGCCTAGGTAGGTGAGTGGAGAGAGACCTCCCTGGAACAGCACTCTGGCGTTCTGACCACATTCAGATCCTGATTGCAGTCTGGGCCCCCCACAGAATAGCAGCCCTGTGGCAGAGGGCTGTGCTTGTGGTCATTCATAGACCAGGAGGGAAGACAGAGCCTCACACACACACAGGAGAGCCTTTGGGGGGGGTGTCCCAATAATACTCAAAAGTTCAGGAAGCACCCTAAAACCAGGCATAGGCTGGAGAAATGAGTAAACATAGAAAAATGAGGAACACCATTGAGAAATACTTTGTCTATGATCTCAAGAAGGATCAAAATATTCAATCTGAAAAAGAGGAAGTACAAGCTCCTGCATCTAAAGACTCCAAGAAAAACAGAAATTGGGCTCATGCTATGACAGAGCTCAAAAAAAGATTTTGAAAAAATCAAGTGAGAGAGAGATAGAAGAAAAATTGGGAAAAGAAACGAGAGATTCAGGAAAAACATGAAAAAGAAGCCAGCAGCTTAGTCAAAGAGATCTAAAAACATGGTGAAGAAAATACGATGTTGAAAACCAGCTTAGGTCAAATGGATAAAACAATTCAAAAAGTTGTTGAGGAGAAGAATGCTTTAAAAAAGCAGAATTGGCCGGATCGAAAAAGAAATAAAGCTCTCTGAGGAAAACAAATTCTTCAGATGTAGACTGGAACTGAGGGAGGCTGCTGATTTTATGAGAAATCAAGATACAATACTTCAAATACTTCAATACTTCAAAACTAAAACTAGAAGAAAATGTGAAACATCTCATTAAAAAAACTCATATGGAAAACAGATTCAGGAAAGACAATTTAAAAATTATTGGAATACCTGAAAGTCATGATCAGGAAAAGAGCCTTGACCTCATTTTTAATGAATTCCTACGGGAAAATTGCCTGGATATCCTAGAAGCAGGGGGGAAAAATAGAAATTAAGAAAATCCACCAATCTCCCTGAGGAGATCCAAATAAAACTACCCCCAGGAATATTATAGCCAAGTTCCAGAACTCCCAAGTCAAAGAGAAAATAATACAAGCAGCCAGAAGGACACAATTCAAATACCGTGGAGCTACAATCAGGATCTCACAGGACTTAGCAGCAACTACATTAAAAGCTCATAGGGCTTGGAATATAATATTCTGGAAGGCAAAAGAGCTCAGAATACAACTGAGAATCAGCTATCCAGCAAGGCTGAATGTCCTCTTCCAGGGAAAAAGATGGACTTTCAATGAACCAGGGAATTTCAAATGTTCCTGTTGGAATGGCCAGAGCTGAACAGAAGGTTTGATCTTCAGATACAGGACTCAGGTGAAGCATAAAGAGTGGAGGAGAAGGGGAAAATATGAGGGACTTAATGATGATGAACTGCATGTATTCCTGTATAGAAAAATGACATTGATAATACTCATATGAACTTTCTCATTTAACAGAGCAGGTAGAAGCTTTTATAGATGAAGCACAGGAGAGAGCTGAATTTGAAGATATAATATAGTGTAAAAAGGGAGTCAATAGAAAAAAGGGAAATGTAATGGGAGAAAGAAAAAGGAAAGGTAGACTAGGCTAAGATATTTCATATAATAAGATTTTTTTTATTACAATGAACTATTGCAATGATATGGAAGGAGTGAAGACAAGGGGAGGAATGAGGGAACCTTTGCTCTCATCAGAGGTGGCTCAGAGAGGAAACAACATATATACTCAATGGGGTATAGATATCTGGAGTAAGGAGGAGAGAAAGGCGACAGGGGGAAGGGGTGGATATGTGAATGATGGAGGAAAGGATGGACTGGGGGGGGGAGGAGTGGTCAGATATAACACATGTTCTTTTTTATTTCTTGCAAGGGGTTGGGATTGGATGGCCTGTCCAGGACCATAGGGCTGGGTATATGCTGGGCCTAAGGGGTGGTATGTGTGTTTGGGGCCTCTTGGCCCCAGGGCTGGGGTTCTTTCTGCTGCACCACTCAGCTACCCTATAGTACCTTTAAGAAGATGGACAGAGGGGCAGCTAGGTGGCACAGTGGATAGTGGGCCTGGAGTCAGGAGTACTTGAGTTCAAATCCAGCCTCAGACACTTAATAATTACCTAGCTGTGTGGCCTTGGGCAAGCCACTTAACCCCCACTGCCTTGAAAAAAAAAAGAGGGACAGACTGCTGGGATTCAAATTCAGATTTCTTAACTGCAAGTATAATATTTTCCATGATACCATAAAGCTTCAATTCTGAAAGAACTCCCCACTCCTTTCATGACCTTTTTTGTTATTGTTTTTGCTAGGCAGTGAGGTTAAGTGACTTGCCCAAGGTCACACAGCTAGGTAATTAATAAGTCAGGTCCTCCTGACTCCAGGACGGGTGCTTTATCCACTGCCCCAGTTTCATGACCTATTTTTAAAGCGACAGATGGGATATTCAGAAAACAGGATTGAATGAACAGGGAAGGAGAAATATAAAGATATAGGGAAACATAATGAAATTGTGATATAGTAAAACTCATTTACAATAACCAAGAGCTTGATATTTTGGACAAAATTTGACTAAAATGTATCTTTACCTAGAAAACCCTTCTGTAGAAATTGTAAAGAAAAATTTTGCAAGGAGAAAAAATTTAAATTGAATATAAACTGTGTTGACTGTCAAAAAGTACTCTAGAAACACATTTACACTGTCAGTTTACTTGCTAATGTACTCATAGAGTCATGGAGTAAAATGATTTTTTTTTGCATCCAGATGCTTAATGGGATGCTCATCAAGAGGAAGATATGGCCTAAGTTCCAAGACAAGATAATTTAGAAATATGCAGTTATCGGGACATTGTCACTAAGCTTTACAGCAGTGTACCCCAAAGTTAGCGGACCATAGGCTAAATTGAAGTAAGCATGATGACCTTTGAGGAGTTTTACAATTTTTAGATACTATTAGGAAATGCAAATTAAATTTGAAGGCTCAAAGAAGTAATTAGTCAAAGAAGGAAAATGACAGAGAAAAGAGTAAGAATACAGTTCAACTTTTGTAACCAAAAATCATTGGCAAAAAGAGCTGAAGTCAAAGGGATAGATTTTATTTTTTTCCTGAGCTTCTACCTTTGTCTTTCATTTCCCATGCCTTAATTTCTAAATTTCTCTCCCACTTCCTTCTCAGAAATGCATTATGAAAAGTGTTACAATTGAGAAATCAAATTTAAAAAATTCTAAAATATAGGTATATAGCTATCAGATAGTTCCCTTAGACATCATCAAAGAATTGACTTGATGTGACTCAATTGAACCCAATTTGTGTTTCTTCCTTTAGGAGCTTAAGTTTTATACTTTTGGCAATCATAAAGTAATTTATATCCTAATTATATAGATGATTCTGATCTATGTATTAAAGTAGTACTCCTAAAGAAGGTGAAATCCTTAAAAAAACAAGGATTTTTTTCATTTTTGTCCTTTAACTTCAGTACTTAATACTACTTTGTACACAGTAAGTATTTAAGATACTCATTGGTTAAAATTTTTTTATTATTATTTATTTGTTTATTCTTATTTTTGTACAAATGTTTTTTATACTTTACTAAAATATTCTTTTTTTTTTTTAGGTTTTTTTTTTTTGCAAGGCAAACTGGTTAAGCGGCTTGCCCAAGGCCACACAGCTAGGTAATTATTAAGCGTCTGAGACCAGATTTGAACTCAGGTACTCCTGACTCCAGGGCCGGTGCTTTATCCACTGCGCCACCTAGCCGCCCAAAATATTCTTGTTTAAGAGTAAACATAAGACCCCCTCCCCCCCAAAATATAGACCCTCATGAGTAATAAAGTAAAGAGAAAAAAATTAAAATTAATAATAATAATAGGTGAAGCCAGGTGGCACAGCAGACGGAGCACTGGCCCTGGAGCCAGAAGCACCTGGGTCCAAATCCAGCCCCAGACACCCAACAATCAACCAACTGTGTGACCCCGGGCAAGCCACCCCAACCCCATTGCCCTGCAAAAACCAAAAAAAAAAAAGATACAAAATAATAATAATAATAATAATAGTAGTAGTAGTAGTAGTAGTAGTAGTAGTAGTAGTAGTAGTAGTAGTAGTAGTAGTAGGGGTGGCCAGGTGGTGCAGTGGACAGCACCGGCCCTGGAGGCAGAAGCACTCCAGTCCAAATCTGGCCTCAGACACACCCAACAATCACCCAGCTGTGTGGCCCCAGGCAACCCCCCCAAATAATAATAATAATAATAATAAATATGCTTCAGTCTGTGTTCCAACACCTCCGGCTCTGTCACAGGTGGATCACATTCTTTATGATAAGTCCATCACAAAAGCTACTTCCATATTTTTCTACCGTTGCCATTGCTGATTGCAACTCTCTCCATTCATATGTGTGATCATTTCACTTCCAAAGGGCTTCAGTTTTTTCATAGTTAAAATGAAGAAATCCCTTTCAAATGCATGTCTTATTATTGTTTATTCTTACAAATAGGCTAAGGAACCCCATTCAATTACAGTAATAAATACAACAAGCTGTAGGAGATAGGTACTGTTATCCCCTTTTTTAAAGAAAAGGAAACAAGTCACACAGAGACTGCATGACTTTCTCAGGTAACACAAAGTAGTTTATAAGAGGCAGAATTTGATCCCTGATCTTTCTGACTCTAGAGCTTGATGTTCTCTAGTCTTCTATGAAATTTTAGGCACTGACAGGAGATGCTGGATACCTTATACAGTTCTTGGGTGGACTGGTTTGGAGGTAGTAGGAACAGTATTTCCCTGAGAGTAAAGCATAAAGTAGTAAGTATAAAGAGTGCTGCTAGCTGACTATAACACAACTTTCAGTGAATTCTGTGGTAAAATTATCTGGTTTTGTTAGGAGAAAGCTAAGACTTAGAGTATGACATGGAGCACAATTGATAGACTAGTAAGGAAAAAGAAAATGGGTATATTAATAGAATTACTAGCTGCAGTGCCTCTAAAAATCTACTACATATATATATTAATGGCAATTAGGAGAAAGGGTGGCTATGATGGAACCACACCCTTTTATCACTCCTACAGAAGCAATGAGTAGGTAGAGCACTGGACCTGGAGTCAGGAAGACTTTAGTTCAAATCCAACTTGACAAACTGCTTTCAGCAAAGAATTTAGCAAACCTTAAAGCAGTACATAAATGTTATTATTTTAACTTCCACTTTAATTTAGGTCTGGTCCACAAAAGGGAGATTTTCCAGTACAATTGCTACTACAATAGTCCAGGCAGGGGATAAAAGAAAAGGCCTTATCAGGAAAGATAAGGGCAATATTTTAAAGATATAATCTTCAGGACTACACAGAAGTTTAAATGAGAGAGATAAAGAAAGACAGAGCTTGTATAATTGGGTGGATGGAGGGTGGCTTTGAATGTAATAGGAAAAGGTGGAAGTGGCTTGGGGAAAAAATAATGAGTTCTGTTTTGAACTTGCTGGGTTTATGATGTCTTATAGGACATCTAATTTGAGATATCCATATTCTGTTGGAAATGAGAGACTGGAGGTCAAGAAAGAGGTTGAGGCTGGATAAATAGATCTGGGAATAATAACTAAATCATCTCTGATGAGATCACCAAGCAAAGCAGTATAAATAAGAGAAAAGAAACTAGAACAGAGCTTTGGAAAACTCCCACATTAGAAAGTTTGACCCAGAAGATCCAGCAAAGGAGATTGAAGAATCGTTGGACAGGTAGAACGAAGAGAACCAAGAAAAAGCAATGTCATGTAAACTCAAACAGAAGTGAATATCAAGAAAAGAGTAATCAACAAATGTCAGTCTGTAGAGAGGTCAAGAAGGATGAGAACTGAGAAAAGAGAATGAAATTTGGCAATTAAGAGACCATTGGTTATCTTTGGAGAGAGAGCAGTTTCCAATGAAAGATGGTTGTAAGCTAGCTAGTAGAAACTGAAGTAGAGAATGAGAGAAAAGGAATTGAAAACTAACTGTAAGGGGCAGTTAGGTGGCGAAGTGGATAAAGCACCGGCCCTGGAGTCAGGAGTACCTGGGTTCAAATCCGGTCTCAGACACTTAATAATTACTTAGCTGTGTGGCCTTGGGCCAGCCACTTAACCCCATTGCCTTGCAAAAACTAAAAAACAAAAAACAAAACCAAAAAATTCCCAAAAAAAACTAATTGTAAAGTAGTGATTGAGAAGTTTAGCCAAGAAAGCAAAGACAGATATAAGGGAATTAAAGAATCAAATGAGGGTTTTTTAAGAATTTGGCAACATGGGCATTTTTGCAAGTCACAGGAAGAGATCAAAGATTAATGAGAATGGGAGAAGACACGTTGAATGGGATCAAGGCATGGGGCCTTCCTTGGCAAGGAAGGCCATGTCTTCAAGCTGGATAGGGACAGAGATAATAATTGGAAATATCTGAAAGATATGAAATAAGGGGATTAGAGGGAGCTCTCAGTAAATGCCTCATTTTTTTTTCCAGTGAAAAGCAAGAATCTTTGTTAAGAGTAAGGAGGAAGGAAAGAGATGGGAGATTTGAGGAAGGATAAAAAGATTTGGGAAAGCAGCTGTGGTGAGTACATTAGTGAATTAATTAGGGAGGTATAAAAGAAATTACCTGTAAGGTAATTTTACTTCTGTAAATTATGTAAAAGGACTACCTTGCCACAGTGAGGGCTCAGTTGGAATTCTTTGAGAACCATCAACCCAGTTTTGTGATTTTTCTCTAGCTTTGTTCAGCAGTACATGACTGGAAGTGAAGGAAGCAGATGGTGGAAGTAATCCAAGGCTGAGGCTTGACATGGCAAGTCTAGCAACAAGATAAGGGGGGGGGGGGGCGTGTAAATGACTTGAGAGAAGAGGATAGGGTAAAATCATATTGGTTCATCAAGAGATCAAATGGAGAAGGAAGGAGAGTGGAGCCAGGGCCAGGGAGATGGTCTAAGGGGAAAAAATGATCGGTGGAGTTGTTGCAAGGAAGACAGAAAGGTGGAATAATAATATTAAAATCAGAAAAAGGAATTTTTAGAGTTCATGAACCTACAAGTAGAACACTTTTGGATGATGACTAGATGAAAGTTATGATCGTCTCTGTGTATAGCTGGGGTAGAGGTACAGGCCATGGGAGATAATGTAGAATATCACTATATATTGCTGAAAGGGCAGGAGCTGGAAAGAAGACTGAGCCAGACATTGAACCAATTAAGGAAAGTAGGAGTGTCAGGGAGGTCAGTGGATAAAAGCTAACATAATCATGATTTGGTGATAAAACTATCAATGAACCACAAAAGAATAATTTCTTGGAATTAAAAAAAATAGCCTTTGTGCAAAGACAATAAAATGCTTCAAAGTATGTTTTGTAGGTCCCCTTAGAGGATTTATGGGAAAACATAAACAATAGTTTTACAGGATAAGAAAAGTATGAATGGGTTGGTATCTATGGCATTGGAGGGAATCCCCTCATTGATGAACCCACAGACTCATAGAAGGATTGAAATACTGACTATGAAAATATGAAATATCAGTAGGTTTTTTTATTTCATGCTTTAATAAATGATTTTTATTTAAGGTTCTATTATTACAAAAAGAATCAAAAAAATCTCAGGATTTGAAAGGGGATCTCAGAGTTTATTTTAGTTAAACCCACTGCTGAAAAAAGAATTTCTTCTCCAACATACTTAACACTGAGTTTTTGTTTGAAGACCTTCCAAGAAGGGGCAAGCCTCTGCCACCTGAGGCAGCCCACTCCTCTTGTGCATAGCTCTAATTGTTTGGAAGATTATACCAAACCTAAACCTCCTATGATGAAACCTCCACCCAGTTCTCCTGAGAGCAAACACAAGTCTAACCTTTCTTTTAGGTAGCAGTTCTTCAACTACTTGACCACACACTTTCCTAGTTTTCTTCCTCTCCATCTTCTTCAAGTATTCTCTTCTCCAAGTTCTTATTCTCTCAATATCCCAAGTCCCTTCAACTAATCCTATGGCATGATTTCAAGGCCCTTTACCACCCACATACCCTTCTGGACAATCTCCAGGCAATCAATGTCCTTCCAAGAGTGTGGAAACTCATAATACTCTGGCTTTGAACTTAGCAGGGTGAACTTCTAGAGTATTAAAACTTCACATGTTTTGGATGCTGGACCTCAACCTTCAAAAATAATCATAATATAGAAAATCATATTTACCTCCCTGACTACAGTGTAATAAATTATCTGATTACCATTCTCAATTTGGCATTATTTTTATTTATCCAAATGTTAAAGCGAAGGAGAAACTTGATTTCTATCCACTAGAACCAAACATTGTGATTTATGTAGCAACAATGAATTCAATGCAACAAATGTTTTTTAAGACGTTAAATGTTAGACAATGAAAGTACAAAGATGACAGAGTCCCTCAACTCAAAGAGTTTATAATCTTCTATGCAGATAATGATATGGAGACTAGTAAAGGAATTATAAGAGTGTACTAGAAAATTCCAGCTGGGCAATAAGGAAGGCATTATGCATGAAGTGGAACTTGAACTAGCCTTACAAGGAAGAAAAGGATTTTAATAGAAGGAATTAGATTAAGGTAGAGGTTGGAAGGAATGAGTCCGTTCCAAAGTAAGTAGTTATGGCTTATATGAATGTGAAGTGGTAGGATGAGATTGAAGTAGAGCCAGTAGCTTAGTCTGGATGAAATATAAAGTGAAAGGCAAATGTACAACAAATGGAAAAGGTAACTTGGATCCAAGATTGAAGAAGGCTTAAATACTTACACTTTAAGTAGTTTCTATTTTATACTTCTTCAGGGAACAGAGAGCCACTGAAGGTATTTAAGCAAAAGTGATACAGCTATAACTGTGGGCTAGGAAAATTATTTGGGCAACTTGTATGAATAATGTTGTGAAGAAATTGGAAGCAATTAAAAAAATTAGGTGATTGCCAAAAAAAAAAATGAATTGTAATTTTTAGCAGTGCATATTGAAATCAAACATCTTTTGAAATACTGAAATATTATGAGCAAACTACTTTTCAAGTCCAAATGTGAAAGACCCATTGATAAGAGAACAACTTTAAGATTGCTTCAAACTGTGACCCTCATCATTAAGTCTTCAGAATTTTTTAAAAGCTGTGAAGATGATCAATTATTGGTTTTTATATTGGTAACTAGGTTTTGGGAAAAAAAAACTGGGTTCAAGTTCTGTTTATGACATGTATCAGTTATATCAACATGGGTAAGTTACTTAAACATTCAGTACCTTAAGACTTAAGTTACAGAGTTGCTGACTCAGAGATTCAATTGTTAAATGTTGACCAACACACCAATAGTTTGTTCAGGAAATGATCAAATGGGAAAATAATGAGAACTATCCACAAAAAAGACAAGTGATTTCTCCTTCACTAGATGTCTTCAAGCAAAAGCTAGATATTGTTGTATTAGAGATCTTGTTTCAGGTAAGGATTGTGCTAGGTTGCTTCTGAAGTACTTTTTAACTCAAAGATCCTATAATTCAACGGTTAGGTATAACAATAACAACAGGAAGCATTTATTTACATGCCCCTTTATAGTTTGCAAAGAACTTTAGAAGTAATATCTCATTTTATCCTCCTAACTACCTTGGAATGTAAGTGCTATTATCATTCCCATTTTACAAAAAATGTGGCAGAGGTAAAGTGACTTGTCTAAGGTCACCAAGTCCTTTTTTTGAGTTAGAAAATTTAGATTGAATTTCTGATGATGCAAACTGTTCCCTCCCCTACCCCACATCCCCCAGTAATCTGCAGTTACTAATCTAATCAAATGAGAAAAGAAAGGAAAAATATTATCTTAAAGATATCTTTTCAGTTTTACATTCTGTGATCTTTTACATATCCAGGTCTAAGGATAGCTAACAACCTCAATTTTTTAAAGGTAAGAATAGGGACAGTTTAATCATAAATACTAAAGATTTTACTTCCTTTCAGTAAAGGAAGGAAAGATTTTTAGCAGATCTTGGCTGGATACAAGATTTCATTAGTGTAGAAAATTCTCTTTATTAATGTACTAAGCCAGGGAAGGGTGTGTGTGATGGTATATGGGGTGTATGTACCCAGCTGGTAGCTGTGAAAAACCAGAATTGAACCAAGCCAACTCATGTTGGCTCTCCAGCAGATTGATATGTTAATTATTTCACCAAGACAAATATTTAAATTTACACTGCTGATTTTATTCAAAACATAAAGAAAAATGTGAAGTAAATTTTTTCTTTAGAAAAATTGGATAATATTACATAAGGAAATATTAATAATAAATTCCAGTTACTTACCTAAGTTAATCCATCGTCCAGATGAATCTGAAAGCATTTTCAAATCTGAAATAACATTTGGATCTTTAAAAAAAGCCTAAAATATAAAATGGAAGAAAAAGTCAAGCATTTTGTTTCTAATAACAAGAAGTTTCATTTCTAATATAATTATAGTAATAGACTTTTCCATGTAAAGTACTAAACATTTTCATGAAAGAACCACAGTAAAAAATCTCTCTAGAAACTAAAGAGATTCGTGTAAATTAGTGAAAAGTTTGACATATTTTTAAAAGAATTAAAGTTTTATTAATTTCACAAATATAAAATACTATAAAAAGTTAACAAAGAATATTCCAATTACAAGTTCCTTAGGACAGGATTATTCAATCTTATTTTTTAAAGTTTTTATGGAAACAATAGACAATATATTTGATTTATCATTTTAGTCAGAGCTCAGCTTTTGTTTTATTGAAGCATTTAGTAAGCCCACAGGTGGCTGCATTTTGGATAGCCCTGCTTTAGGATATAATAATTAGCTAAGAACTCTATTTGGAGAAAATGCCATGTTTTTTCAAAAAAAAAACTACCTGAAAACAATTCTCTTACAATACTAAATGTAAAGCAAATCTTTTTTTTTCTTTAGGTTTTTTCAAGGCAAATGGAGTTAAGTGGCTTTCCCAAGGCCACACAGCTAGGTACTTATTAAGTGTCTGAGACTGGATTTGAACCCAGGTACTCCTGACTCCAGGGCCAGTGCTCTATTGGCTTCACCACCGGGCCGCCCTCTGTAAAGCAAATCTTTAAAAAAAAAAAAAAGTTAACTTTCAACATACAACTTTTGAATTTTAGTGCAGATGTGACTTTTGAGTGATGTTTTTTTGATTCCCACTCCACCTATGTATTCTTTGCTCCCTTTATTTACTTTATGCTTAGCTGTAGACATTTTGACATATATGGCATGTATGGTCCTTCAAGTCAGACTTGGTTTTGTCATTGAATTTCCTAATCCTAGCAGAATGCCTTGAACTTAGTCTGGGAACTGATGAAATAATCAGACATTCCATAAATCAAGGTTCAAACTGAGATTTACATGTATTTGCTCTTGATAATATAAAAAATAGTGGTAGCAGTGGTACATAAATTAAATTAGAAGAGATTAGGAAGAAGACACCACCCACCTAAGTAGGTATCCTTGAAACCATGAGTTTTGGGGACATCACTTAATCAGTTCCCACATTTGCAAAAGGTGGAAAAGGTTGCTTTAATCACTATGTGAGAATGTTAGAACTGATAAATATGAAGTTTGCCCTTTTGGGGGGAGAAAAAAACAGAAACAGTCCTAATCTAACTCTTCCTTGTTGTGGAAAAAATTCTATTATTACTGTGATGACATTATTCAACAGAACTTTTAAGGAAACATGGTTATTGTATTCTGAAGTGCCAGAAGTTTTTTAAAAAAAGGAATTTTTTTTCTCTTCATTGTTTAGAAGGATAAAAAAAATCTATTTTCTTTTTTTTTTTTTGCAAGACAGCGAGGGTAAAGTGACTTGCCCAAGCTCAAACAGCTAGGTAGTTTTTAAGTATACCACCTAAGCTGCCTCAAAAATCTTTTTTCTTAACAATATGAGAAAAGGTTTGGCAGTTAACTGTGCTGACCTGTTTATGAAAGTATGATTGTTATTGAGCATCAATGGAAAGTTTTGAAGGAAAAATTTAAAAATCTCAAATGTACCTAAATTTTGTTGAATTTACGGACTGAGAAAGAAATGTGGATGCAGACTGCGACTATAAAGTAATAGGGAAGGTTTTTAAAGGAATTATGGCAGAATTCAAACATAAAGATAAGTTTTTATATTCTTCAAAAGAGTCATTTTGGAAGCCTTCAGACTAACTTTAACAATACAGTTTTGTGGTATAGTGGAGCACAAGACTGAAAGTCAGGAGATATGGGTCCTAGTTGTGGCTTCGCCAAATAAGCAGCTGTATAAAATCTCAGCCTCTCTTGGGCCTCAGTGAAAAGATTTTGAACTAGAAGCTTTCTCCTATTCTTCTGGAGTACAAAATTCTTTGGTTAAAAACTTTTTTTGAAATTCCTTTGTTTATGGAGTAAGTCTGTGATATAGTCTCTGGAATTTACTAAATGGTGACAATTTTTAAGGCTGAACTTGATTTTTGGGAAAAAACCGCAAGTAGATCTCATGAATTAGGTGCATGATACAATTTTTAGTTAAAAAAATAAAAAAAAAATTATTGAGTCGATAGTCGAATAAAATGGATTTTCCTGTATGACTCTTCAATTGTTTTGAGGTCCTGGCAAGGCAGCGGGGTGAGGCGGCTGGCCCAAGGCCGGCCCTGCCAGGTCCCGCCGACTCCAGGGCCGGCTGCGTCCGCCCTGCGGCCCCTAGGGTGCGGGCAGCCTCGCGGTCCGGCGGCCTGGGGGGCACGCTGCCAGGGCCGGCGCCCCCATCTCCGTGCCCTCGGTTCTCCTTCACCCGGCGCTGTGCCGGGCCCGCGGACGGCGGGCACCCTCCCGCGGGCGCCCCTCGGCGGGCTCCCCGCCCCCTCCCCACGCGGCCAGCAGGGGGGCGCGGAGGGGGCGCACGCGCCCCACACAAGTTGATGGGCTTTTGGGGGGTTCTAGGCCAGACCCTCGGGCCCCCGCGGACGGCACCTCGCCGTGGGGGGCGGGAATTCCCTTCTAGAACGGTTCCCCCTCCCGCACACGTGCCTCCTCACGCGGGGCCGGGGCCCGGGGCCCGGGGGGCCGAGGGGCCGGGGCCGGGGGGCCGGGGGCCCGGGGGGCCGGGGCCGGGGGGCCGGGGCGGACGTTACCGTGACGAAGTCATCCTTGCAGTAGGCCTGGAAGTTCTGGTCGAAGCCGAAGGCCTGCGCGCAGAGTCGTCCCTGCATGGACCTGGGCGGGGCAGGACGGCGGAGCTGAGCGGCCGGGCCGCCTCCCTCCCTCCCGCCCGCCCGCGCCCCGGCGGGCCCTCTCACCACTTGCGGAGCCGCTGGACCGTGTCTGGGCAGCGGAGGGACTGGAAGGTTCGCTGAGGGAGCGGCCTGAAGGTGAAGCCGGCCTGGTCCCCAGAGTAAGTCGCCATGCTCCCGCTCTCCCGGGGGGACGCGCTGGGGCGGTTGTCATGGAGACGAGGCGCGGCGCGCGGGCCCCGCCCCCTGGGAGGCCCCGCCCCTCGGGGCGCCTGCTGGGCCTTGGAGGAGGCCCCGCCCCTCGCGCAGGCCCCGCCCCTCGGGGCGCCGGCTCGGCCTCTCCCGCCCCTCGGCGGAGGCCCCGCCCCTCGGGGCGCCTGCTGGGCCTTGGAGGAGGCCCCGCCCCTCGCGCAGGCCCCGCCCCTCGGGGCGCCGGCTCGGCCTCTCCCGCCCCTCGGCGGAGGCCCCGCCCCTCGGGGCGCCTGCTGGGCCTTGGAGGAGGCCCCGCCCCTCGCGCAGGCCCCGCCCCTCGGGGCGCCGGCTCGGCCCCTCCCGCCCCGGGCTGCGGCGGGGGGCGGGGCGGGGCGGGGCTCCGCCTCCATCCTCGGGATGCCCGCCCCGGCCCCGCCTCTCACCGCCCCTCCCTTTCGGGCGCCCCCCCCCGGGCCTGGGCTCCTCCCACCTGGCCCTGCGTGGAAGGTCCTGCCTCCTCGCCCAGGGGCGCGGGCCCTCCGGGCACCTGACCCCCAGGGTCGCCCCGAATAGCCGCCGGAGCTGGCCTCTTCTCCTTCACCCCCTCCGCCAAGGAGGCGTGGGGCTGACCGCTTCCCTTGCGGGCCTCTCGTGGATCCCTAAATCCGGCTGACAGCTGAACTGCACAAACGACCCCCTGTGGGCAGCCCCGAGCGTGCCCCTCCGCTGCCCGGCTGCTTCATGCCCGCCCTGCCGCACGGCCGGTCCATTCCAGCACCTCCCCTCACTCGTCTCCCGTTGACCTTGTAGGCAGCTCCTTTGGACATGTTTGCCGGTGCCCCGCGGGTGCTGCGCTCCTGGAGGGCAAACACCGCCTTTTGCCTCTTTTGGTCCCCCCAGAACTTGGCCTGTTGACCGAACGACTGACCTTTTCAGTCTCTATTGACCCACCTGCTGGACGCCCCGTGCCCACCCATCCGCCTATATTGACCTCTTATTTTTACTTTCTTTCCTCCAGTCTTTCTGGGTCGGTCAGACATTCTTCACTCCATAGAGGTGAAACAATTCTGGACCTGAGTTTAAATCCTTCTTTTGCCACTCACCTTAGGGCAAATCATTGCCTTTTTAGCTCCAAGCTTCCTCCTCTTTCAATTTAAGGGGATTATACTAAGAAAGTACCCTTTTAGAGCTAAATCCTAAAGAGTCCACCAAGGACTTCTTCCATAGAGAAAGTAAAAAAAGAGACTGAACTGAAGAGAAGCTGGAGGATGGGAGGCACTCTGGAGCACCTGTCAGCGAAAAATATTAAAATCTCAATTCTTTTCCCTTAAACTTCTGTTTGGGTTATCAAACGACAACTGTTTCAGGCTATTTGCTCCTTCTATGTATTGCTCATTTCCTTCCTTGCTCACTTTCTAGAAGGAATTTGCCGCAGAACTCTTCCCTTCCCGATTTAAATATTTAACAATAAGCTTTCTGGAAAAAAACTGAATGCACAACACACTTTTACAAAGTTTAGTTAGCATTATTAACATTTTCTTTATCACTGTTTTAAATCTAAACAATCAACAAAACAATAGCTCAAACCCTAATTTGTATTATTTCTTGATTTCTAATGTGTATGTGATCCTTACACTAAAAATAAGTTATATCTTACCAGCTGTTTTGAACAGGCTGCAGCCCATGAACCTCTCCCAAATCCCCAATTACTTATTTCCACTTAAAGCTGATTTTGATCTTTGCCTTATATGCAAGATTAAGACTATAAGCACAAGTCTTCCTTGACATCTCTTTCTTCACTACAATTTTATTTACTGTTTTTGAAATTTAAGAGAAAAAGAAGTCTTTCTGTCTTCCAAGTGCCTTATGTTTGCCTGCTCCCTGAACAGCATTTTCAAACCCTTTGACTCCACTAGCTTCTATTCTTTTTCATTAAGGCATGACTGTTTTCAATCTGCAAAAAATCAACTTACTTTTTTCCCCCCTCAGTCAAGTTTTTAAAGAGAATGATCAATATCTGGTGAATTCATGTTCCAACTAACAATGCTCTGTGGACCCTTGCAAATGAGATATTACCTTCCATTATTTTGTTGAAATTACTCTCCAATCTAACCAATGTCGTCTTATAGCCAATATTTAATTGTCTTTTCTCAGTCATTCTCCTAAAGCAGGGTTTTTAATGTATGTATACTTGCATGGTATAGGTCCCTTTGATAGTTTGCTGAAACACTTGGAACCTAGTCTGAGAATAATATTTTTAATAATTGAAGAAAATTCTAAATTTCAGTTAGGAATTGGTGTAAAGTAAGATACATATTATTTTTTACCCTATCTAGATTTATAGACAACTTGAAATCTACAAGCCCCCTGTAGATCAGCGGACCCCTTGTTAAGAATCCCTATTCCAGAATATCAAATTTCTCTTCAAACACTTAATATTCGTAAAAGTAAACAGTTCTACCAGTTAGTTCACTTCTTCCCCATCCTGTCCCATCTTATTTCTGTTAATGGCACCACCTTTCCATTATCCAGGCTCAAAACCTTGTAAGCAATTTTCCCTTCTCCCTTTTCCTCTTCTGCTTCTTCTCTAATATCCAACTTTAAGTTCTCTTTATTCTTCTTTAATTCATGGTGGTTTTCAGTTTTTTTTCCCCTTTATTCTCATTCTCATTACATTTGTCTAGAACTTTACTGTCTTACTCCTGGATTGCTATAATAACCTTGTAACTCCAATTAATTCAACACCTCACTGTCTTCCAAAAATACTGCTTAAAAAAATTCACATTTTTTTCTTTGCACAAGAAAGGAGGAAACTTAGAGCTCTATCTATTCTTTAATGAATTAGGTACAAATTTGCCAATCTGATATTTAAAGATCTCCATCTACTGTTCAGTAGTGTCCAACTCTACCTAACCCCATTTGGAGTTTTCTTTTTTTAAATTAATTTATATTTCCAATTATATGTAAATATAGTTTTCAACATTCATTTTTGTAAAGTTTCTTTATCATACTATTCTCTTTCCCTACCCTAAGATAGCAAATAATCTAATATATATGCACAATCATATTACATATATTTACATATTAGTTATGCTTTGAAAGAATCAGAACAAAAAGGGAAAAACCATGAGAAAGAAAAAAACAGAAAACAGATTTTAAAAAAGTGAAAATAGTATGCTTTGAACTGAATTTAGTCAGACTCCATAGTTCTTTCTTTGGATGGGAATGGCATTTTTTTTTAGAATTGTCCAACTTTTTTGAAATCTGCCTGCTCATCATTTCTTATAGAAGAGTAATATTCCAATTATTCATATACCATAACTTGTTCAGCTATTCTATCCCTTCAGTTTCCAATTCTTTGCCGCAACAAAAAATGCTATGAATATTTTTGGACATTTTTTTCCCCTTTTTTTAATCATCTTTGGGATATAGACCTAGTAGTGGTATTGCTGGATCAAAGGGTAAGCACAGTTTTATAGCCCTTTGGGCAAGATTCATTTGGAGTTTTCTTGGCAAAGATATGTAGTAGTTTTCCCTTTCTTTCTCCAGCTTATTTTACAGATGAGGAAACTGAGGCAAAGTTAAGTGACTTAATTGCCCAGGGACATACAGCTTATAAATGTTTGAGACCAGATTTGAATTCAAAGATAAGTCTTCTTGTCTTCAGGCTCCTGATCTATCTATTTTGCTGCCCTGCCAAGCCAACTGTCTCTCAGCTGGACCCCTCTTATCTTTCATTACTTCCTAACACAAACACTCTGAACTAGTAAGGTCAGGTTTTTAAATTGCCCACCCACAAACCAAGCTCATTTTTTTTAGTTGTTTTTTTTTTTTAAATGCAAGGCAATGGGGTTAAATGGCTTGCCTAAGGCCACAGCTAGGTAATTACTAAGTGTCTGAAGTCACATTTGAACTCAGGTACTCCTGACTCCAGGGCCAGTGCACATTCCACTGCACCACTTAGACTCCAAACCAAGTTCATTCTTAACTATATTCCACTGCTCCTGTTGTCCATCACTCCCCACCCTTCCTATTCTTTACCTCGAGGATGGCCCTTACTCCTTTCCTTTTTCCATCATTTTCTTAATAAGTATCTGAGGCTTGATTTGAACTCAGGCCCTCTTGACTCCAGGGCTGGTGTTCTATCACCTACCATCTAGCTACCCTTCCATCACCTTTTCAATGAATCTTCTATGAATCTACCGAAGTCTACATCTTAAAGTCTCTAGAACACAATTAGCATTGAGGGGTAGCAGGGATGATCCTTTGGGACTCTATCTTCACAGGGATCAGTCATCTCAGCACAGTGAAAGACCTGTCCCTAGGGGGCAGCTAGGTGGCACTGTGGATAGAGCACTGGCCCTGGAGTCAGGAGGACCTGAGTTCAAATCCAGCCCCAGACACTTCATAATTACCTAGCTGTGTGGTCTTGGGCAAGCCACTTAACCCCATTGCCTTGCAAAAACCTAAAAACAAAAACAAAAAAACCCTGTCCCTATATAAGAGACAAATATGTGTTTCTTTCTTCACAGAGCCAAGAGAGCATGCTTCATGGGGTTATCTCTACAACACTGGACCCCACCAATAGAGGTTGGTCAAAGAAGATCGGCCACTTAGCTTTGCTGGGATGAAGTCTGAATAACTTGGATTTACATAGCACTTTAAAGTTTGCAAAGTGCTTTGTATATTCAGTTTCTCCTCTTGGTAGAGTGAGGCAGAGAAATGTTCTGCCTCCTCCTTTATCTTTTGAGCAGAGAGAGAAGGCTTCTGGTAGAAGTGGGGGTTTGGGGGGGATTCTTCCCCCCAACCCACCCTTTCCCCCATGGAACAAAAGCTATGCAAACAGCAATAATGTGAACTTGCCCAGGTGAACATGAGAGGGGATCTCAAGTCACTGGCTACCTCTTCTAGTGTGGAATTCCCTGAGCATGGGTTATTGAAGATGGATCTTTCTAGCCTGGATGGTTAGTTCCTGGGTTCCTGAGGCCATGGGGCTCCCCAGTGCTTCCTGCAACTACATTGATCCTAAGAGAAGAGAGGATCACCAACTGGATCACCTTGAGCCTAAATGGACTAAAATGTTATGCCTGGCTGATCAGATTTGGACTTTGTGAGTTGTTCAGACAGTGCAGATTGAAGTGAATGAAATTCTTTTTAATTCCTCGAAAGTATTATTGATGTGATGGAATATTCTATGTTTTAAGTGTTTGTTAATGTACACTTAGAAACCTTTTGTGTTTTAAGTATTTTTTTGGCAATAGTGGAAATAATTAGCTATCCTAAACCCGAGATCAACTTTGTACATGGTATAGTTTTTCTTTTAAGGATAAATCTTAATGGTGAGTCTAATACCTAAGTTTTGTTTCAGAGATTTTTCCTGAAATTCTGCTCTGGGGTGGGGGGTGGGGGAGTGACTCTGAACATGGAATCCATGGAATCACCTTCATTACATTTATGTACTATTTTGTATACTGTACCCTGGTAATTTTTATAAATTTGCCTTATCTTTCCAACTTTTCTAGATCAGGGACACTATCTCATGCCTCTTTGAAAATTTCTATAGCACATTGTAGTTATAGCATATACAGTACAAAGTAAATATTTGAGTATACAATAGATATTGTGAAATTTTGGTTTTGGGGGTTCTGGATTTTTTTTGGAACCACCAAGGCTGAAAGGCAGCCTTAAGTAGCATAATAGGCTATACTTGGGGTCATGAAGTTCTGGGTTCAATCTGCTTTTGACACATACATTCTGTGTGACCTTGGACAATTAATTAAACCTCAAGCATTCTAAAGAAATTCTAAGATTAGAAATTACAGATGAGTTGTCAATCTGCATCACTGGAAGAAGTTGCCACATTATGGAATTCTCCACACTAGTGAAATCAAAGGTCTGGATACTCCTGCCCCAAGAAAAGAATCTCAACACATTACCTTAAAGGCATTAATGAAAAATTCCAAACACTGATTTTTTTTATCACTTTTCTTATTTTGTCATATTTGACTAAATATGACTAAATTTGACTATGAATTTCCTTGGTTGATTAGCATATCTTTTTAAAATTGATTTTGAATTATTGGAACTTATTTTTGTTTAATTATTTGGAAAATTTGGAAAACATTTATGATTTTCTCTGATTAAACATTTCATCATTTTCTTAGTTTTTGATCTCTTTATGAAATGAAAAATAATGGGAGGTTGAATGTACAATTTCACTTTCTGTATTTATGAAGAAGCCAATGGATCTTAAAATATTTTCAGTTCTATGAAACTACAAAATAAGTGGTATAACTTTTGTACCACCAAAATGAATGGGTCAAATGTAAGAATCTGTCATGAAAACATGCTTATTAAGTAGATGTAACTCGTCCACAACCATGCTTATTTCTACTTATTTACTTTGTGACATATATCAGATCCTATTTGATTATGTTTTCTGTTCTATTCTGTAAGAAGCTTGATTTTCTGCAAATACATGTCTAAGGTGTAATACTACATTTTCTCAGTAGTTCTGAATAATGTGACAAGGAAGCAAGGTATCCTTGTCTTCTCTTTTGCTTTTATATACTCTCCCTCAGTGACCTTATCAGCTCCCATGGATTTAATTATACAGATGACTTTCAGAATGATATATCCAAACTTTATTTCTTTCCTAAGGTTTAGTTCTGCATCGAACAACTGCCTGTAGGCATATCAACACACCCAAATCAGAACTATTGACCTCCCATCCCAACCCCACTCTAAGTCCATCCTTTTTTTTTAAACTTCTGTTGAGGATATCATAGTCCATCCCATTGCTTTTCAGTCTCTTTTCAGTGAGATGCCTCACTTCATATTTACACTAGTTAAATCTTGTTAATTCTACTTCAGTAATATCTCTCTCATCTATCTTCTTCTTTTCTCCTCACATGACCACTGTTCACATTCAGTCTAAATCCTCTCTACATTTTGTAGAAGTGGCTGTTTCATTTTTTTAAAACTATTTTTCTATTAAGACCTAGAATTCTCAATTTTGGGGGGTTTTTTTGACCCATATTTCACTGTTGAAAACTGCCATGCTGTTATTATGAGGACTTGGGCTGCTATCTTGGTTCTGCTCTTTTACTACTACTTGCCACTTCCTCTCCCTGGGTCTCAGTTTCCTCACGTATAAAACAAAGGTTTTTTATTAACTTTACTTTCCAATTCTAAATCTGTGATTGTTTATATCTATGACTATATTGAATGCTAACAGTACAAAGGGCACCAATGGCTACATTAGATGAATAGACTTGAGTTCAGCTTGGATTACCACCAGACAGTTGACCACTAAAAAACAATGCATTGCCCACAACACAGTTGGTCATGTATCTGCTTGTAGAGCTGCCCTACCCATCAGTAGTCCTAGGACAATGGGTCTGCCTATCTATAGGTTAGTGGTTCAGTTTTTTATCATCTCTGTGGTGTCCATCCGTTTAGTTGTCTGGTACCTTCCACCATGGAGACATAAAGCCTGAACTTACTTCAAAGAGTTAAACTGTGATTAAATTACTGAGCCCTACTGATTCATTTTATGAAGCTCTTGGTGTTCTATTTCTTTCCAATTCTGGAAGTCGCACTTTTTTTGCCAAGAATTCCAGAGTATAGTCATAGCCTTGGACATTGTTTTTTAAAAATATATGAAATTTATTTTTTCGTAATTCTTGAAGAACGAGGTGTGTGTGTGTGTGTGTGTGTGTGTGTGTGTTTGGTTATGTATATATAGTTCCACTGTGTAGCTCTTCATCCTTTCTTGGTTGAGTCAACTAGCACAAGTCGGCGCTTATGATCAGTATTGTTTCTCACAATGATGCAGGAGATATAGCTGAGCAGATTCCTCTCTTCATAATAACTTGGGTCTCAGAATTTGGTGCCCATAAACTGTTGCATTTTAACCCATTGGTACCAAATACAGAAAGTCATTTAATGCTTATTAAGCATTTATTGTGTTTTCCATTTACTGTAACTGATGGTTCCACACTTGGATAGTGTGATGCTGGCAGTGAAGAACCTTTGTTTTTAGTTGCTATTTAGGCCAAAATAGAATAAGTAACAGAGAATCAACTCAAATTTTGTTGCATCTCAGTCCCAAGGCTGAATTGAGAGCTTAATCATCTACAAACAAAAAAAATCATGCGCTGACTCTCCCACCACTTTAATTTTGGCTTGTAGTCTTTTCAAGTTAAATAATTTACTCAAAGGATAGTAATGCCTTCAATATTAATTGGGAAATTCAAAAGAGGGGAGGGTTCATGAGGAAAGATGAGTTTTGATTTGGATATGTTTAATTTGAGGTGCGTATGGGACAACAGGTTTGAGGTATCTAAAAGGCATTTGGTAATGAACCCAAGTTCAGGAGAGAGACTAGAACACAGAGCTTGGAATCAATCTGCAAAATATATAATTAGACCTATGGGAGTTGAGATCATTAAGGGAGATTGTTGTTGTTCCATCATTCATCTGTGTCCAACTCTTCATGACCCCATTTGGGTTTTTCTTGGCAAAGATACTAGAGTGGTTTGTCATTTCATTCTCCAACTTATTTTACAGATGAGGAAACTGAGGCACAGGTTTAAGTTATTGGCCAAGATTTACATAGCTAATAAGTATCTGAAGCCATATTTGAACCCAGGAAAATGAGTTCTAATGACAAATTGTGGAGGACATCCAGAATTTTTGGACATGCCATGACTGAGGAACTAGCTAAAGAAACCAAGAAAGAACAGTCAGGTCTATGGAAGGGAGAATCAGGGGAGAGTAGTGTCTTAAAAATATAGAGGAGAGCATATTCAAGAGACAAAAGAGATCAACTGTCCAGTGTTACAGAGAGGCCAGGAACTCTCTAAGACTAAATTACAAACAAGTTGTTAACCTGCCAACTATGAAGGGTTATAGATCTGGATCCCTCAAATGCTAAGAACTTCAGTGTTTGCCAATTATTTTATTTCACTTAAAGCTGATTTCTGAAGTCCTTGTTAAAAGAATTTAGGTTATGTCTCCCAGTAGTTGAAAATAGAAAAAAAAATCGGTCTTTCTGCTTCTGATTTTGTTGATGCCAAAAATTCATCATGACTTCCTTACAGAACTGTAGTTATTCTGTTGTAGGCTGAGGCAGGCATAGCCTCGATCATGGTGATAATCTGCTACTTCCAAAATTTAAATTCCAGTAATTTAAGTTTCTCAGACTCAAAGAGATTATTTGCATGCTAATTCATTAAAAAATAGAGTACTGCAGCAGAAATCAGAAACTTAGTCCATGTCTCTGAATAGGAAGAAGTAGCTGAGGAAAAAAACATAGAAAATAGGAATGGGTTAAGTCTGCCTTTTGTTTCTGATCAAGTGTTGGGAGGCGGAGTTATGGCACCAGGAAGATATAAACATGTAGGGGCTGGAATGTGTCTCTGTTTTCTGGCAAGATGCCTGTCTTTGACGTTAATTTAAAGCTTTCTGGGGTTGGTGAATAAACCAGTTAGTTCCTCTGCTTTTCTAAGGGCTGGGTACAAGGTCATGTGAGTCTTTGTTTGGCTTCCATAAAAATAGTTTTTATTGCAAAATCCTGTTTTTTGTTTACACTTGTTTAAACAAAGTTTATGAAATGTTATAAAGTAAGGTACCCCAATTTCCTGCTCAAATCAATCTGCCAAGCCTCCAGCACTACATGATACGTCCCAGCTTGGGACCATAAATACAACTTCTCATTCTAACTTCTGTGGAGGGAAAATGAGGGTAGGTATTCCTAGACACACACACACACACACACACACACACACACACACATTCATTGTGGAAACTTGACATGACTTGCTAACAATCTTCTTTAATGCTATGATTGACATTTCACAGTGTGACTGTGCTTTGTATCTGCTTCTTTCTTTCCAAATTTAATGGAGTTGTGTATTCAGTCACATTCAATAAACTTTTACTATGTATAATACACTAATAGGTCCTTTAAAATATATGTAATTAAAGGGGAAAGGGGGAGAAATAGACATTTAAGCACCTACTATGTGCCAGATATTCTGATAAGTGTTTATCATTTGATCCTTAAAACAATTTCAGGAGGTGCTGCTATCATCCCATTTTACAGTTGAGAAAACTTAGGTCGACAGTGGTTCTGTGGTTAAGCCCATGGTCACACAATTACTAAGTGAGATCACATTTGAATTCAGATCTTCCCATCTCCAGGCCCAGTGACTTTCTACTTTTCCACCCACCTGCCTCTGGAAAGTGTTCTAGTAACTCACTGTCTAATGAGCTAAACATTTTGTGATTATGAAACATTTTACAAATATTATCTAATTTGAGCTTTAAAACCACTTGGTGAATTAGGTAGCTTCACTGTTACGCTCCTTATTTTACAGATGTAGATTCTGAGGCTCAGGTTGTGACTTGCTTAAGATTATACTTTGAGTAAGAAGCAGAGCCAGAAATTAAGGTCAGGTTTTCCCACTCCAAGTTAATTAGTCTTTCCATTCCTTACACTTGTCTCCTGTCATAGTTCTTTTCTATGAACAGAATTCATAACTAAATTTGTAAAGAGCCAATCCAATGCCACATTTTCCTTTTTTCTTCTTTTTTCTCAATAATATTTATTAGTCTGTATATTGTACCACCACCCCTTTGGTCAGGTGATTTTCATATCATGTAGGCATCTAGATGGTATATTGTTTAGATCTCTACCTGGAGTAAAAAAGACCAGAGTTCAAATCCTGCCTCACATACTTACTAACTGACTCTGGGAAAGTCATTTAATTTCTGTCTGCCTTGATTTCTTAATTTTTTTTTTTTTAGGTTTTTGCTAGGCAATGGGGTTAAGTGGCTTGCCCAAGGCCACACAGCTAGGTAATTGTTAAGTGTCTGAGGCCGGATTTGAACTCAGGTACTCCTGACTCCAGGGCTGTTACTCTATCCACTACACCACCTAGCCGCCCCATTTCTTCATTTTTAAAATGAGAATAATATCACCACCTACCTCCCACAGTTGTGAGGATAAAATTAAAATATTTATTAAATGCTTTGTAAAATCTTAAAGTACTATAATATAAAACTTTTAATATTAACTTTGTAACTCATCATTAATTTACCCAAATTTTACATCTCACTTTGTAGTAGATTCTCCCCATATTGACTCCTCCCTTGTTAAAAAAGAAAAACAACTAAGCAAAGTCAGCCTATAGCAAGTACACCTAATTGCATATGCAACATTTCCTCACTTCTCTTTCTTCCCACCTCAGGAGGGAAAAGTATATTTCGTTAAATATTTTGGAGGAGCAATATTGTCATTAATTAATCAGAATTAGATTTCTGTTACCCATTTCTGTTTTCACATATATCATTATTGTCATGGTATATATTGTCCTAGTTCTGTTTACTTCATTGTTATCAGTTTATACAAACCTTCCTAGGTTTCTTTGACTTTCTTAAATTTGTCATTTCTTGTAGCACAATGATATTTCAAGACATTCAAATATAATTGTTTTTAAATACCTCACCCAACTGAACACTGGTTTTGGAGGTTAGGAAGACCTTGGTTCAAATCTTACTTCAGAAACTAGATGTGAGTGTGACGCTCAAAGCTTTTTATAGCCTTCTCCTTCTCACCCCTTCAATCCCTATCTTTCCAGTCTTCCTACACCTTCTTCCTACCACTTACTCTTTGATCCAGTGACACTGGTGGCCTTGCTAGTTCACCAGTAAAGACCCTTCATATCTCTTGGCTGTAGGCAGTTTCTCTACTGGCTTTCCTGACTTCCTTCCAGGCCTAACTTTTACAGATAGCCTTTACTAACCCCTTTTAATCATGTCTTATTGATTTTATATATAGCTTTTTGTATTTATTTACTTAACTCCCCCCCTCCCCTCAATTAGGCTATGAATTCCTTAAGCAGGGACTCTTTTGCCTCTTTTTTTTTTGTACCTCCAGTCCTTAGAATAGTGCCTTGTGGGTTGTAGGCACTTATTATTGACTTACTCTAAGCAAGTCAATGCTCTGTGCTTCAGGTTCCTCATATGTAGGTATTTTGTTTTGTTTTGTTCGAGGCAAATGGGGTTAAGTGGCTTGCCCAAGGCCACACAGCTAGGTAATTATTAAGTGTCTGAGGTCGGATTTGAACCCAGGTACTCCTGACTCCAGGGCCAGTGCTCTATCCACTTCACCACCTAGCCATCCCAGGTTCCTCATATGTAAAAAGAGTGGATTGGGCTTAATTTTCTCTATTTCCTCTCTGCTCCATCTTATAAGCACTTTTGCTTATTTGTTTCCAGTTGTTTGTTTTTTCTTGCTACCACAAAAAAAAAAAAGATTCTATAAAGACTTTACCTATGGGGTTGAATGGATAAGAATGAATGAAATGAATGCATAAGATGATTGAAAAAGCATTTATTACCATGCAACAGTTATTATGCTAAATGTTGGAGTTACAAATATGAGAGAGTAAGATAGTCCCTGCCCTTAAGGAACTTATCTTCTGATAAAAAAGAGACAGCACATTTGGAGAGTGGGGTGACCATGGTGGAAGTCAATGGTAAATGGTGTCAATGTGGTAGTTGGATATGTCCTTGCTAGTATGGAGTCTGTCCCTGACATCATGTTAACTCTTTCAAGTCCTTGAAATTCTATTTAGAGATGCAATAAAAATCATTCTTTCCTGAGTACCAGATTTCATAGCTCTAAGGAGCAGACTTAGGGATCAACCAGTGGAAGGTATAAAGAAACAAATTTCAGAAGTATAAGGTAGAACTTTCTAGCCATTAGAGTAGACAGATGTGGAATACACTATATCTGTCAATGAGTCACCAAAGATCCTTTAGTAGAATCTAACCCTTGCTGGGAATGTGATAGAGAATTGTGATTTGGGTAGGGGTTAGACTAAGATGGCCTAAGTTGGAGATTCCAATATACTGTGAAGATATTTGATATAATCTCTAATGTCATGATCGTTTGCAATTATTAGCTCTGTATTTTCCCTCTTTGGAAAGCAAAAAACTAATTGCATTTCTTTATGCAATCATAGTTTTATTATCAATTCATACTTCCTAGTTATCAATAATGATAGTCAAAAATATATAAAGTTTGCAAATGAATTTCATTTCCTTTTAGTCAAGTGTTCTCATGAATACTCTATTAAATTTCTAACTCATTAATTTTCCCAAAAAGCTTCTTCCCCTTTATTCCTGTTAAGTTGTAGAGTTGCATAACACTAGGGTTCAATGTTATTTCATTTTATAAAAGTTTTTCCCTCCTTAAGTGTTGAGTCCCTATTCCAGACTCCTGTGTTGAGTGCCAGTTTTGGACTCCTTTAATCTTCCTCAGGTGAGCATTGTAGGGCTGGGAGACAAGTATGACAAAGGAGACAAGTACTCCCTCAAGATCTCCAAGTGCTCCATTTATTTACCAAAACACCAGTGCCTAAATACCTTTCCAGTTTCTAATCTACTCCTACTCCCATGGCACTTAGCAAGATAAGACTCTGGTGTTCAAGGACACCAGGTGAAGATAATTCACAATACTCCCATACATAATGGTTCCCAACACTTAAGTGAACTCTATGTGTTTCCAGATTTCCTTTTCTCTGTGCTTCTCAGTTTTTAAGGATTTTAAGTAGTTAATAATAGTTAACATAAATCAGTATTCTTGATACATTTTAACCCTTAGCACCTGCTTGAAAAGAATCATAAGTATGTCTCAAAGTGTAAAGAAATACATTTCCCACAAAACTCCATTCCTTAAAACAGGTTTCATTGAAATTCCTAGGACTTGAAATATTGCAAGAATGTATATTCAGGTGGTAGGTTGATTGCATCAGGAAAATAAAGATTTCCTGGGAGAAGGAAGGTGACTTTGGGGAAGGGTGGTGACCCCTGGTAGGAAGGAGAAAAGGAATAGATTCAATTTCACCCATTGTTCTTTTCAAGGCGAGACCTTATCCCCAAAGTGTATGTCCTGAGATTGTTTTCTTTGTTCCTTTACTTTTAAAATTCCAAATAAATGTTTTATTTTAAAATGTATTTTATTTTGTCCTTTTTAGATTACATTAATTTCTGAGTATATCTTCTCCACACCACCTAGTAACCTTCCTTTGTAACAAAGATTTTAAAAAAATAATCTACAAACTAGTTAACACTTGAATAGCATTTGTCAGTGTAAGAGCTTCTGATGGGCTTTCATGAAATGGGAGTAATGACTAATGGAGATAGCAGGGAGAACCCCAATATTCCTCCTTTTGCTACATCTCATTTTCTCTTTCTTCATCCTACAACCTTCCCATCAATGTCCCCTTCCTCTTTTCCTGCCCAACTTGATGTTGACTCCTTATTTTCTCTCATCATATAAGAGACCCTAGAGTATCCTCTTCAATCCTTTGACCCCTCACTCCCTTACTAACACTCATTGAATTAACCCTTCCAATCCTCCTCCTGTGGGACAGGAAAAGGGACATGGTGTTCCCATAAAGGGATCAAGCACTTGGTATTTATTACTCAAGAGTTTCTAGGCCATTCTGCAGTGCCACCTTAAACTGCTGTCTGTATGGATCTTAGACAAGTTTCTGGATTCAGGTTAGAGTATGGACTTATCGATACAAAATAGTTTTAGGTATTCAACCATGCAAAAAATTGTCCTAAGGAAACTGTTATGATTTGTAAAGGAAACTCACCAGTAAATTAAAATTGGTATACTCTCACCTTAATTTTTCTCATGCCTTTGAGTAACTAGAAATACTGAAAACATCTATATGATTCTAAAGGCTATAAACTTCTAAAGGCTGTAAAATTCTAAGTGTAGCACTTTTCAGCCCTCAGATTTATTTTACTGAGTGAGCAGAGGACTTCCCACAGTTCTTGGCTCAGTTATTAATGGATATATACCTCTGGAGATTCACTGAAGACATGGACAAGATGCTCTTTATGGTGTCCTGCCTAGCAATTTGGGATGCCTATCTGGCTACCTTTTACTTCTATAATAGTCTGCTTTCTGACAATGTGAATGAGTTTTTAAGGAAAAAGATACTTTTGATATCCCTTCTTAGAGATAAGATTGTTAAGTACAAAAGAAAAGGACTATGATAGATTGCATGAGCTCCTTTGGACTCTACATAAGGGCTTAGCAAGTAATAAGGATTTAGATGTATATTCACCTATACACAAACATACATTTATTAGTGCTTGGCTATGACCATCCAGGAATTAGCCTGGTTATATGTAGCTATCATCATGTTTGCATTATTGGAAATACATGCATAGAATCTCACTTTTGGTGGCAGGCTTGTAGTGTCAATTCAGTATTCTTCCATTCAACAACTAGCTGCTACATGAGCAGAAGTGATAGTCTGTGCAATTTGAGGGAACTGTGTCCAGTATTTCCTCACACCTGCCTCTGGAGCATTACCTAGTCATTGAACTGTTCACTTTGAGGCCTGCTAACTACTATGGACAAGAAAGCCATAAGATCAGATCTCTTTCTATCCCCTGATCAACCATGCCTTACTTCCTGCCCCACAGCCCCTTTTTAATCCTCAGTATAGAACTTCAAGTCATGTAGGTATTGTGAATCCTAGTAAGGTAGTAAGTAAATAAGGTAGTAAGTTTCCTTACTAAGGTAAGGAAACTAAACTTTATGGATTCAGCCTTGGCTCAGAAACTGAATTCTCCAGAGTTCATCTGCTACTCTGGTGGGAGAGGAAGCAACAAGTTGAGAACAGTATCTACAATTAGCTGGAACATTGATCCAGGTCACTAAACTCTTATGATTCTAAGTGAAAACATGAGCAACTTAGTTTAAATAGAACCCGCATGTACCTCCTCTTATCAATACTGGAAACTGGTTATCTGGTCAAGCACAGTTTCGGCATTAGGTGGCTCTGAGGAGGTCACCTTCTGTTTCTGACATTGCTATAGCCATATCCAAATATAGCCCCTTGGAGAGATTCTACATTAGACTTTTTGAATTCTTGGATTATTGGGATGTGTTTGGAATGGTCTAGGTTTTGAAGTTGTTTCTGTATAGGCAATTGATTATGTAAGCAATCTGGTTCTGGGAGTTGATTCTGACTGGCTGTATGTATTCACCAGTTGGTCAGAGAGCAATTTAGGTGTTCTTGGAAAAGGAAAAGGAGGGGCAGCTAGGTGGCACTACTGGATAGAGCACTGGGCCTGGAGTCAGGAGGACCTGAATTCAAATGTGACCTCAGACACTTGGGCAAGTCACTCAACCTCATTGCCTTGTATAAATTAAAAAAGAGAGAGAGAGAAGGAGTTCATCTAGTCTTCATTCCTTTGATGCCATGATTTTATTTGTGAAGAAATGTCACCATGTGAAAGTGCTGAATTTGCCCAATATCCTTGATTCCTTGGGTGGTGGTCTAGATGATAATGGTCATAGGGATCATAGATTGAGAGCTGGAAGGGACCTCAAAGGGGCTCAACTTCCTCATTTCACAAATGAGAAAGCTTAGATTCAGAGTGGTTGAATCATTTGCCCAAGGTCACATGGGTGGAAAAGTTGGTATTTAATCATTCAAGTGATACATTAACATCAACCATTGTTACCTATCTGGAATGGCCTACATAAATACAAGTTATGCCCTTTGAGGGTTTGCAATACCCCCTGAATTTTACGGAGATTCATCCATTCAGTGTTTTAGGATCAGGTGGGCTAGAGATGACGGATTCTCTTGAGGATATTCTCATCTGTTTCCAGGCTCTCCTCATATTTCCAGGTCATATGCTTAGCACACCATACCAAAGACTTATTCGACTCAATATGAAGCTGGTCATCACGAAGAATGGAGTAGGAACCAAATTATTATGTGCTGGGCACTGTGCTAAATGTGGGCATACCAGGAAAGGATAAAATTGTTTATTTCAACCTCATCTCAACATATTTAGAGCTTTATTGAGATATCATATACTTATGAATAAATGAAAAAATAAATGCACTCAGTATCAGTAATGATTTTCTTATACTCAGCAGCACACAAAATATCTCAGGTTTAGGTGAAAGGTAGGTTACATTTGGACTGCTTTGTAGGCACTCAAACAATCTGAATCATCTTAAAGTAGAAAAGGAGAGATGCTTATTCCCAGGCCTAGTTGTTACCTTCCAAATAGTTTCAACACCTATGCACAAGGTTAAGTCAGTTTTGCATAATAGTCTCACAATTCTGCTCATGTATGTACGAGGCTTGCTGGATAGTTGTCCATCTCTGCCATACTCCTTTAGCAGCAGGCCTCAGGGGTCTGTTCAGGACCTTATCCATGGTCTCCTGTGAGTTCTGAGGATCCCAACTGTGATATGGTCTCTGCTCAAATCTAGGACTTAGTGTAACTAATAGCCAGCTCTTTGGCCTTGACTAGGGTTAGATTTTTCCATGGACATTTCTCTTTTAGGATGCTAACTGGGTAGTGATAGAAAGTTGATTTAGAGAGCTCATTTCCTTCCCCATACTCTACATCTGAGGCTTCCTACCTGTTTCAGCTCTGCAGCCTTTGCTCTCACTTTACACAAAGCTGTGGTCCCTCATTGCTTTTGCTCTTTCCATAGCCCTTTTATCTTATATTTCTCTCTTTAGAAGTTGGATCTCACCAGTAGATATTTGAAGCTTCTTGAGGATTGATA
Organism: Macrotis lagotis; assembly: GCF_037893015.1. Lineage (NCBI taxonomy): Eukaryota > Metazoa > Chordata > Mammalia > Peramelemorphia > Peramelidae > Macrotis > Macrotis lagotis. The sequence continues at coordinate 775,089,411 of NC_133658.1, read as the reverse complement.
GAGTTTCTTCTGTTCCAGGATAGTTTATTATCTTTGTATCCCTGGTGCCTGACTAGTACTTTTGCACATGGTGAATGCTTAATAAATGCTTCTTGAATTTAATTGATTTGGTTTTGTGTGTCTTGGTTGTTACAAAACACATCAGAGCCAGTTCTGATGGGCAGAGTACCTGAACTAAATTCTGAATCAGTATTTCTGTTATTACCCTCTCTTAACATCAGGGTATGTCTTTCTGCCTAATGGGGAACTTCCTGCTGAATGAGTTAGAATATATATATGTAATCACAGAACACACTCTTCTATGCAAGCTACAGTCAATTCAAGTCAGTAAGCTTTTATTAAGCACTTACTATTTGCAAAGTGCTAGAATATAGTTTCCACCAATATTTTTTTTCTCATTCACTCACTCTATGCAATGTGTTTCTTGCTGTGAATGATTCCATGGGATACTTGAAGGCATACATATGGGGGATTCAACCATCACACCCCTGGAGAGTCCTCAAGTATAAAGTGCCAGGTCTGGTTGACCTCTTGCAGCCTCTGTTTTAGCATACTTTCCTTAAAATTAACAGAAGGGGAATAGGCATTTTTTCATTATTCTCATAGTCAGTTCAATAGTCTACTATACTTTTCAATTAATCAAACAAACAACCAATCCACTAAAAATTATTATCTTCCATGTACCAGTTTTTTTGGTTGTCACAAGAGCCAAATGTAGAAAAAATAAAACAATCCCTATTTGAAATAAGCTTAATTTTTTTCTTTTTAATTTTTTCAATGACCAAAAGTCTATTTTCTCTCTTTTCTATTTTATTATTTCCTCTTTCCTGGCAAAAAAAGGAAGCAAAGAAAAGAAAAACAAACCCCCTGGAACAAATAGGCATAGTCAAGCAAAATTAATTTTCTCATTGTCTAAAAAGATTTGTCAGTCTATGCCGTAAGTTCATCATCTCTCTGGTGAGTAGTATGTTTTATTATGTTTTTTTCTGAAATCATGATTAGCCATTATATTGATCAGAGTTAAGTTTTTCAATTGTTGGTCTTTACAACTTTATTGTGTAACCAATTCTGCTCACTTTATTATGAATCATTTCATACAAGTCTTCCCAGATTTCTCTGAAACCATCCATTTCATTATTTCTTACAACACTATAGAATTCCATTACATAATATGATCAGGAGTCCCTCTTTAGTTTCTAGTTCTGTGCCACCACAAAAGAGATGGAATGTTTGGATACTTTGGGGATTTTTTACTTGTTTAGACCTAATAGTTATTTGATTGGGTAAAAGGTAGGGACTGCTTTGTAACTTTTGGGGCATAGTTCCAAATCGCTTTCAAAGTAGTTAGAAAAATTCACAGTTCTAGTTTAATTAATGTACCTGTTTTCTCACAGCCCCTCCCAACATTTGTAATTTTTTGTCAACTTTGTCAATCTGACAGAGTTGCTTTAATTGGCTTTATTTATTAGTAATTTAGAACATTTTAAATTCTTTCTTTGAAAACTTCATGTTTATATCTTTGTATAATGTCTTAGAAAAGAGATTTTTAATTAGAGAAATTTGCTGCAGTTTTTTATAATAATATTTTCCTTATAAATTTATAATTTGGGTTTTTTATATAAAACTTTTTGCATTTTATTTTATAAAAATTTTCCACTTTATATTCTAAGATCATTTCTATTCCTTTTTTGTCATAAATTTTTCTCCTAGTTATAGATCTGAAAGATAGTTTTTTTCCCTTGCTCTTTTAGTTTGTATATAGTTATTATTTATGTTTGTCACGTATCCATTTGTTGTGAGATACTGGTTTTAGCCAGACTACCTTCCAGTTTTCCTAGAAGTTTTTGTTGAATACTGAGTTCTAATCCTTGTAGGTAGGGTATTTGGATTTGTCAAACCTTAGTATATCATGTCCATTTGCTTCTGTACTGGTTGACCTATTCTTTTTTGAGTATTAAATCATTTTGATGTTTACTACTTTAGCTGTCTTAAACATAAAGGATGGATTCATAAAAAAATAAAGAGCAAGGAGAAGAGCTCATGACCAAAATGGACAATTTTTTTTTGTTATTGGATAAAAATAAAGAGTATAGTTTTTTAAAATTAAAAATTTAATGGGGAAGACATAAAATATCTAAAATCAATAAACATAACTATAAAGTAAATAAAGATAATCAATAATTGAATACAAGGTAGTTTGAGGGGAGTACAGTAATAGTTGAGGGAATCAGGTCAAAGATGATGTTTGAGTTTCTTCTTAAAGAGAAGGAATATATGAAGCAGAGGGGATGTTTTCCAGTCATTGGGGACAAACAGAATAAAGACACAGTGATGAAAATTAGAGTGAGTTAAAATGAGATCAATTTAGTCACTGTGTGTAGAAGGGGGTGAAGGGAGCTATTATCTAGTGAGGCTGAAAAACTAAGTTGTAGACCTGGTTGTTTAAGGCTCTGAAAACTAAATAGAGGGGTTCTTCTTCGAGACAATTGGAAGCCATTGGATTGGTTGAATAGGAGAGTCATATGACAAGATCTATGTTTAGGAGACTTCCTTTGGTAGTAATGTATAAGATAAACTGGAGTGGTGAAAGACATGAGGCAGGGAGACAAATTAGGAAGTTGTTGAAATAATCTAGGTGAGATGTGAAGTTGGTAGCTGTGCAAATAGGGAGAAGAGTGGGATGTAATAGATATTTTGAAGGTAGAAAGATTTGGCAGCTGATTGGATATGTGCATTGAAGGAGAGTCAGAACCAAGGATAATATTGAAAATACTAACCTCTACCAGCCTTTGCTACAATGGACTCACCTTGCCTTCAATCTACAGCTATCACTGCTAATTATGGATAAGAATAATAAATCATTCCATATGCTCCCAATTCATGTAAGTAATGCAACATAACTGTCCATGATATGGATGAAACAACAAACAGCATAAAAGTTGCAATTCTGCAGAATTGGTAGAGGTCTATTATTAAAACAAAGCCATTATTGTAAGGATTGGGGAGCTATCCTAGGAGAAATAATGATGTCCACAGCCTGATGGGAGGAAGGAGATTTTGTGGCTTATAACTACATTGGTATATCATTACTAATCTTGGTCTAAATTGGAGAATACAACCTGCTACAATAAAAACAAAATAAATGAAAGCAAAAAAACCCCACTCCTTGTAGATCCTTATATTTTCTGCTCTCTAGATTTTTGGGATGCCATTCTTTTCTGGTTTTCCTCTTACCTATCTCTGTCTCCTCTGTAGAATCTTCCTCCAGATCATACCCTCTAATCATAGGTATTCTGTTCTCTACCACTCCAGATTTGGGAATCTGAACCTTGACTCCTTTTCAATTGGACTGGGAAGCAATGGAGGCCATTGCCTGTTCCTTCAGAAAAACAATTGCCTATCTCTCAGGACTGACCCATGTTCAACAGCTATTCACATGGAACCTCTCCATGTTGACCTTCAAATTTCTCATTTGAAGATTTGCTACTACTGCCAAGATCTGCACCCATGACAGCTCCACCTGGGCTTGTACCCTATGTAGTGATGAGCAGTATAAATTGCAGGGACTTAATGAACACAAGCTTCTGACCTGCACTTACTGGAATTCCTTGTTCAGGGAGAATAATTGCAAGCCCCGATCCCTGACACAAATGGGATTATCTATACCTACTGGTATAGGGTAGGTATATGCTTAACCAGTCATTGTGTGTGGTTAGTCATTGCATCATGTGTACAGCTCTGGACATCCAAGGGCACACAGACCTGTTATCATTCAATCTCAGATGGTTGAACACCACTCATCCCCCTAAGAAGTTGGGATGCCAACCATTGGGGGGGGTGTCTCATAACTATTAGCCTGCCAGAGTTTCATTTCTTTATGGGAATTAACCAGCCAAATCACTCCACCAACTAAGAATGGTCATGAGCCACCATCCACAGAATCAAAAAAGAGCTATCACTCTGTCAATCTCTTCTACATCTAGTCTGGTGAGGTTTCTGTGTTGGTCGAATCGAGCCATAGGCCCTGCTCCTGGCTTCTGGAAGATGCCTGGTGAGTCATGGGAATAATGGTACCAGATCACTTGTCAGCATCACTATGGCAGTATCTGATCATTTTTGAACCTCCTACTTTTGGTTTTGATTAATAAAAACATTCTTGGCAAACACTTGGCAAATGGAAAGTTTGAGAGGAAAAGCCATACCCATGATTGTTCCATAGAGTGACAGGTTAGGATGTATGAGGATGTTGCATCTGGCTCCCAGATGATTACTGCCCAGTGTTGGTAGTGTACACGTTCCTTACTGAAAAGGAGGAAGAGAAGCCAAGAAAGGTTGGTGAGTAAAGGCCAAACTGATGATGAGCCCACTGAGACAGGTTAGGATGTACCTGGTGGTTGCATTTTGTCACATAGCATAGGCTAATGCTTGCTCAGCTTTGATGAAGTGCTGTTGTGCCTTGCTGATTCAGGAGGAATCAACCATCTTATGCTGGTCAAAGAATTTCACCATTAGCAGCACAATACAAATGCCCTGGCCATCCCTCTTAATTATGGCCCTCAATTTTGAAAACCAACAAAATGGAACCAGGGATGCTATTCCATTATCCATAGCTGGGGTATCCAGGCAATTTGTTGGTTGGTTCCTGTCCTTCATTATTGAAGGAGACTAAAATGACATCACCATGTTTGATATAAATTACAGTGTGTTTGCAGCTGATCAGACCAATAGGAGCTTGGAATGTTCCAACGTAAGTCGAGTACAAATAGTCCATGTTAACCTGGGGTGATTATGCTAATCTTATGAATGTCACATTTTCTTTGAGCTCCTTTAATTCTGCTTTCCTTAGAGAATGCCTTCACTGATGAGGGCATGCCGTCCTGTGACAGTTTCTCCTATGCCATATGATCAATTCTAAAGTTCTTCAGAGAGCCCTTCAGGTGTCCCAGTATCACTTTTTCTGACCACCCCCCCCTCCCCGCCCCGTGAGCATTTGCCTTATTGGAGTTCTCCATAAAATAGCCTTTTTTTGGCAAGTATACTTCTGGCATTCTAACACTGTGTCCAGCCCCAGTGTATTTGCACTCTCTGCAGTAATGTTGTAATATTAGGCAGTTTACGTTGAGAAAGGACCTCAGTGTCTGGTATCTTCTCTTGCCAGGTGATCTTCAGAATCTTCCCAAGACAATTTAATGAAAGTGATTTGGTTTTCTGACATGATGTTGGTAGACTGTCCAGATTTCAAAAGTATCCAGCAATGAGGTCAGCACAATGGCTCTGTAGATCTTCAGTTTGGTGTCAGTCTAATACCTCTTCTCTCCCGCACTTTTTTTTGAAGCCTGAGCTTTGAAATACTGAGTTAGCTCTAGCAATGCGTGTTTCAACTCCATAGTTAATATGTACCTCCTTGGAATGTACACTGCCAAGGTAAGTGAACTTATCTACATTGTTCAAAACTTCTCCATTTGCTGGCTGATGGAGCACCTGTGTTTTCTTGGTATAATTGTTAGGCCAAAATTAGCACAAATAGCAGAGAATCTATCTATACTTTGTTGAATCTCAGCTGTTGCACCTCCAGGCAACTCATGTTTGCTTTGAATACTCTAATTTTTTCAAAGTAAACATTTCTGCCCACGGAGTGTTGGAGATGAGTACCATTAGGCAACCACTGGGTAACTCAACAGATCCCAGAGAAGCCTGCGGAGCCCTCGGAGAGCTCTTTTGTGAAGGGCAAGGCCCCAAAAGAGGGGCCCCTACCTTAGAAAGCCTTGTGGTTCTGGTAGCATCTGATAAGATCAAGTTCTAGTGAGTGTACTGACTGCAGAACAGTACACTATGGATGTCAAACTGACATTATACCAGTGTTAAAGTCACTGCTAATAGCTCACAAGTTAAAGATGGAAGGTTTGAGAGGAAAAGCCATACCCACGATTGTTCTATAGAGTGACAGGTTAGGATGTATGAGGATATTGCATCTGGCTCCCAGATGATTACTGCCCAGTGTTGGTCGTATGCATGGTTCCTCATTGAAAAAGGAGGAAGGGAAGCCAGGAAAGGTGGGGGAGGAAAGGCCAAACTGATGATGAACCCATCAAGAGACAGGTTAGGATGTACCTGGTAGTTGCATTCTGTCACCAGATGGCATAAGCTAATGCTTGCTCAGTGTTGATGGAGTGCTGTGGAGACCTGTTGAATCAGGAGGAGTCAAAACCAATTTTAAGACCAAGAGACTCCTGCAGCAGCCAGAACATCTCCAATTTTCCTGGGATGGAACAATCTGGTAAGGGCAAGTTAGAAGGATGCCTTATATAACATACCCTCACTAAAATAATCAAAATTGTTTATTAGTTATTAAGGACTAGTAGTAGTACTGTCTTGGGCCCTCTTCCCTTCTCTATGGTTTCTGCAGCAATTCATAGATGCTCGATTCTGATGATTCTCAAATCTATCTATCCTGTACCAGTCTCTCTGCTGATTTCTAGTCTTGTACCTCCAACTCTCTTTCAGACATCTTGAACTGGATGTCCTGTAGACATCTTAAATTCATTATGCCCAAAACAGAACTCATCTTTCTTCCTAACCCCCCTTCCCCCTTATTACTGGAGGGGGCAACACCTGTATTCCAGTCCCTTGGGAATCATTCTAGATTTCTGTCTCTCATCCCCCATATCCAAGCTGTTGCTAAGGTCTGTATTTCACCTTTGCAGCTGCTTTCCTCTGCTGCCACCACTAGTGCAGACTCTCATCTTGTGTCTTGATTATTCCAACAGTTTATTGGTGGGACTTCCAGCTTAAGACTCTTCCTACTCCAATCCATTCTCCATTTAGTCACTAAAGAGATTTTTCTAAATTTCTAAAACCTGTGTTTGATCATATTACCCTTTTCCCCATCCCTTAATAAAAAAAACTCTAGTGACTTTCAATTGCTTCCAGAAACACATATAAAATGTTCTGTTTGACATTCAAAGTTCTTCATTATTTAGCCCTCTCCTACCTTTCCAGTCTTCTTATATCTTACTCCCCACTCAGTACTCTTTGATTCAGTGACACTGGTCTCCTGACTGTTCCATCTCTCAGCTTTCTGGCATTCTCTCATTCTCTCCTATGCCTGGAATGTTCTCTCCTCCATTCTGATTACTTATCTCTTGATTTCTTTTAAATTACAGCTCAAATCACACTTTACAGGAAGCTTTCCCCAACCTCTTAATTCCAGTGCCTTCCTTCTTTTAATTTTCTATTTATTCTCTGTACAGTGTGTTCTGTATATATATTTGTTTTCTTGTTGCATCCCCATTAGGTTTGTAAGGTCCTTGAGTGTAGGGGCTATCTTTGGCTTCTTTTTGTATTTTCAGCACTTTAGAAGACACTTGATAAATGTTTATTGATGGATCGATTTCAAGTTCCTAATCTCATAGGGAACACCTCAAGTTTTTTTTTTTTTTTGTTTTGCAAGGCAAACTGGGTTAAGTGGCTTGCCCAAGGCCGCACAGCTAGGTAATTATTAAGTGTCTGAGACCAGATTTGAACCCGGGTACGCCTGACTCCAGGGCTGGTGCTTTATCCACTATGCCACTTAGCCGCCCCTGAACACCTCAAGTTTAAAGCACAACCAGTCATTTAGTTTTCCTGCTAGTCTTAACCATTGTATCATATACTATTCTATGTTATGAAGACATTTTGGTTTCTTCTCCCAAATTGGACCTTGCCTTTTTGAAACTACAGGCAGGAATTAAGGTTTTTTTTTTTTCCCAATCTATAGGAATTGCCTAATCTCTGGACAGCCCTGCCTTTTCTACACTAAAACTAGTCAACCTTTATCCCATCAGGCATGTATTCATGATGCAGAGGACTATGGGAATGGGGAGTATTGAAATCATTTGGAAACAAATTTTGTAAATCTTTTGTTTGCATTGTTAAAGAAAATCCTCACTCTTCCTTTATCCCTCTATTAAAATACTCCATCTTGACCTTCAGTCTAACCTTAGCCACATTCTCTTTGGTAAGGGGCAGCTAGGTTGCACAGGTGCTGAAACCACATCCAAGAGACCACCCAGACCAGAATCCAAGACCCTTTGACCCCCCTCCCCAAAAGGCAAACTCTCCAATGGGGGAATTGGGCAATTCCCAAGTCACCACTTCTCATAGTCCGAGTGGGAATTTAAGATTTTGGGAGGGGCTTAGCTCTCTCCACCCCCCCCATTCCTGCTGAATTTGGCAGCTAGATTAATTAGCAATCCATGTGGTTTTCTTTAATCTCTTCTTAACTTGTCTATTACTTTCATTTTTTTTTTTTTTGTTTTTAGGTTTTTGCAAGGCAAATGGGGTTAAGTGGCTTGCCCAAGGCCACACAGCTAGGTAATCATTAAGTGTCTGAGGACAGATTTGAACTCAGGTACTCCTGACTCCAGGGCCAGTGCTGTATCCACTGCTCCACCTAGCCTCCCCTGTTGTAACTTCTTTTTAATAAATCTCTTATCTTCTTTTTACATCTGCATTCCTGGGTAAAGTACATGATTCCTCACAAGTGGAATACTGAATGGGTGGCAACATTCACATCTGTCTTGATCAATACAGACAACACTTAACACTTTCCTAGTACTTAATTAAAATTCATTTGGGGCAGCTAGGTGATACAGTGGATAGAATACAGACCCTGGAATCAGGAGGACTTGAGTTCAAATGTAGCCTCAGACACTTAATAATTACCTAGCTGGGTGACCTTGGGCAAGTCACCCCATGCAAAAACAAAAACAAAAATATCACCTGTAAAATTCATTCAAAGAGAAGAGGTGAGAATATCTTTTACTTGCAGGGAGAGAGTTTCCACTGATTTACAAATCAGAAATCCAAGTTTTTTCATAGGTTTATCTGCAAGGTATTATGTTCAATACCCTGAAGATGGGATTGGACAATTTTGCCTAAATACTTGACTTAAATTTTTTTTTAATTTAAGGCAATGGGGTTAAGTGACTTGCCTAAGGCCACCTAGCTTGGAAATTATTAAGTATCTGAGGTGGGATTTGAACTCAGGTCTTCCTGATTCCAGGGCCAGTGTGCCACCTAGCTGCCCCTAAATACTTGACTTTTTCAAATTCTTGAGGGTATTCAGAGAATTTTCCTGCATAAAAGCAATACTTGAAAATGCTGTGGTTAAATGTAGGTTGTAATATCAGTGGTCATAGTAGATGCTGGGGGTTTCTCTTCTTAGCATTGACTTTCTTAAACCATATAGAAGATAATAGAGCTAAGATTCAAATCCAGGTCTACCAAATCCTTTTCTACTCTACCCTTTCTACTTAGTCTATCTTTTCTATTTCTCTATAAAGAATCAGTATTCTAATGACATAAACAAGGCTTAAATAAATCATAGTAAAAATTCACATCATACTAATAATTTTTACTGGATCTGGAATTTCAAAATCATAGTAGTAAGTATTATCTTTTTAAATGAATAGTGCCATAGAATGACCTCACATCAAGATTATCAGAATGTTAAGGACTGTTGTGTGTGGGAGTGCTGTGAACCTTCATCACCTGGTGCCCTTGAGCACCAGAACTTTGTTTTACTAAGTGCTGTGGGAGTGGGAGTGGATTAGAGACTGAGAGGGATATTTAAGCACTTGTGTTTTGGTGAATAAATGGAGACCTTGGTGTACAAAGGGAGAACTTGTCTACCTTGTCTCCTGCCCTTTCAATGCTTGCCTGGGGAAAGATTGAGGAAGTCCAGAAAGGGACTTAACATCAGAGATTATGGTAGTGGAGAATTCTGGAAAGTTGTGCCAAATCATAAAGGCTCAAGTATTAAGTCATGTAACAGACTGTCCAAAGAACTAGCAATGCTAAACTAAAGAAGAGTCTAACAGAAAACAGAAAAACATCATTACAAGGTTGGCTACTAAATGATGAACCTTTTGGTCATTTGGCCTATAAAACTGAACACTATATAAAATGTTCTTTATAATGGTGGAGTCCCCTTCCACATGTGCAATATTAGTGATGAAATGGATCAGAGGAAGCTAAGAAATACACAGCTTTCACAACACTTACATATATTAATATCATTGTGGGTATTAGTCATCTGTACTCCTTTATACAATGACTGACCCATCACTGGAAGAATAAACCACATCCACATTGACTTTCTTCCTATACATCAAACCCTGGTATATGAATATTCAAAGAGGACTGGTACCTCTGGCATGAAAGCTTGCTGAGCCCTTTTCAGGGCTGCTTATTCACCTTTAGCTTCTTCCTGGCACTCAACTCTCATCTGTGACTCCAAGAAGTTATATGCTCAGCAGCTACACCCTGGTAAAACCATTTTAGCAGATGGATAAACCAGGTTGAAGGTAATCAATGGGACACATATCCATCAATGTGTTAGGAGGGAGTCTACTCCAATGATATGAAGACTTTCCCTTGTGAAATGGGAAGATGAAAACAATTTGGAGGGAGTAGATGAAGACTGTTGCACAGGTACTGTGGAGTGCTTAGAAATTGGTCAGACATTGAAGATGGCAAGGTCAGTCACTGCATCTTGGCCATCATCAGCTGTCTTGACTTTTGTTTTGAGTACTTTGATGACTCTGAAAGAGAGAGTGAGGCTGACAACTGTGCAATCCTGCCTCACTTAAATCCAATTTATGCACCAGTCAAGATATCGCCTTATGATGTCATTGGTCCTCTTTGGAAATGAAGGACAAACAAACAGCATATATCAAACCTGAATACATAAAATATAACTAAATGGAGGTACATTTCACAAGCTCTCATCAAAAAGTCAAATCAATAAGTTAGCAGAGTTGGTTTCATTATGTATCCAAAGGCAAGAAATAATTTCATTTCTTGGTCATCTTGGTTCATTCATGGACTCTATCATCATTTCAGAGGGTGTAGGAAAAAAAGTGCTGGACCTGGAATCAGAAGACTTGAGTTCAAATCCATATCAGATACTAGCTGTGTGACCTTAGGCAAGTTACTTAACCACTATTTGCTTCAATTTCTTCAACTGTAACATGATGGTATAACAGCACCTAACTCACAGGGGTGTTGAGAGGATCAAATGAGATAATATTTGTAAAAAGTGCTTACCACAATGCTTAGCACATAGTAGGCACTATATAAATGTTTCTTCCTTTTTCTTCTCTTTTCTTCCCCAACTCTGTTTCTCAGGTAACTTTATTAAATTGTCATTATAAAAAAATCTAAAAATTCTAGAGATGGTCTCAGTCAATAAAAATACACAGTTTCTTTGCCAAACAAAGAAACATGGTAGCCAAGGAAAGGCAGTTCTGTTAAAGTGAACAATACAACCTCATTTTTAAAATAGTATGGAGAATGATAGAAGATTACTAGAATCATTCTGCAAAGCAGTGAAAAGTAGTTGAGAGGAAAATTATCCTTTGGATAAAACTGAATGCTTTACTAACACCTATAGATTATTTATAGAATTAAGGGAAGGCCTATAGTATGGTAGGTAGATTAATGTGGAATATTTATAGAGGAATACTTTTGTACAGGAAGAGAAAGGCTAAATTGATTGCTATTAGGTTTGGTAGTAATGTTCACACTGACAAGCTCATAGATAACTTTGAAATATTGCATTTAAAATATATTTTACATATGTGAAAAAGCTAAATTATACATATAAGTGATTCAAATAATTTATGGTAAATATTAAAAAAGAATGATTCAAGAATGCTCAAGTTAGTCCATTTATCATATTTATAATAATCTAAACCAATACTAGCAAATGTTCTACACTACATGCATGTTCTGTTATGCCATTAGAGGGCAGTGTATGTATTACCTTGCACAAATATAAAAATGTAAAAAGAAATACAAGTTCTTCCAATAACTGATGATTTATTAAGTACCTTTTCTGAGCAAAGAAATTTTCTAGTATTTATGGGAAATACATCGATAATTAAGACACAACCCCTGTGCTTGAGTAAATGAAAAATATGGAAATATTCAAATATTAAAAATGTATAATACAAAAAGTATGATAAAAATGAGGTGATAAAGAATGCTATAAAAAAGTCAAGTCATAACTGATTGAAATTGACCACTGACAATCAAATAGCAATATCAATGCACTAAGCTAATTGAAATTGAAATTGAAAAAGCTAATTAATTAAAAAATATTGACTTCCATATGTTAGTTTCTATGGGAGATATAAACCTCTGATTTCAAGTTAGTCTACAAATAAATTCAACAAAATTTACTAAGTTATTATTTGCAAGGCACTATGCTAGACATTATAAAAATAATTCATTGGCTACCTCTTAATGCTAGGATCTCAATGGAAAGGCCTCCAATTTATCCTCATTGCAGATGATACTGACTTGATTTTTTTTGGGGGGTGTGTGTGTAATCGTTTTAAGGAAAACCCCATTCCTGTTTTCCAGTGTTTTTTTACAATAATAAGTATTGTATTCTCTCAGAATATTTGTCTTTTATCAATTAAATTTTTGTTGTTTTTCTTATTAACATGGTCAATTGTAGTTTTCATAATATGGAATAAACAGCCTGGTCATAGTGTATAATCTTTATGATATGTTGTTGTGGTCTCTTTGCTAATATTTCATTTAAAATTGTAGCAACAATATGCATTAGGATGATTGACATATGGTTTTCTATAGTTTCTCTGGTTTTGATATCAAGACTATTTAATATTATAGATCTTCGTTAAACCTTTTCTCTTCAGTTTATATCATATTGACATTAATTGTCCTTTTTCAGCTTTTATTTTTAATAGTATTTTATTTTCTCCTAATTATACATAAAGGCAATTTTTTAGCACTTTTTTAATGTTTCATAATTTTAAAATTTAAATATTTCATTTGTTTTTCCAAATACATGCACAGAAGTTTTTACCAATCTTTTTTTACAAGGTTTTGAATTTTACAATTTTTTTCTCCCTCCCTCTTTCCTCACTTCCTTTACCAAAAGCAATCTGATAGAAGTTCTATATAATAATGCTAAACAGATTAATATTGAACATTTAACATTCACTTTTATAAGATTTTTGAGTTCCAAAATTTTCTCTTTTCTTCCCTTCCCCTTTTCCTAAAATGGTAGGCAATTTTCCTATAAGTCACAGTTGTGAAAGAAGAAACAGATCAAAAGAGAAAAAACATGACAAAAAATAAAGTGAAAAAAGTATGCATTTTGATCTATATTCAGAGTCCATCAGTTTTTTATCTGGATGTGGATAGCATCATGAGTCCTTTACAATTATCTTGGATTACTGTGTTGCTGAAAAGAACTAATTCATTCACAGTTGATCATCACACAATGTTGCTGTTTTTGTGTACAATGTTTTCCTAGTTCTGCTCATTTCACTTTGTATCAGTTCATACAAATCTTTCAGGTTTTTCTAAAATCTGTCTGCTTGTTATTTCTTATTGCACAATAATATTCCGTAACATTCAGATACCACAATTTCTTTAGCTACTCCCCAACTGATGGGCATCTTTTCAATTTCTAATATTTTGCCACCATGAAAACAGCTATTATAAATATCTTTTGTATGTCCTCCTCCCTTTTTTTGTGATCTCTTTTTAGTTGTGGTATTGTTGGATTAAATGATATGCAAAATTTGGTTGCCCTTTGGGCATAGTTCCAAATTCCTCTCCAGAATTATTGAATCAGGTCACAACTCTACCAACGATCAATTAGTGTTCTAATTTTTCCACATCCTGTTCAATATCTTTTTCTTTTTTTTTGATTAGCCAATCTTGTTGTGAGGTGGTACTTCAGAACTGCTTTAACTTACATTTCTCTAAAATTTAGATTTAGAGCACTTTTTCATATGACTATATGTAATTTATATTTTTATTTGAAAACTGCCATTCATTTGACCATTTCTCTGTTGAAGAATGGCTTATAAGTTTTATAAATTTGACTCAGTTCTCTATATATTTGAGAAATGAAGCCTTGTTATAAAGAGAAACTTGTTATAGATTGTTTCCTTGCTTTCTGTTTTCTATCTAATCTTGGTCTCATTGGTTTTGTGCAAAACCTTTTTTTTTAATAAAATCAAAATTATCTATTTTATTTTTCATAATGGTCTCTCTTTTGTTTGGTCATGAATTCTTCAGATCCTTCTCTTTAGATATGATAGGAAGACTATTACTTGCTCTTAATTTGCTTATTATACCCTTTATATCTTAATCATTTTGACCTTGTTTTGGTATATGGTGTGAGATGTTGGTCTAAACCTAGTTTGTTTTCTAGTTTTCCCAGAAGTTTTTGTCAGATGGTGAATTCTTATTCCAGAATCTGGTATCTTTAAGTTTACATTGTTCTTTAAATGTTTGGTAGAATTTGCTTATAAATTATCTGGTTCTGGAGTTTTTTTTTCTTTGGGAGTTCATTTATGGATTATTAAATTTCCTTTTTCTAAAATAATTATCTTTAATGAATATTTCTATGATTTATATTTTGACTCACCTGTTCTTTTGGAATAATCTAGTTTTCAAATAATTTTACAGTTTTCATTCAAAGACTCTATGTTGAATGTATTTTTCCCCCACTATGGTCAGTAAAAGTTACATCTAAAATTTCTAAATTTCTGAGTTTTTATGCTGTAATATATAGTCAGTTTTTGTGAAGGTGCTATGAATAGCTGAGACAGAGAGATATGTTCCTTTCTGTTCCCACTGTTCTCCAGGATCTGTCATAGCTAAATTTTCTAAAATTCTCTTCAGCTCCTTAACTTCTTTTTTTATATTTATCTATTTTTGAGAGGGATAAATTGAGATCCCTTTCTATTAGAGATTTAATATTTTTATTTTCCTATAACTTTTTCTTTAAGAATTTAAATGTATTTCATTAATGTTGATATTCACTGTCTTTGGTAGCTTTGAGAAAATGTAGTTTCCCTATTTCCTTTAATTGGTCCATTTTTACTTTTGTTTTGACTGAGATTCTGATTGCTACCCATCTTCCTTCAACTGAAGAATAACAGATTATACTCCAGTCTCCTTTTAAGAATAACAAAACAAAGGGAGGCTAGGTGTTGTAGCGGATAAAGCACCGGCCTTGGAATCAGGAGTACCTGGGTTCAAAGCCGGTCTCAGACACAATAATTACCTAGCTGTGTGGCCTTGGCCAAGCCACTTAACCCCATTTGCCTTGCAGAAACCTAAAAAAAACCAAACAAGAATAACAAAACAGTTAATAATGATAATAATAATGATAATAATAGTTGTCCTTAGATTTTGAAGACCACCATGCTAACCATAATAATGGTGGCATGACTTGCATGTTCTTGAGTCCCTTTTAAAAAATATTTTGAATATCTTTTTATCTATATGCTTTGTTTTTTTAAAAACAACATATTGTTGGATTCTGATTTCTAATCCATTCTGTTATTCTCTTTCATTTTATGGACGAGTTTATCCCATTTGCATTCACAGTTATGATTGCAATGTATCCCCCAAATTTTATTTTCTTTTAATTTGTTTTTTCCCCTGCCCTCTCTTTTTTCTTTTTTTTATTAAAGATACTATTTGAGTTTTATAATTCCCCCCCCCATCTTGCTCTCCCCCCATGGAAAGCACTCTGTCAGACAGTCTTTACTTTGTTTCCATGTTGTACATTGATCCAAATTGGGTGTGATGAGAGAGAAATCATATCCTTAAAGAAGAGAAGTCTAAGAGGTAACAAGATCAGACAATAAGATCTGTTTTTTTTCTAAATTAAAGGGAATAGTCCTTGAACTTTGTTCAAACTCCACAGCTCCTTATCTGGATACAGATGGCACTCTCCTTTGCAGACAGCCCCAAATTGTTCCTGATTGTTGCACTGATGGAATAAGCAAGTCCTTCAAGGTTGAACATCACTTCCATGTTGCTGTTAGGGTATACAGTGTTTTTCTGCTTCTGCTCATCTCATTCAGGATCAGTTCATGAAAATTCTTTCAGGTTTCCCTGAAATCCTATCCGTCCTGGTTTCTAATAGAACAATAGTGTTCCATGACATACATATACCATAGTTTGCTAAGCCATTCCCCAACTGAAGGACATTTACTTGATTTCCAATTCTTTGCCACCACAAACAGGGCTGCTATAAATATTTTTGTACAAGTAATTTTTTGCCCTTTTTCTTCATCTCTTCAGGGTATAGACCCAGTAGTGGTATTGCTGGGTCAGAGGGTATGCACATTTTTGTTGTCCTTTGGGCATCCCTGCCCTCTCTTTAAGAATCTGTTTTTTGCTTCTAATGCCTCCCTAATTTAGTCTTCCTCTTATTTCCCCAGTTTTCCTCTAACCTGTTCCCATATTTCCCTGTTGAATAAAATTTCTGAACTCAATTGTGCATCTATGTATTCTTCCATCCTTTATTCAATACAAATGTGAGGCTCTGTTACCCCCCCCATTTTTCTCCCAATGCCCTCTTACTGTATATACTTTTTTTTCTATACATCACATTTATATGGTATACTTTTCCTCATTTTTTTCTCTCCGTCTCTCAGTGTTTTATTCTTTCTCACCCTTTCTATTCATTTCAGATCATCAATACATTAACAATCATTTCTGTTCTCTATCAAATTTAACCACTGGTGGGATTCAGTTGGTTTACATCAGTTTGGCAGAACCAATTATCAATTTTATGTTGAATCAGTTGTTAAAATGGCACTTGTAATCAGGGTTCCCTTCAAGGTGGGCACCTGGACAACTGCCCAATGTGGAAATTACAAATTTACATTCCTTACTATTTTTAAATGCTCATCTGTGCAACAGCATAATAATGTTCATTATGTCCACAGTGAAAAAAATTGATGGAACTATGCTTCGAATATTTATTTACCATTTCTTAAAGCTCATTATACCTTTGATGAAATAAATTTTAATTTCCTTAATTTTTTACTTCAATTAACAAGCATAGCGTGAAGTGAAAAAGTGCCAAAAAACTAGAGGGTGACAAGTTGTCATTTTTTTCCACTTTGGTATGCCTAAAACCCACTCCCACCTTCTTGAGATAGTATGAATATACTGGTGTTCCCTGAACAGTGAAATCAAGAAGAAACTGGGACGCAATGAACCAATAAATATATATATATATATATATAGTTATATATATAGTTATATATAGTTATATATATATATTTCAAGGGTTATCTTACTGCCCATTTAGTCATGGTAGCATGGAAGTAGAAAAAAAAAGTTAAATAGGTAGAATGAGTTTTGGTTCTACATATGTTCCAATATTGATTGCTGTGGTCATGTGGCTGCTTTTGCTCCATAAAGATACATTTGCTTATTATAATATATATCATAATTTAGTTTTGTGTATCTCTTTTATTGTGCTTATTTGAGTATTAAATGCATGAAATATTAAACTACCTTTCTTTCTGTATACTTGAAATAATTATTAGGGCAGAGAAGTGGTTAATTTATTTGACTCCAACTGTTGAATTAAATCTGAGGGGCTACATCTATCATCTCCCCATACAAGAATAAAAGCAGAATGATTTCATTTAGTCATTTATGATTTCTTGTTTTTTATGTTCCTCTTCACTTATGTTTGTATGTTACATTTTTCCACTTAGCTCTGGACTTTTCATCAGAAATTTATGAAGTCCTTTATTTCAATAAAGGTCCATTCCTGTTTCCCCCATATGCCCCAGTTATATTATGTCTAATTTTGCTGATGATCAAGTTTTTTAATGGTAAACCTCAATCTTTTGCCTTTTAGAATATTATAGTCCAAGCTTGTTTCTTTAGAATGGAGACAGATAAATCTTGTGTCATTCTAACTTCCTTCTCATACCTGCATTCTTTTGAGACTATTTTAATTATCTTTATTTTGATCTTGGAGCCCTAGATCCTGGCTCTAATATTCCTGCAGATTTTAATTTGGGAGTTTCTTTTAGTAATTGCTGCTATTTATTTCCACTTTCACCCCATGATTCTAAGATTTTAGGAAATATGTTTTAGGTGTTCTCTCTCTCCTCTCTGTCTCTCTGTCTCTCTGTCTCTCTCTCTCTCCTCTCTCTCTTTTTCAGTCATGGCCTGAGGTAGTCCAGTTATTCTTAAATTATTTCTTTTCAATCCTTTTTTTTCCAGGCAAGTTAATTGTTTTTTGCTGTGAAATATCTCAATTTTCTATTTTTTTACCCTTTTAATATTTTTTGTTCATAATTTTACTTCACCATATTTCTCCTTTAAAATTTTATGCATTTAAAAACATTATTCTGAGAAGCTATCCATGGGCTTTACCAACTTACCAAAGGAGTTCATCACACAAAAAAGACTAGAAGTCCCAATCTAAACAACATCCCAATTTTATAGTTGAGGAAACCAATTCCAAAAAGTTTGTGACCTTTCCCAAGACCACATAGGTAATAAATATGAAAGTTAGAATTTGAACACAAGTCTTTTTGACTACAAGTACTTATACTATACTTTGACACTTTGGTAAAATTTGTTTCTATGTGGTCACTAAGGCATAGGAAATGTATTATTTCTCATATTTCATTAGAGCAAATTGAGAAGATTTAAAAAAATTTTTTTTTTTTGCAAGGCAATGGGGGTTAAGTGGCTTTGCCCAAGGCCACACAGCTAGGTAATTATTAAGTGTCTGAGGCCAAATTTGAACTCAGGTACTCCTGACTCCAGGGTCAGTGCTCTATCCATTGCACCACCTAGCTGCCCCAGAGTAGAAGATTTTAATAGGCAATTATAATTTTTCTTATCTAAGGCTTTCTCCTTATTCCAAAACTATTTTATTTTCATAAGCTTCATTAGTTTTCATTTGGTTTTAAAAATCCTGTTTTTTAAAAAAACCTTGCTTTAATTCTTCCATTAATTCTGATTGGATTTGTACCCAACATGCAACTTTGAGGTTTCATATGTTGATTTTTTTTTAATCATTCTCTTTCAGGTTTATACCTTGAACTTTCCTGTTACAATAATATCTCTTTATAGAAGGCTTTTGTTTTTTTGTTAATTCTTCTAACCTACTTTTTTAACTTTGTCCTTTAGTCAGTGTTGGACTTTTCCCACTTCTGGCTCTTGGTGTCTTCTGTCCTTTTGCTGCATTTACAGATTACACTGGAGGTCTGCAAGCTTTCCAGTTCTCCCCAAATGATGGGATCCTGGGCCAAATCTGTTCACTGCTGTTCTAGTCTGAGCTTGGCAAGTTCCTGACCCAGGATTGATCCTTTGGCTAATACTTGGTTGTGAATTTAAATAGATGCTGCTAGACATAGCCATTATTAGACTGCTAGGGGGTTCTGCATGTTCAAAGTTGCCTGTGTCCCTGTGTTCTACCCTGGTTATTCCACTGTGGAATTGGGCTGAAACCTAGAACCCAATTTCTGCTCTGCTCCTGGGATCCAAGTTCTACAGCTATTTGCTTATGAACTTGTTCCCTGCTTAGTACATAGATAGGGTCAAGATAGGACCTGCTTCTAAAGGTCTGTTCTTTTTCCTGGATCCATGACCTAGAACAGGATAGTGACAGAGCTGACAGAAAACACCCGTTCCTGTATCCTAGTACAAGGAACTAGTTCAGGGATACTTTGGGATCTCTTTGCTAATTCCTTCTCTGGTTGATTCTCTTTTTGTCCCTGGGTGTTGGAAATGTTCTATGCAACTTCTCTAGTATCTTAGAATTCCCTACCAGAGTTCCCTTGGGCTGAGAAAATGATTTACTGTGCTTTTTGCTTGGATTTCCAAATCAGAATTTGGTCTGGTAGATTTTTGTGGAGCAGGTTTGGTGGGTAAAGTTGTATTTATGTTTATTTCAACATCTTGACTTTGCCTCAGTATACTTTGTTAATATATAGTGCCAGAAATAAATTTTTTTAACCTCCAAGAATTGCTAAATGTGATGTGAATAAGTGAAAACTCCTTTCTGTCAAATTGCTTTTCAGTTTCTAAGTAGTTTTATGTTCTCATCCCAGAAGCCTGGGTTAAACGTTAAGCTACTATGATTCTTTTGATCCTGAATGTCTTAATTAGTTCAATGATTAATAATCTATTTCCTCATCAGTATAAAATAATTTTGATAACTATTGTAGTAAAGTTTGAAATCTATTGTTTCCTTATTTACTACTTGTTATTTCCCCCATTGAGATTATTTTGTTCATTCAGATTAAAAAGTTTCATTATTATTTTGTTTGAGCTATAGAAAGTATAGCACAGAAAAAATAATTTTTTAGGTAAAATTTTCATTATTATATTGGTTTAAAATGGGAAGAAAGGAAATAAACATTTATAGAATACCTATTACATGCTGGTCATTGTGCTAAACACTTAAATTTTTTTTCCAACTACATGCAATGGTAGTTTTTATCAATCATTTATTTGCGAGGTTTAGATATTTATTTTCCCTCCCTTCCTTTCCTCTCCCCTCCCCTTGACAGAAAGCATTGTAGGCTCTACATTTATAACTATGCTAAACAGTAGATCCATATTGATCATGTTGTGAGAAAAGAATCAAATCCAAACAAAGAAAACATTAGAGAGAAAAAATGATGTAATACTTAAGACAACTTTTAAAAATTTAAGTTAACAAGCCTTGATCTTCATTTAAACTCCATAATTCCTTCTCTGTATATGGATGGTATCTTCCAAGTCTTTTAAAATTGTCTTTGATTATTGTACTGCTGAAATGAACAAATCCATTAGTTCATCATCATCCCATGTTATTGCGTGAACAATGTTCTCGTTCTGCTCATTTTACTCATCAGTTCATGCAAGTCTTACTAGGCTGTTCTGAAATCCCATCCCTCATACAGGAATTATAGAACAATCCTGTTTCATCTTATAGAACAATAGCGTTCCATCACATACATATATCACATATTAGCCATTCCAAAATTGATGGGCATCCCCTCAATTTCCAATTCTTTGCCACTACAAAAAGGGTTTGTACTAAACACTTTACATTATCTCATTTGACCCTCGCATCAACCCTGTGAAGTATGTATTGTTATTACCCCATTGTATAGTTGAGCAAACAGGTAGGTGGCTTGCCCAGTGTCATACAGCTAAAGCCAGATTTGAATTCTGGTCATTCCTAATGCTCTATCTACTTTATCACCAAGTTGTTCTATAGGGATGCCTTTCTATCTATGATCAATTAACAATTCTCAATTATTTAGGTCTGTGTTTGCATAAAGTTTTTTTTGGTAGTTGTATTACATGTATATTGGCAGGAACAATCCCAAATATTTTATACATTCTGTAGCTATTTTAAATATCATTTTTCTCTTCCAGCAGGGTCTTGGTAGTAGATTATATGGGTTTTTTTTGTATTCTGCAAATTTAATGAAGTTATTCTTTCAATTAATTTAACTCTCTGGCTTTCTATGTAAACCATCTATCACCTGCATAAAAGCAATAATTTTATTTCCTTTTGGCCTATATTTATTTCCTTCATTTCTTTTTCTGGATTATTGCTACAATAAGCATTTCCATCACTATATCAAATAATAATGGTGATGGGCATCCTTGTAACCAATCAATGTAAAGACCTTTAGTTTATCCCCATCATATATAATGATGACTTTTAGTTTTAAATGTTTCTTATCATATTAAGGAAATATATTTATTCTTAAAGTTTCTAGCATATTTTTAAAGAGAAATGAGTATCTGGTCAAAAGCCTTTTCTGTAGCTGATATAAATATACAATTTTTGTTGTTTCTGTTATTAGTATGGCTAAATGTGTTAATAGTTTTCTTAATATTGAATTACATAATTTGGTGCTAATATATAATCTTTGTCATTTGTTACTGTGGTTTCCTTGCTATTATGTCACCATTAAGGATATTGATCTATAGTTTTCTTTCTGTTTTGACTTTCTCTGGTTTAAGTATCAAGATAATATTTGTGAGGCAGAATTAGGATGGCAGAAAAAAGGCAGCAACTCACCTAAATTCCCCACCAAATCCCTTTAAATGCCATAAAACAATTCCTGAAGTGGCAGAAACCATAAAAAGATGGGGTGAAATAATCTTCCAGTTAAAAACTTAAAGTTGGCAGGAAAGGTCTGTGGCACCTGGGTGGGAATGGAGTACAGTCCAGCAGAGATTGTACCAGTACAGACCTGGTCTCAGGAAACCAGAAATATACCTTTGGAACCATTGAATCAACAGTGGCAGCACCTGCTTCCAGAACTCTCAGCCCACATAATAAGAGGGTTGAAAACTGATTGGAGGGAGATTACTTTTCTGGCACTAGGGGAAAGATTCTGTTCCTTTGCCCATCTGGGTCACAGTCGTGCATGGCACTCCCAAGGGCAAGGAGGAAAACTAGCACACACTGGACCTTGTAGGCTACAGTGGAGCAGGGACCCTCCTCATAGTTGCAGGGCACAAAGGAGTACTTGTGGTCACTCACAGATCAGAACATAGGTCAGTAAAATAAGTAATAAATTCACCTCTCCTTAAATCATACCACTTTTGAAAAACTAAAAACTTAGAGGTTCCTAGAAGTATTTCTAAAAAGAGCTGCACAAAAACCTGAAGCTTGGAATAGTGTGCCCTCTACCCTAGAAGCAAAAAATTGGCTAAAAATGAGCAAACAACAGAAAAATTCTGTTACTTTTGTTACACTGATGACAAGGAAGATCAAAACATACACTCAGAAGAAGATAACAAAGTCAAAGCTCCGACATTTAAAGCCTTCAAGAAAAATATGAATTGGTCTTCAGACCATGAAGAATTCAAATAACAAGAGAAAAGAAAAATTGAGAAGAGAAATGTGAGTGATGCAAGAAAATTATGAAAAAGAGAGTCAATAGCTTGATAAAGGAGACACAAAAAATACTCAAGAAAAATAACACCTTAAAAACAGAATAGGCCAGAAGATCAAAGAGATACAAAAATAGGTCACTGAGAAGAATATCTTTTAAAGCAGAATTGGCCAAATGGAAAAGGAGGCACATAAATTCACTGAAGATAAAAACCTCCTTAAAAAAGCTGAATTGGTCAAATCAGGGAACAATAAAACAAAACCGGGGCAGCTAGGTGGTGCAGTTGGATAGAGCACTGGCTCTGGAGTCAGGAGTACCTGAATTCAAATCCAGCCTCAGACACTTAATAATTACCTAGCTATGTGGCCTTGGGCAAGCCACTTAACCCCATTGTCTTGCAAAAACTAAAAAACCAAACCAAACCAAACCAAAAGAATGAAAAAATAGAAGACTATGTGAAATATCTCATTGAAAAAACAACTGACCTGGAAAATAGATCTAGACGAGTTAATTTAAGAATTATTGGACTACCTGAAAGCTATGTACTTTTATTTTTTATTTTTTTTATTTTTTAGGTTTTTGCAAGGCAAATGGTAAGGTTAAGTGGCTTGCCCAAGGCCACACAGCTAGGTAATTATTAAGTGTCTGAGGCTGGATTTGAACCCAGGTACTCCTGACTCCAGGGCCGGTGCTTTATCCATTGCTCCATAGCTATGTATTTTTTTTAAAAAGAGCCTAGACATAATCTTTCAAGAAATTATCAAAGAAAACTGCCCTGAAATTCCAGAATCAGAGGGTAAAAACAGAAATTAAATAATCTCATCACCTCCTGAAAGAGATTCCCAAAATGAATATTCTCAGGAATATTATAGCTAAATTACAGAGCTCCCAAGTCAAGGAGGGAATATTGTAAGCAGCCAAAAAAAGAAATGTCAGAGCCACAGTCAGGGTAACATGTTTGGCAGCTTCTCCTGGAATATGATATTTTGGAGAAAAGAGTTCGGATTATGACCAGGAATCCCCACAGGATTACAACCAAGAATCACCTATCAGCAAAACTGAATATTATCCTTCAAGGGAAAATGGACATTCAATGAAAACGAGAACTTTCAAGCATTCCTGTTGAAAAGAACACAGCTGAATAGAAAAATCAGACTTTCAAATATAAGGCTCTAGAGAAACATAATGAAGTAATCATGAAAGAGAAATCATAAGGGACTTAATATAAGTTAAACTGTTTGCATCCTACATGGTGATACTTTATATAATTCATAAACTCTTTCTCATTATTATGGGCAGTTAGGAGTCTACATAGACAGAGGGCCTAAGTGACTTGAATGATGATATCTAAATCAAATAAAGGAGTGAGAAAGAGGAATACACTGGGAGAAAGGGGAAATTAAACATAAAAGAGCTAAGAAAAAGCTTTTACACTAGAAGACATGACTGGCATAGGGTGGCACATCTATTATATTTATTAATTTTATTAGAATACAATTAAGTAAATAGTTTCACAATTTATTACTTCTTCTTGTGAATTCTCCCTTTTCAGTTTTGGTACAGGTAACTGAGTTTTCTTTTCAAAATCAATTTTTGCTAATGGTTTAATCTATTTTGTAATACAAAGCAAACTTGTGTTTTTTCCCTTTCATTTTTGTTAGTCTCTTCTTTGATCTTCAGGCTTTCTATTTTGATGCTTATTTGGGATTATTTAATTTGTTGAGTTTATTTTTTTAAAGTTACCCAAGATATTGCTTTGTTCTTTTGTTAAAAGCTTAGAGATAACCAAAAGTTGTTTTTATGAAAAAAACAATAAAATTGATAAACTTCTGGTCAATTTGATTAAAAAAAAGAAGAAAACCAAATTTCTAGTATCATAAATGAAAAAGGTGAACTCACTACCAATGAGGAGGAAATTAAAGTAATAATTCAAAATTATTTTGCCCAACTCTATGCCAATAAATTTGATAATCTAAGTGAAATGGATGAATATTTACAAAAATATAAGTTGCCCAGGTTAAATGAAGAGATTAAATACCTAAGCAACCCTATCTCAGAAAAAGAAATTCAACAAGCCATCACTGAATTCCCTAAGAAATAGTCTCCAGGGCCTGATGGACTCACAAGTGAATTCTACCAAACATTTAAGGAACAATTGGTTCCAATTCTATATTAAACTCTTTGGAAAAATAGGGAAAGATGGAACTCTGCCTACTCTTTCTATGAAACCAAAATGGTGCTGATACCTAAACCAGGAAGAGTTAAAACAGAGAAAGAAAATTATAGACCTATCTCCCTAATGAATACAGAAGAAAAAGTCTTAAATAAAATCTTAGCAAAATGATTACAAGTTATCACTGGGGCAATACATTATGATCACGTAGCATTTGTCCTAGGAATGCAGGGTTGGTTCAATATTAGGAAAACTGTTAGTATACTCAATTATATCAACAACAAACCTATCAGAAATTATATGATCATATCAATAAATGCTGAAAAAGCTTTTGACAAAATACAGCATCCATTCCTACTAAAAACACTAGAGAGTGTAGGAATAAATGGATTGTTCCTGACAATAATTAGCAGTATCTACTTGAAACCATCAACAAGCATTATATTCAATGGGGAGAGGCTAGAGGCATTCCCAATAAGATCAGAGGTGAAACAAAGGTGCCCATTATCACCACTACTATTCAATATTGTATTAGAAATGTTAGCTCCAAAAAAAAAAAAGAAATGTTAGCTCCAGCAATCAGAGAAGAAAAAGAAATTGGAAGGAATTAGAATTGGGAATGAAGAGACAAAACTCTCACTCTTTGAAGATGACATGATGGTATACCTAGAGAATCCCAGGAAATCATCCATAAAACTACTGGAAACAATTAGCAATTTTAGCAAAGTTGCAGGTTATAAAATAAACCCTCATAAATCCTCAACTTTTCTATACATGTCTAGCAAGATACAGCAGGAAGAGCTAGAAAGAGAAATTCCATTCAAAGTAACCTCAGACAATATAAAATACCTGGGAGTCTATTTGCCAAGACAGACTCAGAAAAATTTTGAAAACAATTATAAAACACTTCTCACACAAATTAAATCAGATTTAAATAACTGGGCAGATATCAACTGCTCTTGGATAGGTAGAGCTAACATAATAAAAATGACAATTCTACCAAAACTAAACTACCTGTTTCATAGAAGGAGTTTGGCAGATTTCCATCTTTCCCTATTTTTCCAAAGAGTTTATATAGAATTGGAACCAATTGTTCCATAAATGTTTGGTAAAATTCACTTGTGAATTCATCAGGCCCTGGAGATTTGTTTTTTAGGGAGTTCAATGATGGCTTGTTGAATTTTTCTGAGGGTTGTTTAGATATTTAATCTCTTCTTCATTTAACCTGGGCAACTTATATTTTTGTAAATATTCATCCATTTCACTTATATTGTCAAATTAATTGGCATAGAGTTGGACAAAATAATTTCAAATTATTACTTTAATTTCTTCCTCATTGGTGGTGAGTTGACCTTTTTCATTTATGATACTACCAATTTGGTTTTCTTCTTTCATTTTTTATCAAATTGACCAGAGGTTTATCAATTTTATTGCTTTTTTCATAATACCAACTTTTGGTTTTATTAATTCAAGTTTTTTTTTGCTTTTGCTTTTATCAATTTCTGCTTTAATTTTTAGAATTTTTAATTTGGTATTTAATTGAGGATTTTTGATTTGTTCTTTCTCTAATTTTTTTAGTTGCATGTTTAGTTCATTGATTTCCTCTTTCTCCAATTTATTCATGTAAGCATTTAGAGCTATAATATATCCCCTGAGAGTCGCTTTGAATGAATCCCATAGGTTTTGGTATGTTGTTTCATTATCATTATCTAGGATAAAATGGTTAATTCTTTCTATAATTTGTTTTTTGGTCCACTCATTTTTTAATATGAGGTTATTCAGTTTCTGCTTTGTTCTGGGTCTATATCTCCTTGGCCCAGTATTGCATATGACTTTTATTGCATTGTGATCTGAGAAAGATGTATTCACTACTCCTGCCTTTCTGCAGCTGATCATTAGGTTTTTATGTCCTAGTATATGGTCAGTTTTTGTAAAAGTTCCATGTACTGCAGAGAAAAAGGTATATTCCTTTCTATCCCCCTTCACTTTCCTCCATAAGTCTACCATATCTAATTTTTCTAACAATCTATTTACCTCCTTAACTTCTTTCTTGTTTATTTTGTGATTTGATTTATCTAGATCTGATAGTGGGAGGTTGAGGTCTCCCACTGGTAGAGTTTTGCTATGTCTTCCTGTACTTCTTTCAGCTTCTCCTCTAAGAATTTGGGTGCTGTCCCACTGGGTGCATATATATTCAGTATTGAAATGACTATTGTCTATGGTACCTTTTAGGAGGATAAAGTTTTCCCTCCTTATCTCTTTTAATGCTATTTTTGCTGCTGCTTTGTCTGAGATAAGGATTGCTATCCCTGCTTTTTTTACTTCAGCTGAAGCAAAATATATTTTGCTCCAACCTTTTACCTTTACTCTATATGTATCTCTCTGCTTCAAATGAGTTTCTTGTAAGCAATATATTGTAGGATTCTGGTTTTTAATCCACTCTGCTATTTGCTTATGTTTTTAAGGGAGAGTTCATCCCATTCACATTCAAAGTTGATTACTAATTCTTTATTGCCCTCTGTGCTATCTTCCCTCTGTTTGTATTTTTCCCCCTTCCCCCCCCTTTATCCATATTCCCCAGTATTTTGTTTCTAAATACCACCCCCTTCAGTGTGTTTGCCCTCCTATATCACACCCTCCCCTTTCTTTCCCCTTTCCCCTTCCCTTTATTTCCCCTTTTTCCCCCACTCCCCTTCCCTTTCTCCATCCCCCCTCCCCCTTTCCCCTTTTAATACTTGAAAGGTTAGATGTTTTATAAGTTAACTGAGTATGTGTAGGTTGACTTTAAGCCAAGTCTGATGAGAAGAAGATTCAGGTGTTTCTCATCTGCTCCCTTCTTCCCCCTCTATTACCATAGGTTTTTTGTACCTTAGTGTAATGAGATTTACCCCATTCAATCCCCTCCCTCCTCCTGTCTCTTTCCTGTCCCCCTTTTTAAGGAGGTAGTGTTTTTTAGATCACTCTAAGTCATAGAAAATTCTGAGTGTCTATCCCTTCTAGTTCAGTATATTCTATCAAAGAGAGTCAAAATTCTGAGAGTTATTAGAGTCTTTCTCCCAAGTGGCAGTTAAAGCCAGTTACATCCCATTAGATAGTTGTCTCATGGATAGGTCATGAATGTCCAGCATTTCTGGCTAGGTATATTCTCTCTGTTAGAATTACAATTCTCAAGATTTATGAGAATCTTTTCCCCCATGCTGGGAATATAGCCAGTTTCAAGTTACTGGATAGCATTTTTTTCCCTTTTACAGCCCCCCCCCCCTTTTTTTACCTTTTCATGTGCCTCTTGAACCTCCTGTTTGATGTCCAAATTTTCTGTTTAGCTCTGGTCTTTTCATCAGAAATTTTTGGAATTCTTCCATTTTGTTAAATGTCCACTTTTTTCCCTGGAAGAGAAGGCTCAGCTTTGCAGGAAAGTAGATTTTTGGCTGCATTCCAAGCTCCCTTGTTCTTCAAAATATCTCGTTCCAGGCCCTTCAGTCCCTTAATGTTGATGCAGTCAGGTCCTGAGTGATCCTTACTGTGGCTCCTTGATATTTAAATTGTTTCTTTCTGGCTGCTTGCAGGATTTTCTCTTTTATCTGATAGTTCTGGAATTTGGCCACAACATTCCTTGGTGTTTTCATTTTAGGATTTTTTCTGGTGGGGATTGATGTACTCTTTCAATAACTACTTTGCCCTCTGATTCCATGATATCAGGGCAGTTTTCCATCACTAGATCCTGTAATATTAAGTCCAGGCTTTTTTTTGTCTTCAATGTTTTCAGCAAGTCCTATAATTTTCAGGTTGCCCATCCTTGATCTCTTCTTGAGGTCAGTGGTTTTGTTGATGAGGTATTTTACATTTTCTTCTATTTTTTTGATTTTGGTTAACTGACTCTTGCTGTCTCAGGGAGTCATTAGTTTCTGTAGACTCCATTTTTTGGGGGGGAGGAGTTTCCTTCATTAACCTTTTGCAACTCCTTTTCCAATTGGTCAATTCTACTTTTGAAAGAGCTTTCCATTTGACCAATTGAGATTTTGAGAGAATTATTTTCTTTTTGCATTTGCCCAATTGAGGATCTGAGAGAATTATTCTCATTTTGTATTTGTCCAGTTGTACTTTCTAAGGATTTGTTTTCTTGTTGCAAGGTATTAATTGTCTCTCTCAAATTTTTAAGCTCCTTCCTTATTTCTTCAAGGAAGTCTTTCTGTGCTGAAGACCAGATCATATTCTCCTCAGAAGTTCTAGGTCTTTCTGAGTAAGGATCTTTCCCTTCCAAGAATTTTTCTATGGCTCCTCCTTTCCGCTGACCCTCCTTCATTTTGCTAAGACCTTGAGTTGGGGAGGGGGCTGGTTGACAGGGGCTTAGGATTGCTAAAGGCTTTACTCATTGAGTGCAATTTCTGTCTGGCCAGTAGGAGGTGGTGGTTGCTTTCTCTGGAGTGTCTGTGACCTTGATTGAGGCCTTCTCCGTTTACTTGAAGGGAGGAGTTGGAGCTATTGAATTCTTTTGCCTTCAATCAATGGTGCTCTTTGTTAGCTGGGCTGGTTCTTCTGCTCACTGAGGCAGAATTAGTTTGCATTTCTTTGTTCAGGAAGAGGTCTGAGCTGTAATGGGACTCTGAGTTCCTCAGACCAGAGGAGCCCAGGGATGGTGTCTGAAGCTCTCCTGCACCGGAACTCTACCCCCAGCCCTGTCCGAAATCTCCCCGGGGGACAGCACCAACACCAATGCCTCTACTCCCTAGTTGAATCAAGCCCCTGTGGTCTAGCCCCACCGCTGATCCAGCAGGTCCAGCTCTTGGGCCCCTCAGACTCCCAGTTCCAATTCAGCTGTTAAACTAGTTGATTGGGGGCTGATCTTCCCTCTGAACCCAGACTCACCAGCCGGAACTCATCCAATGCTGCTGGGGGAGACAAATCCTGAGGTAGATGTTCTTTCTCCTGGCTTTTCTTTCTGGGTTTTGTGGGTCAGATTTCTTTTAAGAGGTTTGTTTCATATGGTAGATGGGGGAAAGATCAGGAGACTTAAGAACTGTGCCTCTCTTCTCTCTGCCATCTTGGCTGGAAGTCCCCGAGTCATATTTTTAAAAGAAAAAGCCATTCCCCAATTGACCAATGGTCAAAGGATATGCAAAGGCAACTTACAGATGAGGAGATCAAAGCAATCCATAGTCATATGAAAAAAATGCTCTAAATCATTACTTATTAGAGAAATGCAAATCAGACCTTCTCTGAGGTACTACCTCACACCTCTCAGATTGGCCAATATAACCAGAAAGAATAATGATCGTTGTTGGAATGGTTGTGGGAAATGTGGGACACTATTACACTGTTGGTGGAGTTGTGAACTCATCCAGCCTTTCTGGAGAGAAATTTGGAACTACGCCTAAAGGGCAACAAAAATGTGCACAGCCTTTGATCCAGTAATCCCACTACTGGGTCTATACCCTGAAGAGATGATGAAAAAGGGCAAAAACATTACTTGTACAAAAATATTCACAGCAGCCCTGTTTGTGGTGGCAAAGAATTGGAAATCAAGTAAATGTCCTTCATTTGGGGAATGGCTTAGCAAACTGGTATGTGTATGTCATAGAACACTATTGTTCTATTAGAAACGAGGGATGGGAATTCAGGGAAGCCTGGAGGGATTTGCTGAGGGAGATGAGAAGAACCAGAAAAACATTGTACACCCTATCAGCAACATGGGGGGTGATGATCAACCTTGATGGTCTTGCTCATTCCATCAGTGCAACAGTCAGGGACAATTTGGGGCTGTCTTCAGTGGAGAATACCATCTGCATTCAGATATAAGAGCTGTGGAGTTTGAACAAATTTCAGGGACTATTCCCTTTAATTTAGGAAAAAAACAGATATCTTATTGTCTGATCTTGTCATCTCTTATACTTTTTATTTCTTCCTTAAGGATGTGATTTCTCTCTCATCACACTCAATTTGGATCAATGTACAACATGGTAACAAAATAAAGACTGACATATTGCTTTCTGTGGGAGCTAGGGTTGGGGGGAGGGTAGTAAGATTGGGAGAAAAATTGTAAAACTCAAAACTCAGATAAAATCTTTAAAAATTAAAACAAGGCTTAGAGATAGATACTTTGGCTAAGGATTACTTTGGTTATATCCCCCAAATTTTGTTATGTTTACTGCCATTATCTTTACTATCATTTCTATGATTATTTTTATTGAACTAATATTAAGTTAGTCTAATTTTAATTTTTTTTAGTGACCCTCTATTGATTTTTTAGTTTTTATTTTTGCAAGGCAAACAGGGTTAAGTGGCTTGCCCAAGGTCACACAGCTAGGTAATTATTAAGTGTCTGAGACCGGATTTGAACCCAGGTACTCCTGACTCCAGGGCCGGTGTTTTACCCACTGTGCCACCTAGCTGCCCCCCTTTATTGATTTCTATTGCATTGTTATTTATCCCAGGATCTCTGTCCTAATTTCCTCTATGACTCTAGAAGCTAGTTTTGAGGAGACCCATGTATCATCTTCCCATATACGAATGTAAATAATTTAACCTTTTGATTTATCACTTAAAATTGTTTTTTGTATTTCCTTTTCTATTTTTCTTGACTCTTGTGTTAGTATTTTCAGTTTCCACTCAGCTTTGGACTTGTAATCAAGAGTGCTTAGAAATGGGATGGCTAGGGGTGGCTAGGTGGCACAGTGGATAAAGCACCGGCCCTGGAGTCAGGAGTACCTGGGTTCAAATCCGGTCTCAGACACTTAATAATTACCTAGCTGTGTGGCCTTGGGCAAGCCACTTAACCCCACTTGCCTTGCAAAAACCTTAACAAAAAAAAAGAAAAAAGAAACGGGTTGGCTAGGTGGTGCTAAGGATGGAGCACTCTCCCTAGAGTCAGGAGGACCCAGTTCAAATGTGACCTCAGATTACTAACTATCTAGGTAACATTGGGCAAGTCACTTAACCCTACTGTCTTAAAATTTTTTTTTTTTATTTCATCAAAGGAAATTTTTCCTCTCTAGGATTATACTGTTTTACTGTGCATTATTCTTAAAAATAATCACTGCCTTGTACTTAAAATGTATTCGATGTTTAATTGAGTTCATTAGATGTGTAAAAACAGGTTGTAGTCTTACTAATTGGGAATATTAAGTCTTGAGGAAGGAGATGCCATTAGAGGCAGTGTGTGGTGAAGTATAAAGAATGCTGGATTTGGCTTTAAGGGGTCTTCAGCTTGTATCTCTGGGCTTTGTTGTTTACTACCTGTATAACTGGAGAAGTCGCTTAATCTTTCCAGGCTTTAGTTGTCATCACCTGTAAAAACTGAGGAGTTTGGACTAGATAGCCTCTATATTTTCTTGTGTTAATCTATCATCCTATGGGCTAGGTTGAATAATGAGTAAAAATTCAATAGGTGAAAAGATGTAAATATATAAATATATATATATATTTTGCAGTAAAAGAGCGCTTTATGATCAGAGTGGAGTATCCAATAGAACATGGAACAAACCTTTAAAAAACACAAATTTCTTTATATCCTACTTCTCTGTGAAATATGTATTTCCTCTCTGATCCATATGCTGATAATTCCCTCCTTCTGGTCATAGCTGAGAAAATAAACTACCTTCCAAAAAGTATTGCATCCAGGACCCCATTCCAAATTGTCCATTCCACATGGATCAGTCACTCTGAAGATAATGGAGCCTGAAAGAAAATGGGCAGGGCTGGGCTGTAGAGAAGCAGTTGTGATTCATTATAATTTCCTCTAGCCAAATATAATAAGATCGTGGTAAAAGATGTAAATCTTAAAGATCTAGAAATATGTAAGCTATGGTCATTCTCATCCTTCTTTTATTATCATTATCTCAGGAATAAAGAATAATCTGAATGAGGGCTATTAATAACTAGTACCTACCTCACATAATTGTTGTTAGGTTCAAATGAGAATAATGTAGATAAAATTCTATGCAAATTTTCAAGTGCTATGAAAACATTAGTTTGTACTGACATTTGACAAATTTAATGGAAGGGATTTCCAATAATCTTCTCCAAAAAACTTATATAACCCCTCTCTTAATAGCTGTTTATGATTCTTATTCATATATTGGTCCAAACATTGTCAATACTGCTTTTAGGGAGCAAATTTCATAGATTTATTGGCTGTTGTGTGAAACATAATCTACTTTTATTTTTACACTCAACTCACTTTGGGTAATTTTCAATAGGTATACCTTTTTACCCTAACAAAGTTTTTGAGATTATGTCTCATGTTTTCCATGCCTATACTATTTATGATTTTGATAATATTACCGTAACTGTAATTTTTCCAGAATCTCATTTCCATCTTCACTTTACCTCAGTCTAAAAAGTTGGTAATTTCTCAGACCTCAACTCAACATCACCTAAAATTGTGCTAGCTACAAGATTTCAATCCAAAACTCCTCTGATAATAAGTTGTACAACTCTTGTGCCACCATATTATTCCAGTACCTACTTATTTGCCCAGGATCCCTTTCCTGTTATTTTGGTCTATTATTCTTGTGTAGTCTTTACTTCCTCTATACATGTTGACTGTGGTCAGTCATTTCAACAAAATGCTTTTCTTTCAGTCTTGAGAACAGGTTTCCTTGTTCTTTCCATTATTACTTCCCTGTTACTTGTTAGTCTCGATCACTATCTGCTTTGATTTTCTAATTGCAAAACTTTTGGAGGAAGTCATTCTTTTTTCCTTCATTTATTCATTAATTAGTGAATTAGTCAATTCATTTATTAAGCATTAGTGTACTGTCCTAGATTCTAAGGGAGGTACAGTTTAGATAGGTCATAGCCTACATTTTTGTGAAGTTAATATATGATAGTGGATAAGGTAGCAAAATTGTTACTAATGAGGAGAGGAGATGGTAAAGGGGGAATCATAGAAGTTTTCATGAAGGAGGTAGTAGTTTAGTTACAAAACTGAACTAAATGGATCCATTCCCAATACAAACTATTACAAACCGGAGTCCCACAAATCCATGACAGTGGTTTTTATTACTGGTCAACTAGTTATCACCCCATATAAAGGCTTTTAAAACTTTTTTTTAAGTTATCAATTCCATTCCCACTCCTCTCTGACCTAGCAAAGAAATAGGAGAAAAGGTTTAGAGATGACAAACTATCTATAGTAAGCCTCCTAATTCATACCTCAAAATCCAATTTTCTCTTTTCCACACCTCAAATTTTCTGTTCTTTCATCACTTCCTTCACTGCAGCCTCAGAAGTACTTCTTGTTGTCAAGACTTATTCTGCTACTGCTATTCTTGATTCTATTCCCTCTTATATCTTTTGGGATTTGCTAAATTGTTCATTTTCTCTTCTATTGTTAATCTTTCTTCTTTTCTTTTTTTTAGACCTTTCTCCTGCCTATAGCTACACTTGGTTCTCTACAATTCCTTGACTTTGCTATCTCCTCAAACTTCATCTCCCCAGAACCATAATCTTTGTTTCCTTTCACCACTAACCTTCTAAAAAAAGTCTTAACCTTTTTCACTCGCTTACTCCTCAACCCTTTGCAATGTTTTCTTTCCCTACCCTTCTACTCAAGGTCACAAATGATCTCTTAATTACCAATTTTAATATCCTTTTCTTACTATCTTCTTGACCTTTTTATCCTATCCCCCAAGGTCATTTGATCATAGATTTGAAGCTGGTAAGGGTTTCAGGGATCAATTAGTCCAACTCCCTTATTTTAACAGCTTAGGAATCTAAGGACCATTGAAGTTTCATGGATTGACTAAAGTTCACAGAGATCATCAGAGGTGGGATACGAACACACATCTTCTGATTAAAAAGTTGACTCTATATACTGTACCACACTGCCTCCTCTCTGATAAGTGTCCTCTCTCCTGTTTTTTTCTGGTTCTTACATACCTGATAATTCCTTCCAGGTCTCTTTCCTGCATCCAGATGTGTACTAAGACTACATAATAGGCTTTCCTGTTCTTTTTATAACCTCACTCTTAACAATCTTACTCATTTCCATGACTTCATCTACTTCCTGATTCTTTATTTACAACATAGAATGAATTTTTTTTTGGAAAGTTTCTTTTCTATAAAATTAGAGAGGAGGCAGTTTGGTACAGTACAAAGAGTCAATTTTGGAATCAGATCTGTGTTCTTATCTTACCTCTGATGATCTCTGTGTGACTTTAGGCAAGCCACGAAACTTCAATGGTCCTTAGATTCCTAATCTGTAAAATAAGGGGAGTTGGACTGAATGACCCCTGAAACCCTTATCAGTTTTAGATCTATGATCAAATGACCTCAGAAGTCAATCTAGGATACCCAAACTTTAACATAAATGCCCCCTAGGGTCACAAAAATAAATCTAAACCCTTTTCCATGTGATAGCCTTTCAACTATTTTCAGAAAGCTATTATGTCCTTTTTCTTTTTGGTTTTTCAAGGCAATGGGGGTTAAGTGACTTGTCCAAGGTCACACAGCTAGGTAATTAGTATTAAGTTGCTAAGGCTGGATTTGATCTCAGGTCCTCCTGACTCCAGGGTCAGTGCTCTATCCTATCATGTCCTTTCTAAGTCTCCTTCTTTCAGACTTGAAACTCACTGTCCTGGCTATCCATAATTGCAAGAGTATTTTGGACCGGCAAATCACACAACTGTACACATCTTTAGGATATATTAGACTAAAACATCCACATCTTTAATTAGTAACTAAGCATTTATTAATTACCATGTACCAAGCACTATTCTGGCACTGGGAGAACAAAGACAAAAGCAAAATAGTCCCTGAATTCAAAGTGCTAACATGTAATGGAGAAAACACCATGCATATGTGTATATACACATATGTGTACATATACATGGGGAGAAGGCATTAGCAGTTGGGAAAACCAAGATGACACTTGATTGAGTCTTTAAGGAAACCAGAGATTTCAAAGAGCAGAAGTTAGGAGAGAGTGTATTCCACACACTGGAAACAGCCAGTACAAAGGTAGAGATGTATGATGGCAGATGAAGTATTGTTTGTGAATATTATAAGTAGGTCAACTTGGCTAGACAAGAGAAATGTGGAAATTAATCCTGAAAAGGCAGAACTGTGGCCAAGTTGTGATGAACTTTAAATACCAGATGTATTTAGATTTGAACTTAAAGGTTAAAGGGAGCCACTTAAAAGTTCATTGGTAGGGAAGGTAGTTTATGATTAGGTTTGGAATTAAGAAAAAATTAACTCTGGCAGCTGTGTGAAGAATAATTTGGAGTAGAGACACACTTGGTAAGTGGAGACTATTAGGAAGATATTGCAATAGTGAAGATGAGAGGTGATTAAGGTCTAAACTCTAGTGGTGACTATAGTCCTTGAAAGAATTCATAAGTAACCTCTAGAAAGAGATTCCAAAATAAATACTTTCTGAAATATTGGAATGATATTTCAGAATTCTCAGCTAAAGGAGGAAATACTACAAGCTGTGACAAAGAAGCAGGTTAAATGCCAGGAAGCCACAGTCAGTACTGCGCAGGTAATATCAGCTTCAACATAAAAAGATTAGATTGTATTACCACCAAGAAAAAACTATCCTGCAAAATTCAGCCTTTTCTTTAAAGGGAAAAATGGATTTTAAACAAAACAGAGAATTTCAAATTTACCTGATAAAAAGACCAGAATGGAATAGAGAATTTGATCTTCAAAAACTAGACTCAAGAGATTCATAAAAAAGGTAAATGGAAAGGAAAAAAAAAATTCAGTAAGATTACACTATCTACATCCCTACACTGGAAGACAATATTTGAAACTTTTGAGATTTGTATTGTATTTCTCTTTGGAGAGTTGAAAGGAGCATACTTGTGGGTATAAACTGATTATAATATAATGGCTGTATTTCTATTGGGACAGTTGGAGGAAGTGTACTTGGAAAGAAGGTGTAGGTATGAAGTGATTATGATGTGATGATGCTTATAATACTTGAGAATTATACTTCTATCAGGAAAGCTGAAGGGGTACACTTTGACAGAGGGTGTGGGTACA
The DNA here is from genome assembly GCF_037893015.1 of Macrotis lagotis. Classification (NCBI taxonomy): domain Eukaryota; kingdom Metazoa; phylum Chordata; class Mammalia; order Peramelemorphia; family Peramelidae; genus Macrotis; species Macrotis lagotis. The sequence goes on along the minus strand of NC_133658.1, from coordinate 775,052,535 downwards.
TGACAGGTATAAAAAAATAAAGACATGAAAAAAGGAGTACACTGGGAGAAGAATCATTAGAGGATAAATAATACCACATGAAAAGACACAAAGAACTTAAAAGTGTGGAGAGAAAGGGCGTGTGTGAACACTGAGTAAATCTTATTCTCAATAGATTTGGCTCAAAGAGGGAATAAGATACATTAGCAATTGTGTTTAGGAATTTATTTACCCTAAAGGGAAGTTGGAGGGGAAAGGAGAAAGAAAAGGGAAAGGAGAAGGAGGGGTCGATATAAGGGAAGGAAGAAAAGTAAAAGTAAAAAATAATAAGAGGGGAAAGGGAGAAGAAAAAGGAAAGGGGGGGAAGGCAGCAGTCAGGAAGACTGAGGAAGGTGGTAGGTCAGAAGCAAACCCTGATGAGGAAGATTAAGGGAAGGGAGATAGAAAAGTATAAACAGGGGAAAGGATAGGATGAAGAGAAACACAGAGTTAGTTATCACAACTGTGAATGTGAATGGGATGAACTCTTCCCATAAAACTGAAGCAGCAAGATACACACAGAGTAGAATGAATTACGCTTTAGCTAAAGCAAAACAAAGCATGGGTAGCAATCCTAATCTAAAACAAATGCAAAAAGCAAAAATATATTTAATTAAAAGTGATAAGGAAAGAAATTGTATTACATTTTCCTAAAAGATAGCATAGGGCAACAAAGTTGATTCTTTTCTTTTGCTATTGAAGAAGGCCAAAATTACATCATTATGTTAGGGACAAATCACAGTGTGTTTGATGTGACTGATCAGAGCTCAGAATGTTCTATCACTGACATGGCACAAATAATCCATGTGAAAACCTGAGATGTTTATTCACATTTCCTTTGAGCTGCTTCAGTTCTGCCTTCCTCATGGAGCACAGTACTTTCTCTAAAGAGGGCACACCATGATTGTGCAGCAAGGCAAAGGACCACCAATCAATTCTAAAGGTTTTAAGAGAAACTTTCAGGGTGTCCCTCTATCACTTCTTCTGACCACTTTTTGAGAGCTTGCCCCATGTGAGTTCTCCATGCTTTTTTTGGCAATGCACATCTGGTATTCTAACAATGTGTCCAGTCCATCATAGTTGTACTCTCTGTGGTGATGTTGGAATGCTAGGCAGTGTTAGTTTGAGAAAGAACCTCAGTGTCTAGTATCTTCGGCCAGGTGATCTTCAGAATCTTCCTAAGACAATATAAATGGAAGTGATTCAATTTCCTGACATGGCTCTGGGAGACTGTCCAGGTTTCACAGGAATAAAACAATTAGGTAAGACTGTCAGTTTGGTAGTCATTCTAATACCTCTTCCCTCTCACACTTTCAGTCTCCCAAATACTGAGCTAGTTCTGGCAATGAGTGTGTCAAACTCATTGTCAATGTGTACCTCCCTGGAAAGTATACGACCAAGGGAAGCAAACTTGTCCACAGTCCTCACAACTTCTCCATTTGTTGTAATTGATTCCACATATGGATAGATTGGTGTTGGCTGATGGAGCACCTGTGTTTTCTTGGTGTTAATTGTTAGACCAAAATTAGCACAAGTAACAAAGAATTGATCCATACTTTGTTGAATCTCAGCTTCAGCGGCTGCATTGAGTGTCCCATCATTTGCAAGTAGAAGATCATGCATCAACACTCCTTCTACTTTGGTCTTGGCTTGTAGCCTTTTTTAAAGTTGAAGAATTTACCACCAGTGTGGTAGACAACCTTGATGCCATGTTCATCCTCAGTGAGGGCATTTGATAACATGACTGAAAACATCATGCTAAAAAGCATAGGAGCAAGGACACATCTTTGTTTCTCTCCACTGTGAGCTTCATCCACTATCCAGAACCCGGGCAAGCTGTCAAGAAATTGATGTACAATACTTCTTTGGGCAGCCAAATTTTGACATAATTTTCCATAAACCGTCAAAGTCTCGGTCAGATCTACAAATGTTGTATACAGACCTCTCTTCTGTTCCTGGCATTTCTCCTGGAGTTGGAGGGCAGTAAATGCCACTGTTCCTCACCCTTTCTGAAGCCACACTGGCTCTCAGGGAGGTGACTATCTTCCAGGTGAAGGATCAGCCTATTGAGAAGGACTAGCAAGATGGACAATGGAAGCAGCCTTGAATTCCTGGGGGATAATCTTTTCATGCCATATAACTTGGGAAATTTCAGTCAGCTTTTGTTTAAGCATTGAACTCTCCACCTTGTAAATCTCAACTGGAATAGAATCAGCATCAGGTGCTTTGCTACATAAAAGAATCCAATGGCATTTAAAACTTCTTCAGTTGGAACTTTAGCTAGGGACGGATTGACTTCAACTTGAGGTAAATGGTCAATGGCTTCTGCATTGATTGGTGACTATCTGATAAAATGCTAAGGAAGTGATCAGTCCTTTAACCCATAGTTTTAAGGATGTCATAAAAGCACTTTGGATTGTTACTATCTGCATAAAATTGAGTTTCACCTGCCTTCTCACCAAGCCAAGAGTAAGCTTTGTTTGTACTTTACTTTTGATGGAATTAAATGCTTCCTTCTTAGAAATAGATGAACTATGCTGCTGGTAAACCTCCATGGAATTCTTGTTTTTTCATTTAGCAACTTCTATATTTCCCCATCTTTTCATCAAACCATTCTTGATGTTTGTGAGTATTCTGACACTGATAAGGAAATGCAATTCTTTACAGCAAATCTCTGAAAGCTGCCCACTCCTTTTTTGCTCCACTGTTGCCAGCTATGTGTTGGATCAATTTTCCCTCCATGTTAGCAACAAACTTTTCCTGCTCAGAGAAGCACTCTAATCTCTTGACATTAATTTTCTTTTTGATAATCTTCTTACTTTGGGTCCACTGCTTTCATGAATATGAATAGGGGAAATTTTATATCTCTAAATGCTTACATGAATAAAATAGAGAAAGAAGAGATCAATGAATCAGGCATACAAAACAAAAAAAGCTAGAAAAAGAGCCCCAATTAATTACCATATTAGAAATTCTGAAAATCAAAGGAGAAATAAAATTGAATGAAACCTATTAAACTAAAAATTAAGAGTTGATTTCATAAAACCAGTAAAATAGATATACCTTTGAGTACTCTGATTAAAAAAAGAAAACCAAATTACCAGTATCAAAAATGAAGAGTGAACTTAACACCAATGAGGAAGATGTTAAAGCTGTAATTCAGACCTATTTTGCCCAGCTATATGCCATCAAATTTGACAACATAAATGAAATAGATGAATATTTATAAAAAATATAAATCTGGAAGGAAGAAATAAAATATTCAAATAATCCCTTTCAGAAAAAGAAACTGAATAAATCATCAATAAACTCCCTAAGAAAAAATCTCCAGGGCCAGATGAATTTACAAGCAAATGCTACCAAACAATTAATTCTAATTTTATATAAATTATTTGAAAAAAAGGTGAAGCAACAAACCTATCAGAAATCATATGATCATATCAATAGATGCTGAAAAAAGCTTTTTGACAAAATACAGCATCCATTCCTATTAAAAACACTAGAGTGTAGGAACAAATGGACTGTTCCTTAAAATAATTAGCAGTTTCTATCTGAAACTATCAACAAGCATTATATTCAATGGGGAGAGGCTAGAGCATTCCCAATAAGATCAGGGGTGAAACAAGGGTGCCCATTATCACCACTACTATTCAATATTGTATTAGAAATGTTAGCTTCAGTAATTAGAGAAGAAAAAAAATTGAAGGAATTAGAATTGTAAAGGAGGAGACAAAACTCTCACTCTTTGAAGATGACATGATGGTATACCTAGAGAATCCCAAGAAATCATCCATAAAACTACTGGAAACAATTAGCAATGTTAGCAAAGTTGCAGGTTATAAAATAAACTCTCATAAATCCTTAACTTTTCTATACATGTCTAGCAAGATACAGCAGGAAGAGCTAGAAAGAGAAATTCCATTCAAAGTAACCTCAGACAATATAAAATACTTGGGAGTCTACTTGCCAGGACAGACTCAGAAACTTTTTGAAAACAATTATAAAACACTTCTCACACAAATTAAATCAGATTTAAATAACTGGGCAAATATCAACTGCTCATGGATAGGTAGAGCTAATATAATAAAAATAACAATTCTACCAAAACTAAACTACCTGTTTAGTGCCCTACCAATCAAAATTCCAAAAAATTAATGAGTTAGAAAAAATTGTAAGTAAATTCATATGGAGAAATAAAAAGTCAAGAATTGTCAGGAATTTAATGAAAAAAAAATGCAAAAGAAGGTGGCTTAGCCCTACCTGATCTAAAATTATATTATAAAGCATCAGTCATCAAAACTCTTTGGTATTGGCTAAGAAATAGAGTGGTGGACCAGTGGAATACACTAGGTGTAAAAGCAGGAGACGATTATAGTAATGTGCTGTTTGATAAACCCAAAGAGTCCAGCCATTGGGATAAAAACTCCCTCTTTGATAAAAACTGCTGGGATAGGGCAGTTAGGTGGCGCAGTGGATAAAGCACTGGCTCTGGAGTCAGGAGTACCTGGGTTCAAATCGCAGACACTTAATAATTTCCTGGCTGTGTGGCCTTGGGCAAGCCACTTAACCCCATTTGCCTTGCAAAAACCTTAAAAAAAATAATCAAAAACTGCTGGGAAGTTATTATGGAAGAAACTTAGATTAGACCAACACCTCACACCCTTTACCAAGATAAGATCCAAATTGTTACAGGACTTAGACATAAAAAACAATACTATAAGCAAATTAGAAGATCAAGGATTAGTTTACCTGTCAGATCTATGGAAAGGGGAGCAGTTTATGACTAAGGAAGAGTTGGAGAACATCACCAAAAACCAATTAGATGATTTCGATTACATTAAATTAAAAAGCTTTTGCACAGATAAAACCACTTTAATCAAGATCAAAAGAAATGTAGTAAATTGGGAAACAATCTTTACAACTAATGATTCTGACAAAAGACTCATTTCTAAAATATACAGAGAACTGAGTCATATTTTTAAAAGAAAAAGCCATTCCCCAATTGACCAATGGTCAAAGGATATGCAAGGCAATTTACAGATGAAGAGATCAAAGCAATCCATAGTCATATGAAAAAAATGCTCTAAATCATTACTTATTAGAGAAATGTAAATTAAAGCTTCTCTGAGGTACCACCTCACACCGCTCAGATTGGCCAATATGACCAGGAAGGATAATGATCATTGTTGGAAGGGTTGTGGGAAATCTGGGACACTATTACACTGTTGGTGGAGCTGTGAACTCATCCAACCCTTCTGGAGAACTATTTGGAACTACACCCAAAGGGCAACAAAAATGTGCACACCCTTTGACCTAGCAATACCACTACTGGGTCTATACCCTGAAGACATGAAGAAAAAGGGCAAAAACATTATTTGAACAAAAATATTTATAGCAGCCCTGTTTGTGGTGGCAAAGAACTGGCAATCAAGTAAATGTCTTTCAATTGGGGAATGGCTTAGCAAACTGAGGTATATGTATGTCATAGAACACTATTGTTCTATTAGAAACCAGGAGGGACGGGATTTCAGGGAAGCCTGGAGAGATTTGCATGAACTGATGGTGAGTGAGATGAGCAGAACCAGAAAAACCCTGTATACCCTCACAGCAACATGGGAGTGATATTCGACTTTGAAGGACTTGCTCATTCCATCAGTGCAACAATCAGGAACAATTTTGGGCTGTCTACAAAGGAGAGTGCCATCTGTATCCAGATAAGGAGCTGTGTGGTGTTTGAACAAAGTTCAAGGACTATTCCCTTTAATTCATAAAAAAACCCAGATATCTTATTGTCTGATCTTGTTACCTCTTAGACTTCTCCTCTTTTCTTTAAGGATAAGATTTCTCTCTCATCACACCCAATTTGGATCAAGGTACAACATGGAAACAAAGTAAAGACTGATGCTTTCTGTAGTGGGGTGGGGGGGGAGGGAAGTAAGATTGGGGGGAAAATTGTAAAACTCAAATAAGATCTTTAATAAAAATAAATTTAAAAAAAAAAGAAAAAAATAGGCGAAGAAGCAGTTCTGACAAATTCCTTATATGACATCAATACAGTGCTGATACCTAAAACCAGGAAAAGCCAAAACAGTCAAACTATAGGATCAATCTGCCTAATGAATACTGATGTAAAAAATTTAAAATTTTAGCAAAGTGATTACAATGAGTTATCACCAGGATAATACACCATGACCAAGTAGCATTTATACCAGACAGATGGGGATAGTTCAATATTAGGAAGACAATCATTATAATTGAACATATCAATAAGAAAATTGTAATGAGAAATTATGTAATCATCTCAATAATTACTTGAAAAAGCCTTTGAGAAAATACAGAAGCCATTTTCCTATTAAAAATACTAGAGAGAGCATAGGAATAAATAAAAATTTCCTTAAAGCAGTATCTATCTAAAACCAGCAACAACCATTATTTGTAATGGGGATAAACTAGAAGCATTCCCAATAAGATCAGGGGCGACACAAGAATGTTAGCTTGTAATTCACCACGTTATTAAATATTGCATTAGAAATGTTAATATGAAAAGAAAAAAATGAAGGAATTAGAATAGGCAATGAGGAAACAAAACTCTGTCTTTGCAGATGATACGATAGTATACTTAGAGAACTGTAGAAAATTAACTAAAAAACTACTTGAGACAATTAACAACTTTAGCAGATATAAAACAAGCCCACACAAAGTAGCTTTTCTATATATTACCAACAAAGCTCAACAGTAAGAGACAGAAAGATAAATTCCTTTGAAAGGACCTGTAAACAACATAAAATACTTGGGAATCTACCTCCCAAGAGAAACCCCAAAACTATATAAACATAATTACAAAGAACTTTACATACAAATAAAGTCAGATCTAAACAACTGGAAAAAATGTAAATTGCTCTTGGTTAGCTGAGCTAATATAATAAAAATGACAATTCAACCTAAATTAAATCACTCATTCAGTGTCATGCTAATCAAACTACCAAAAAACTATTTGTCAGAGCTAGGAAAAAAATTACAAAATTTATCTGGAGGAAAGGTCAAGAATAGGAATAGAATAAATGAAAAAAAATGAAAAGGATTGTAGCCTAACCATAACAAACAAAACTATAATATAAAGTGGCAGTTATCAAAACTGTCTGCCACTGGCTAAGAAATAGAGAAGTGGATCAGCATAAAGATTAGGTACAAAACAAATCATGATAAATGATTACAGTAATCTTCTGTTTGATAAATCCAAAGGCTCTCGCTTCTGGGATAAGATCTAATTATTTGACAAAAACTGTTGAGAAACTAGAAAATAGTTTGGCAAAAATTAGACATAGACCAACATCTCACACCCTGTATAAGACTGAAATGGGTACAGGATTTAGATATAAGGGGTGATAAGTCAATTAGAGAAACAAGAAATAGTCTTTATCTGTCAGATCTTATGAAATGGTGAGGAGTTTATGATCAAACAAGAGCTAGAGAACATTATAAATTGGAAAATGGATAATTTCAACTACATAAAAATAAAAAGGTTTTACATAAATAAAATCAATTCAACAAAGATTAGAAAGAATGCAAAAAAGTTGGGAAATGATTTTCAGAGTATCTATTTATATAAAATATATAAAAAATGGAGTCAAATTTGTAAGGTGACAAGTCATCTCCAATTGATAAATGGTTAAGGGATATGAACAGGTAGTTTTCATATGAAGAAATTAAAGCTATCTACAGTCATATGAAAATATACTCCAAATCATTACTGATTAGAGTAATACAAATTAAAACAATTCTTTAGTTACCACCTCACACCTATCAGATTGTTAAAATGCCAGAAAAAGAAAATGATCAGTGCTGGAGAGGATACGGGAAATCTGGGACAGCAAATGTACTGTTGGTGGAGTTGTGAACTATTCCAGTCATTCTGGAAAGCAATTTGGAACTATGCCCAAAACACAGTAAAATGTACATAACCATTCACCCAATATTAACTCTATTCTCCAAAGAGATCATATAAAAGGGAAGAGACTCGCATGCACAAAAATATTTATAGCAGTTCTTTTTGTAGTGGCAAAGAATTAGAGACTGAGGGTGTGCCCATCAGTTGGAGAAAGGCTAAATAAGGTATTGTTTATGAATATAATGGATTATTCTGTAGAAAATCTTAAGTGGTAGACTTTAGAAAAGCCTGGAAAGACTTGCATCAATTTATGCTAAGTGAGTGAAGTGTGCAGAACCAGGAGATAACTGTACAGATTAACAGCAATACTTAGTTCCTCTCAGAAGTTTAGTGATTAAGGACAATTGTGAGAAATCTCCCCACAACCAGGAAAAAAAAATTATGGAGTCTGAATGTAGAGTAGATTTATTTTTAAAAATTTCTTTGATGTTTTTTCTTTCTCATAGTTTCCCCCCACTTTAGTTCTAATTCTTCTTTCCTAACATGACTAAAATGGAAATATATTAAACATGACTGTACAAGTATAACCTATATTAGATTGTTTGCTGCCATGAGGAGTTGGGAGGGAAAAGAAGGCTGTAGAAAATGTAGAACTCAAAAGCTTGCAAAAGGATGAATGCTGAAAACTGCTTTTGCATATGTCTGGGAAAAATTTTTTTAAAAAGTAAAAAAAAAAAGATTAAACTATAACCAAATATAAAACAAGTTATAATCTAGTTAATTGTGTAACCTATTTGGAGTAAATACTGTTGCAACATATGATGGCAGCCTAAATGGAATCTAAAAAAAAAAAGTCAAAGAATCTGTCAGTCTAATCCTATTTGGGGAGAGGGTACACCTTGACTGCCTGATATAATCAGTTTTTCTTGGCCTCTATCCTCATTTCCACTATAGAAATTAATCAGGGTATTAATTATTCCCTAAAGTCACTTCCCTTTGCCTTGATTCCTCAAGTAATTTTTCTGATAAAAATCATTTTCCAAAGTATACTTTTCTACCAGAAAGTGAAGGTTCTAACCTGTGGGTTTAAGTATTTGGCCTGTTATGACAGTTTTCAGAGTAAATCAATAACTGGTTTTGTAGATCATCAATCATTAATTTTGAGTTTGGTTAGTATCTCAAGGTCTGATCATCCCTAATGAGAATATTCAAGTTACTTAACATGCAAAGATGAGAACCAGACTGAACTTGTGGTGACCCTCTCAAATTTAGATAGGAATGGAGAAAAGAAGAGATGAGGTGGAGGAGGGAAGAACAGAAGGAAGAGGAAGAAAAAAGGTGTGTGTGTGTGTGAGAGAGAGAGGGGGAGGGAGGGAGAGAAAGAGAGAAAGAGAGAGGGAGAGAGGGAGAGAGGGAGAGAGGGAGAGAGAGAGATAGAGAGAGGGAGAAAGAGAAGACAAATGGCTATCTTCCTTTCCATAACCCCTTTAATATACAATAAAATAAAACTGAAGACCAGAAAACTGTACAATATCTTTTACAAATTTAATTGAATTTATTAGGAATTTCAGAAAAACAAAGTTTTAAGAGTATAGCTCATACATAATCTGAATAGCAAAATATTTTTCTTTCTAAAGTAAATTTACATCCAGTAGCATGCTCATTAAAAAACAATGAGGTATTTCCATTCTTTTAAAATGCATTTAACAATAAAGTGCATAATAAAGCAGAATTGACATCATAAATGTAAACTAGTTTGTTAATATTCATTACTTGTGTTATCAATTTGCCTTCATTTTACAATTTATTGTATAGTGCTTAAAATGGTTATATAATTCAGAAATATATATTTACAAGATAATTTCAAAATAGAGGTTCCATCTAGTGGTTGTTCCATTAATATTTTCTCTGCATTTGAGACTGAACTTCAGTGGATATACTGCGGCCTATAGATAGGGAGGTTGTCCATGGCTGACTGTTCTGTAATATAATTAGTTTATGAAAATTATTCTGAATGCTATGGCTTTAACATATTGTTAATCAGGTGTCCTTCATATTTTAACATAAAGAGTATTTATTCATTCATTAAAAATTTAGCTCAAAATTCTGAAGTGTCACAATAACATTTCCATTACATTTATGTTACTGGTAAAACATCTTTAGTTAAGAAGCCAACTTACTAGTTTTGCTTTTTATAAGAACTTTTCACTTTAAACTTGCATGTGAAAGAAACATAATAAAGGATGCAAAAGCACACTAAAAGCAACTTGCTTAGTGAAATAGTTTAAATGTAATACAGCACTTTTAAAAAAATAAGCAAAATTTTTTGAATTGAAATTCTGGCTCCTCGAATTCAAAATCAACATAGAAAATCAAAACCTGGGGGGTGGTAGCGGTCCTAAGAATGCTTATAGAATGGTTTCTGAATCTACAAGATACAGTTCTCACAAGATAAGGGGAAAATGGTCCAGAGAAGAGACTGGATTACCCCCTTTTTTTCCCCTAGCAGAACCATGAGATAAGGAGAAAAGCTTATAATTCAATTCTATTTAACTATCTACTAAGACTATGAGTTCTGTATTTCAACTGTATAATATTTAAAGGAGCTCTGGAAAGACTATTTTGTTTGGGTATCTACACACACACACACACACACACATACACACACACACACACACACACACACACACACACACAGACAAACACACACACCACTGTGATGTGATCTCAGTACAGGTATTTTTCTCTACCAGAACAGATTTCAAGCTGTCTGAGTCTTCATGAGTTATTGTAGCCCCCAAAAAGATATCAAGTTGGTGGCCAAACCCTTGTCTGAAGAGGCACCCCCTCTTGCCCTCCTACTCAGAACTTAGCTGGTTAGTCATCAGACAGAAGATAATATATACTTGAGTGTGAGATTTTGTGGGACTGATACATTTTTGAGAAGCTTGGGTTATTTCCACCAAAATATGAGGGTTTTTATAGAGCAGTTTTTTTATAGGAAAGAAAACATTTTAGGATGTAAAAACTAAGTTCAAGTTAAAAATGAAATCTCTCATACATTGCAGACTGACACCATAATTGCTGATCATAAATCTGCATTTCACTTATCACAGATGATATTCCAAATAATAATTTACAAATGTCTATCATGTATATAAGTCTGCTATGTACAGTGGGAGATACAAAATCATATAAAACAATTTCTGCCTTCAAGATGCTTATAATATACTTAATGTCTCTGAGCAACTAAGACATATAAATACAAAAATTAACTAATACTATAAAAAGAATGTGATAAATGCTAAATGAATGATACAGATATCATATTCTATTTCTTTAGATCTCAAAACAAAAAAATTTAAGCTCTTTTATCCATAGAATTTCTCATATTTCTAGAAAGAACTGGCTTATAGATTCCATTTTTATTTATGTGATAGTCAATATATTAAGATGGCACTTTTCTAGATGTAACTTAGAATTTCTCTTCAATTCCCTGATCCATGAAATTAAATAATAACTCATGTCAACTTAGAAGGATGTCTTTATAGGAAGCCAGATAGTGTAGTGGACAAAGGACTTGACTTGGAATCAAGAAAATCTAAGTTTAAAACCTACTTCAAATACTTAAACTCTATGACGACTCTAAGCAAGCCATTTGATCTCTACCTCAAACTCATCATATAAGGATAATAATAGCATCTACTTATCTCCTAGATGATAATCTTATTGTAAAGTGTTATAAATTTAGAGTGCTATATAAAGACATGCTATTATCATTAAATTTAGTGGAGTGCCCCAGGGAACTGTGGGTCTTTTGCTTTTGAAATTTTGTCAGTGACTCAGATAATATGTCATGCTTGCCAAATGTGAAGATGATACAAAGTCAGAAGGGATAGCTAATATTAAATAACAGAGTCAATATCCCAAAAGCTCATTGAGCATAATCTAATGAAATGAATTTTAATGGAGAGATATATATAGTCTTATGTTAGGCTGAAAAAAAATGTCACAAGTACAAGACAGGTGATGGATAGATAGGTAGATGTTAATTAGAAAAAAGATATGGATAATCAACAGTGACATATGCTAGAAAAAAAGCTAATGTTCAAGATTAAATTTACAGTCTTACTGTATTATGTCTTAGTCATATCATAATATGAATTTTATTCTATCTAGACAACACATTTTAGGAAGGAGGGAGAGTAACCAGGATAGTGATAATCCTTGAGATCCAGTCATATGAGTATCCATTGCAGAAAGTAGAAATAACTGGCATGGAAAACTGAGAACATGGGAAGTCATGCTACATACATTGTCTTTAACTATCTGACAGACTGTCATGTCTAAAATTGATTTACTTGTTTTGCTTGATCTTTTTAGGCAGATATAGGACCAAAGAGTAGAAGTGGTATGGAGATATATTTAGGCTTACAATAATAAAAAGACAATTCCTAACAATTAGAGGTGATCAAAAGAGAAATGAACAACTTTGGGAGATAAGGTGTTGGAAAAGCTAATTACTAAGGTGTCTAATGTTTTAGCACTTCTGGGCCATATTTATTGCCCAATAAAAATCTGACAAGAGCTGCATATATAATGTAATATTTATGACTACACTATAACCCATATATCATCAATGAGCATAATAAAAAATGTAATAATGTCCACATGAATGAGCTTTAGGGGTCGCATGAGGTCTGTGGGCTGTAGCTTGGATACACCTGTTTCTGTTTTGATGTGGCTTGTATGGGTTAGCCTCTGAGGTTCCTTCCAACTTTGAGATGTTGAGAAATGGAATTAAGACTAGAAAATTTCATTTTGGTTTATAAATTGTTTATAAATTATATAAACATAAATTGTATATTTAATTTTGATCAAAAGTTTATGCAGATCATATCAGAAAGAGAAATAGAGACCTATCTTTATTGGGAAGGGGATGCCACTGACTTGCTTAGTAAACCAGATTACTGATATCTTATTACTCTTAAAATCAAATGTTTCTCCTAATATTTAACCTAAATTACACGATGCAATCAGATTGTAATATTAATTTTATTATCAATGAAAACAAAGCCACTGTATGTGAGTACTTACTATTTAAAAACATCTCTGAATTTATCCATCAATGGATGTACAAAGATTGTAATACAGATTATATTCTCCTTATACTTTATTTTATTTTTAGGTTTTTACAAGGCAATGGGGTTAAGTGGCTTGCCTAAGGTCACAAAGCTAGGTAATTATTAAGTGTCTGAGGCTGTATTTGAACTCGAGTACTCCTGACTCCTGGGCTGTTGTTTTATACACTGCGCCACCTAGCCGCCTCTCCTTATGCTTTAAATAATTGCTGTTAAGACTTTCTATATATTATCTCACTTGAGATTTCATGAACTGCTGTTGCCAAAATAAAAAAAATAACATCTCATAACTAAATTCTGATTAATTTTTCTCAACTTAGACTAGTCTTTAAATGCCTTGCACTAAAGTTTTATCACCAGATATAGGAATGATTTTCATGTGCAAGAGGATTATGCTTGTTTGCTTAGCCCTGGAAAATGCATGGACCTTACATATGGGTGAAAGTTAGCGATACATTTTTGAATCAAAAAGGGATTAAAAAACCCTTTTCTAATAATTATAGGTGTTTAAAGTGGAATTTTGATGATCACCTCTCTTTCTATTTATCCTCTTTAGGTCTTTTCTTCTCCAAATCAGTCTTCAAGGAAACTTTATTCAGCTTTCTCCATAGATGGAATGCTCGCCCAATTTAGAATCTTTGACTTTTAGACTCAGCTCTAGTTCTGCCTCCTCCAGGAAGCCTTTGCTACTCTTCCCAGTGACTAGTGCTAGTCCTTCTAATATTATCTTTTACCTACTCTGTGTTTATCTTTGAACATTCTGGTTTATATGTTTTGTCTTCTCCTTTAGAATGTAAGATCTTTGAGGGCAGATCGCATTTACTTTTCCTCAAATTCTTAGCACAGTGCCTGTTATACTGTCAAGTCAACTAGCATTTATTAAGCTTCTATTAACTAATAAATGCTTGTTGATTGACTATCCCCAGTCTGACATATTACTCTTCTGTATTTCTATGCAGCAGGTTGTTTGTATCATCTTGTTAAATTATTCAATACTACTATTTTTTGTCATTTGTGTTCTTTCTATACCCATTTCTCTTTTACTGATAAACTTCTTGAGGGCAGAGACTATGTTCATTAATTTCTATTCCTAGAAAAATTCCCTGTACATAGTAGACTTTTAATACATGTTCCATGACCTAAACATTTTCAAAAGTATTATATGGCTTTGCAAATTGGTGGCTGTTGAAAAATGACTTAATACAATTGATGGATGATACTCCATGTTTTTCCTGCTCTTAGTCAAGCAATGCAACTTTAATGTAGACTTCATCAATAAACTCAATGCTGAATCTCATTCTAATTTATAAAGATATCTTTATTGGATTAAGTATGAATTCTGTATTAACTATTTCATTAAGGAATTCCCAAAGGAGGCCTTTGGGATGTTGAGTTCTAGAAAGTACATGATAGAAACCAGAGTAAAGAGTCACTGAAAACTCCAAAGGGTATTCATGAAGACTGACATTCTGATCTTTGCCTGTCCTCTCATAAAGCTTTTTTGTTGAAATGGTCTAGATGTAAGTCAGTTTCCTCCTTACACCAGGACATCCATTTGTGCCATTCTAAAGGTATGCCCTTTTATTTTGAAAGCAGATATAAAAATATGGTATAGAAGACAGAACCCTGATTTTTAGAGTCAAGAGAAACTATTTCCTCCCTGGTTTTTCTCATTACTACCTGTGTGACCCTAGGCAAGTCATTTGCCATTTCTGGGTCTCATTTTCTTATTTATAAAATCAGTGGGTTGGACTAGATGATCTCTAAGGTCAATTCTTGCTCTTTAAATTTTGAGTTCCCATGAGAAGCATTGCTATGAATGAGTAATGGTAAGGTTCTCATCTCTAAACTAACTAAGTTATTATCAACATGGGAGAGATTTTATTTCTACACACAAACAACTAAAAACAGTTAATCTCAATACTTACCAGAGGTGATGCTATTTGTAAAATGCTTTTGATGGATGGGTTTTTGCAAATGGCTTCTTGGACATCTAAAAAAATTTCATAATTAAAAAATGCTGTGGTAATGTATATTAAACAAATGCATGAATCGCATAAAGAATACTTTACAACTTTCATTTATCAATAAATCTTAACATTAAATGAAGAATGTTCTATGTATGCTTAGTATACTTTTATGTTAGTGGAAAAATACAAATGTGGATTCCTGTCATTGTACTGCCAGTTATGAGGCAGCTAAGGGACAAAGTAAGATATGTGAAAGCTATTTTTAATTGTAAAGGATCATATATGTCTAAGCTATTATTTTACCAGTATGGGCATTAACATTAGACAATGTAAGCAATCTGATTGAAAAAAATATATATATATATCTGCATATGCATATATATTTAAATTACATTAATAGAAAAGTATAATTACTTGAGAATTTTGATAACAAGCTATTTACAAATATTAAATTTTCATAAAGTGCCTTTTACCCTAGAAGAATCACTATCACAAAAATAAGAGTAGGTTCTGTTATTCCTGTTTTGTTGATGAGGCACAGAAAGCTGAACTAATATTCTCAAGGTGATGGAATGGATTAATGGTAGAGCCAGGGAAAAAACAGAGGCCTTCTGATTTTTAGGACACCCCCCCCCACCCAAATATCTGGGCAAAAAGTGAAAAATTTCAGTTAGTCATCTAGATATTTTCAAATATGGTCAGTATCAATAAACAAAAAACAAACCAAAAAACCCATCCCTATGACTGATTACATTTTTTCATCTCAATTTTTCAATAGCAACACTTAGTGCTACATGCTTTTTCTTAATACAGGAGAAACAAGTTCTCTGTCACCTGTTGCTTCGTGCATTCAAAAATTAAAATTCTAATAGCTATATTCTTGAAATAAAAGGAATAGTCTGGTAAACTTAGAATATTTTTCTTTTTAGGTTTTTGCAAGGCAAATGGGGTTAAGTGGCTTGCCCAAGGCCACACAACTAGGTAATTATTAAGTGTCTGAGGCTGCATTTGAACTCAGGTACTCCTGACTCCAGGGCTGGTGCTCTACCTATTGTGCCCCGGAATAGTCTTTTAAAGTCAGTTTAAGTAGTCAGTTCCAAAACATATTTTGAGGACATTATTTCAAATATAATCTAATTTCTAGACCAATAAAATAACTTACTTTAAGAGAGCTGTGATTTCATTGTAATAGATTCTCCTGCCACTGATGCAACACAACCCTTCCTCAACCTCTTGATTTTCTTTGGCCAAAAATGCATTTCCTTATGGCCAACCTCCTGGTGAAAAGTCCCCCCTCATTGAATTTAGCTAGGCTAGTTCTGAGGTAACTGATGCAAAGTCTGCTTTCAGATCAGTCTTTGAAGCCTTTATAGAGCTTGTAGCAACTTCCAGCATTTAGTACTCTAATGACTTAGCTTTTTGAGTACAGGATTATCAACATGCCACAATATGGCATTAGGATTTTAATAAAAGGTTATTAACATTATCAAAATATTCAGTATTGTGTTCAGTATAGCAAAACTATTCAAATGCTTACAATGCAATCTTTGATTGAGGTGATTAAGTGATTCTATGATCTTCTGTTCTTCAAAAGACAGTGCAACAATATTTAATCTTTGTGTCTTATGTAAAGGAAGAGTTGGTCTGTTTGGCTGCATGGGTTTCATGGCAGTTAGAATTTTATCCTCTGGAACTGATGATTTAACTAAGTTTTCAGTCATCAAAAACTGAGCAGTACTTTCTGAAACTAGAGAAGTTGTGCAAAAGCATTAACAGGATGATATTTTTCTTTCAGTTGAAAAGATAAAAACATATAGATTGTGTTATTTTCATGAATTTGATATAAAACCCAGTCACCTGACAATCTTTTAACCAGAATTCTACCATTATTGATAGTCATAATAATCATATTGAGGAATGAAAACTTTTGAAATGCTTCCTGAATAAAAGAAAAATTAAATTATAGTCATGATAGTTGAGTTAAAATACATTTTTTATCCATTGATCTTGAGATTGCACATAAAGAAGATGAATAAGACAGTTTTTCCACAATGATTTACGTGGAAGGATATGGAGAAAAACAAGAAAAAAGAACCAGAAAAGTTACATATTTTGTCTTTTGAATGACTTTACTGTAATTAGTTTGATATAGCAGCAAATAAATCCAGGAAGACTTATCAGAGATATAAGAAAAGCTGTAAGGGACACTTGAATTAAGAAAAATCAGATTTAAAAATAACTTGCCAATGTAGCAGCATGGTGAGTGCATGAGAATTAACAATGAAAAAATGTAAAGAAACAAATAAAGGTCTATGATTAGTTCAGTGAAAAAATATGAAAACTCAAGCATACCTTCTTCAGCATGAGAAATACCACTCAGACTTTGTACTGGTTCAGTTGAACTTAGTTGTATATTCTGTAAAAATTGAAAAAAAAAACCCACTTTTTCTGAATTTTAAAAACATATAAATTATACAGTAATAGACTTCTTCAGTATTTAATTGAAATGATTATTTTAGTGTTCTTCAAGTATTTTTAAGTTCAAAGTTTTTCAGTGTTAAGAATTATCTGAATTATATATGAAACTATATGTTTAAAATATTTTTACAAAAATTTTGAAATTATTCTTAGTAAGTTCATTGAGAGTTCCAGAAATTTACAGTTAAAAGAGTGTTGAATTTGGAGTTCAGAGGTCTTAGCTTCAAATTCTGGCTCTATCACTTGCTAATTGTGTCTTGGGCAAGGCATCTAAGCTTCTGGTGGTTTGTTTCCTCCCCATAAAAGGAAAATATTCTAGATGAATGCAAAGGATCTTGTCAGCTCTCCCTCTATATTCTTAATAATTTATGATTTCTCTGTGGGAAGATACTTGTGATCTCTTCATTTTTTGCTTTTGTCATAATCCTTTCAATTTATATATTTGTCAGGATCTCATTTCTACTAGAACAGGTAAAATTAAGAATTATATGTTGATACCTTTAAGGTATATGAGGAGTAAGGCTCATACTAAAGATAGGAAATAAAAATCAGGATAATGTATGTGAAATTGGAAGATCACGTCAAGGATTAGGCCTTGATAGTGTGACTCAGAAGGCTACATACAAATTGTTCTTACAGTCAATGCTTAAATGAATTTGGGTTTATCTAAAGAAGGATGCCTCAATGAGTCTGTCATTTTGGTATCATTCTGCAGAGAAACCATACTGACAGAAAGAAAAATACTTACTAGAGTAAATAAATGGAAGTATGCAATGTATGCATTTTATAAACTTTGGAACAGTAGAAGTAGTTTGAAACAACCAAGTTTACAAGAGAGAATTGGACCCTCCAAAAGGGAAAACAGGATGAATATAGAATAGAATGGCTAAACCACAGTGTAAACTATTGATTGACTGGTTTGGACTTTATATACTAAGCAATCACAGATATGAGTGGTTTGATTTTCAGACCCTTCTCTTTACTTGTAATTGTCAAAAGAACTGGGGACAATTTTCTAAGACACTTACTATTTTATTATTTGACTTCTAATGCAACACTATTTTGATTGCTGCTACTACCTCCATACACAATCCTATTTCACTATTAGTGAATCATCATTGGTTTCCATTCTGACCACTTTCCTCTCTTTGCTCATTTCCCACCCTCCCTTAAAAACACTCTTCAGAGAAAAGTGAGCTGTGAATATTTTTCAGCTAAGGGAAAAGAGGATCTATTGATGACTATTATCTTTCTTTTCCTTCTTTGATCATTTATCACTGTAAAAAGAGTTTACTTTTTATACATGTCCCAGGGGCTGGGATGTTGGTAGTAGAAAATCCAAAATGATGAAAATTTATTTTATGCAACTATACTGACAGTCAACAATTGTAATGATTAGGAACAATTATAAAAATGGCTTGAAAGAGAAATTCAGTTGTCATTTCAATTCTGATCTAGTCAAAACTAGAGACTTGGAAAGGAATATGAATGGAAGTGTGACACAGACTTGGAATCAGAAAGATCTGGATTAAATCTAGCCTCAGGAATTTATTTGCTGTGACTCTAGGCAATTTACACATTTTTTTTCCCTTTCAGTTGAAAAGACTAAAATATATAGATTTAGTATCATTTCATGAATCAGATATAAAATCTTGATTAGTTGACAATGGTTTTTTTTGCAAGGCAATGGGGTTAAGTGATTTGCCCAAAGCCACACAGCTAGGTAATTATTAAGTGAGACCGGATTTGAACTCAGGTACTTCTGACTCCAGGGCCAGAGCTCTATACACTGCTCTACCTAGTTGCCCCAGTTGACAATGTTTTAACTAGAATTCTAACATAATTGATATTTATAATCACAATACTATAGCAATAAAAACTTTAGAAGAATCAAGTAAGAATAATGTTAATATGAGAAAAATGTATGGTTTTATTCCTGTTGTTGGAACCTCTTCTACTAATTGACTGATAATCCATTCATGACTTTGTAGATAATGAAACTATGCTGACTTGGTCCACTACAGATTTACATTACATAATCTCAGGTAGGGGGATTTTTGAAGGTCACCTCACTATGTCAAAGTGATCTTTTTACATATCCCTAATCATCTCACTGTTAGATTAATCCTAGTGTTTTTCATTCTTTCTCAAACCTCTCATCACTCTCAATCCCTTTAATCTCTCAGCTAAGAACTGTATCTTTTATTTTACTGAAGTTTAGGCCATTTGCTGTTACCTCTCTCTTATTCTCTTCTTTACTGAACATCATTTATCTTTTTGCCACTAGCTCCTCCTTCAGCCTAGTTTTCAAAGAGGAAGCTCCAGTAGCTCCATCCTTTCTTCTCCAGTAGACTGCCCATCTATCATTCCTACTCTCTTACTAATCTTCAAGTACTTTGTCTACTAGCTACTTACTTGCTTCTTACTAAACATGTCCCTCAACATCAATGTTGAACAATCTCTGCTTGATCTTTCCATCTGTTCTAGGTATCCTATATATTTCCTAATTTTTTCAAGTTCATTTACAATTGATGCTGTCACTTTTTTCCTTCAATCCATTTTCTGACTTAAGACCCAGACCTGAGACCTCTGTACTTATCTCTCTATATTTTTGCTTATCAATCCTACTCTATGCCTTGACCTTCAGCTTGCATCTCCAATTGCTGACTGGACAGCTCACATGATGTATATACATATTAAACTCAGCATGTTCAAAACTGAACTCATTTTCCTTCAAACCTTTCGCTCTTCCCAACTTTCCTATTACTTTGGAGGGCAACACTAGGAGTCACAGATTAACATAATAACTGAGAGGTTATCCTTGCCTACTTCTCTCTCATATCAGAACTGTTATCATGTTTTGTTACTTCTATTTTGTATGTCCCATTCTTTCTTCTGACACTGCTAGTACCCCAATGCCTAGACTATTACAATAGCTTTCTGATTGGTCTCCCTGCCTTAAGCTCTGGATAAGAGTGCTGGAACTGGGGTGAGGTGGACTTACTTCCTCAGACATGAGCTGTGTGACTCTGGGGCAGTCACTTAATCTGCCTATATTTTCTCATACAATGGATCTAATAATAGCACCAAAATCCTTGGGTTAATGTGAAGATAAAATGAGATTTTTAAAAAAAGTGCTTTGAACACTTTAAAGTGTTATAAAAATATTATTTTTGCTATTGTTGTTATCTCCACTCATCTGTTAAACTGATCTTTCTAAGATGCAGGTCTGATCCCGTTTTTGCCTATTCAATTAACTCCACTGGCTCCCTATCTCTTCAGTTTCAAATATAAAATCCTTTGTTTTTCCTTCAAAAAGCTCTTTATGTTTCCCCTCTACCTCTTGCCTTTCTAGTCTTAAAAATACGTACTCTCCCCCCATGTATTCTAGGTGCCAGACACTCTGGACTTTTTGCTATTCCTCATATAAGACATTCTTAGCTCTGGAACTTTCACTGGCTGTCTACCATATCTAGAATTATTTACCTCCTCATCTCTACTTCCTGGCTTTAACTTTTTTTTCCAATCATCCTTTAGATAATAAGTCTAAGAACTTGGATTTGAATCCACCTCTTTATGACTCTAAGACCAGTATTCCATTGTGATGTCTCTATTAAAAATAAGGATAAAATCTAGTTTAAAAAAAAAAACCCATACCTAGTATAAGCATGGTGATAGTATTGCAGTTTATTTTTTCCACCTTCTAAACTTTGTGATAGCCAACCAGAAAAGGTACAGAAGTTGCAAATAATGACTATTAGTAACACAAGGTTCAAGTACATAGCAAATATTTTGATCATGAATCAAATAAAACATGTCAAACATAAAAATATTGTTTAAGAGACTTAATTTTTTTCTTACTTCAAGAACTGGATCACAAGGGAATTTTCCCCCACTTTCATAGTAATTAGCAATGTCATCTGTACAAAAACCATTAATCTATGTTAAACAAATTATTGTAGGATTATAGAAAGAGCTGGAAGGGACTTTGAAGGTCATCCAGTTCAACCTTTTCATTTTCAGTTGAGGAAATGGAGACTCAAAGAGCTTGTTAAGAAACTTCTTCAATGTCACAGAGGTTTAAAAAAAAAGATCAGGCATGATCTGAATCAAGCAGGATTCTTTGATTCCAAGATCAGTGCCCTTTTCTCTGTGCCATGTTATCATTTATGAAGACGTTCTGAAATGCTGTTAAACAAAAATTGATTCTGAAGATAAATAATAAAATAATTAGTACAGTATCAGGCTTTGAAAATTAAACAAACAGTATAACAATATTGGGTTTGATATCTGGCTAGGATAGATCTAATTTTGCTTCATGGCTTCTGTTATATATATATATATATATAATCAGAGGACTATAAAGGCAATTTTTTATTTCATTAACATAATATCTCAATATTAAATGGATTATTTTTATTTACATTTACCTGTGGTTGTTCAAGGCATTTCTGCATTATGGAATTATTGAGTAGTCTTCTTTGCTCTAGGAGAGTTCTTGGTTTATTTTCATTGCCTTCAAAATTTATTTTTCTTCTTGCACTGGTATCTTAAGTCAAAGCACAGAAAAAAGCCATCAAATTTGCAAAGCAGAATAATCTATTTTACTATTTTATACAGCAAAGTACATTCAAATACAACAGCAGGTTTCATGACTGTTTCACAAAAGTGAAAACATCAAAGGGAATCAGACATTCTGATATTTAAAATTATAAAATCAACAAAAACAGGTACTTTTTAAACATAAGGAAAAGCTTTGTCTTTTGGTGAAAGATGCTTAAAATATCATGCAATTTCCTGAATGAAAAACTTTAAATAACCAAGTTCTGTGATATTTCATATGCTTGGAATAGCCTTTCCTTAATCTTTTAAAAATAGCTCCTTTCTTTAGGGAAAGTTAAAAATCGTGCATCCTCTCTAAGAACTTTTTTTAGATGAAGTAAACATGAAGGAATGGTCCAATTTTTTAACTTTACTCTTTATTTCAAGATAAAAAAAAATCTCTGAATCCTTTTGATTTTTTTTTTAAACAAACCACCATTTTGGTTTTTCTCTGCCTCACCTCACTAATCAACATTGGTTTTAGATAGAAAATTTCTGTAGGGAAGGATTCTTATTAAGAAATGTATATGTCTAGAGGGCTAGGTATTCTCAGAGTTAAAGACCTGAGTTCAAACCTCGTCTCTTGTCACATATTAGCGATTATACCCTGGGCAAGTCACTTACTTTTTCAGTGTCTCAAACAGCTTTCTAAGACTATAAATTACTTAGCAGGTTTTAATCGATGCAGTTAAAGGGAGTTAGTTTCCTTATCTGGAGTTCCATATATTAATGAATAAATGATCCAGTTCCTCAGGAACTAAGTATACAAATCAACTAAGCTTTATTTGGATTACTACAAAAATCCTACAGCATATTACTAACAGAATGATTGCTATCCCTTTAATCAAAAGGAAGATGGGTTCATAAAGACCCAACATAGTTTCATCATACTTGACTAATTTCCTTTCTTGATGGGGTTACTAGATTAGTAGGATCATAAGATCATAAAAGTAGAGCTGAAGGAAACCTCAGAGATCATCTCAGCCAACCCATTCATTTTATTGAGATGGAAGTGAGGGCTTGTGTTTTGTTTCAAGTCACAAGGGTAGTGAATATAAGAAATAAGATTGAATCCAGGTCCTTTGACTTCAGAGTCAGTCACATTTCCACTATTGCCATGTTGCTTTCTTTGAACAGAAGAATGCTGTATATAAAGTATACCAAGATTTCATAAAGTATTTTATATTATTTATCCTTATAGACAAGATGAAGGAATATGAGAAAGATGAAAATATCATATGATGGATTCAAAATTAGTTGAATAGCAAGACCTAATGGAGTAGTCTTTTTTTTATTTGTTTGTTTTTGCCAAGGCAATAAGGTTAAAGGATTTGCCCAAGATCATACAGCTAGGTAATTATTAAGTGTCTGAGGCTCAATTTGAACTCACGTCCTCTTGACTCCAGGACCGGTGCTCTATCCACTGTACCACCTTGTTACCCCTAATGAGTAGTCTTTAATGTGTTCAGGTCAACTTGAAATGAAGTCTCTAGTAGAATATCAGGGATTTTTCCTATGCTCTGTGCTATGTTTGCATTTGGATGCTTTGGATGATGCATAAATACTTAGTAAAATTTGCAGTTGACAAAGTTATGAGTCAAAAAAAAATCTTAAGAACTTGGATAAAATTAAGTGTTAGGTCCAGAGTTAGGAAGAAAAAGATGATAAAAAAAATAGGAACAGTCAATATTAGAAGAGCTTGGGAAAGACAGATACTTTAATATATTTTCTTTTTTTTTTAAGTTTTTTTTTTTTTGCAAGGCAATGGGGTTAAGTAGCTTGCCCAAGGCCACACTGGTAATTATTAAGTATCTGAGTCTGGATTTGAACTCAGGTACTCCTGACTCCAGGGCCAGTGCTCTATCTACTGCGCCACCTAGCTGCCCCCAACTTTAATATATTTTCAATTGAGCTGTGAATTGGTCCAAGTGTTCTAGATAACAATTTGAAGTTATTCAAGAATAGTGGCCAAAATTTTCATACCTTTTGCCCCAAGACCTTACTACTGGGCTTATAAACCAAGGAAGTCAAGGAGAGACACAAGGTTCCAAAACATATAACAAAATATTCATAGCAAAACTCTTGATGGTAGCAATGAACTATCATTACCTTTTCATGGTGGAGGGGCTTGCATAACTCAATGAATATAAGATGTTCTGAGTAACATAATCCAAGTGGAGAGTTCTCCACTAGAGAAGAAAATGGCACAGATACTCTGTGATCTAGTGATACTGGGCTTCTTCCTTTTCTATGCATACAACACTCCATAATCTGACCCTGTGAATTTTCCCTTTTTCTTCCTCATGGCTAGAGTTCTTTCTCCCTGTTCTCTGCCTTTTAGATTTTCTGGCTTCCTTCAAGTCTCAGCTAAAGTCTCACTTTCTTCAAGGGGCCTTTCTTGATTCCTCCTTTATTCTTACTGTCTTCTAAGATTATCTCCCACTTGCCCTATATGTTCAGAGCTATTTGCCTGTTTCCCTCCTTCCCTCCCTGAGCTTTTTGAGAACGGGCTGTCTTTTGCCTCTGAAGGGCTTGGTACAATGCCTGGTATATAGGAGGTACTCAATAAATGCTAGTTTACATAATTAATATGATTTTGGGGCTATATCAAGAGAGTTTTTCCAAAAGTAAGGAGGCAATGGTTCCATGGCATACTCTTGCCAGAATACAAGAGCCACTGTGGTCTGAGTATTGCATTTCAAGAATGACACTGACAAATTAGAAAATATCCTGAGTAAAGAAACCAGGATCATGAAGCCTCTTGAAATCCTGCCATATGAGATTGAGTTTGGGGAGGGATTTATAGCCTTAAGGAGAAAAGTATTAACAGAAACTTGGTAGTTTTCTTCAAATATTTGAAGGGCTGTTATGTAGAAGAGGGCTCAGATATGTGCTGCTTAACCTTAGAAGGTAGAACTCATTTATAGTCCTATTGCAAAGAGGCTTGATGCAAGTTTCCTAATAGAGCTACTCAAAAGTAGAATGGGCTGTCTTAATAGGAAGTGGGTTCCTCTTGTTGTTCTTGATTGGTAGTGTTCAAACAAAGGTCTACTTTTTGGGTATGTTGAGGTTGGGAGGGTTGTTGGGGTATGAGCTGATATAGATGAACTTTCAATTCTGAAATGCTTTGATCCTGCAATTTTTAACAGAACTTACAACTTTTTAACAGGACTTTCCCCTTGTCAGGATACTTTTTTTCTTTCCCTCAGATTCAGATAGCATACTATTTTCCCTTCTACTTCTCTAACCATTCTTTTTGTTTCCTTAGCCTCTTCCTGATCTTTTAAATGGTTATTCCCTAATAACTTCCTTCCTTTCCCTACTCCATTCCTTGTCAATTTCATTCTCTCTGAAGTAAATTAGTTTTCATCTCTATGTAAATTTTAATCAACATCTCTAATCCTGATCTTTTCTTTGAGTTCTAGCTATACATTTTCAATTGCTTACTTGACATCTCTCCTGCAACATCAAATTCAACATGTCCAAAACCAAGTGCATTATTTTCTCCTTAAACCTGATTTTTCCTTCTGATTTTATTATTGATGTTTGTGACTTTAAAAAAAATTATTGTTGTAATTGACTTTTCATCATCCCTCAGTCTATTCATCCCAATCAGGTGCCAAATACTACAATTTCTACCTTAAAAATATCTTTCACATCTGTCCTCTTTTCTCTACTCACACAGTCCTGATTCAGGCAATCACCACCTCTTTCTAGACTATTTCAATTACCTCTGACTTAATTTGTCTTAAATCTCTCCTGAAAACAATAGATCCTTTATATAGCTGCTAAAATGATTTTCCTAGAAGTGTGGGTCTGAACATACTACTCTTTCTCCTATCCTCCACTACCTGCTTACTGAATACACTTCAAACGCTTCCTATTGTGTGATCAAATATAAATTGCTCTGGATTTTTAAGATCCTTTATGACCTCGCTCCAACCTAACTTTTTTTTTTATTATATATTACCTTTTGTACATAAGACAGTCTATATTCCATCTTCACACTTTGGCACTGACTATTCTGTTTCTGGAGTGCACTCCCTTCTTATTTGTGCTTTTTTTAAAAAAAAAAAACAAACTCAGTTTTAAGAATTACTTCCTTCACAAAACCTTCCTGATCCACCCAGCTGCTAGTGTCCTCCTTTCAAAATTACTTTGTATTTTGCATATACTTTTAAAAATATATTGCATTCACTCTACTATCCACTTTCAATAATATAAAGTCCTTGAGGCTACTGACCGTTTCTTTTTTGTCCTCATATCCCTAGTGTCTGGCAATAATAGGAAATTAACAGATGCTTGTTGACCGACCAACTTCTCTGCAATTTCCAGTTGGTAATGATTTCCCCCTTAGACTTCACTTCATATAGCATTTTGTTTTTTCACCTCTATAATATATTTATCAGGGTAATAATATGTATTATATTTAGTTACAGTCGAATAATTTGCATCCTAGTTTATAAGTTCTGCCCCAGTAGACCATGTATTTTTTAAGCACATGAATATTGAGCACAAAATTAGCACTTGTTCAACTAAATCACATACTGAGAAAAGTAATCTAATTCTTTTAGGGTGAAGCTTAATACACTGTTGCTACAGTGACATAAGAAGGGATTTCACAAAGTAATGCAGAGACATTCCACTTATAGATTTTTAAAAATCAGCAGTCTTACCAGCAGCTTTCTCATTTTGTCCTACAGCAGTATGGTCTCCTTTCCACTGAACACCAACTTTTTCTTCAATAGGCTTCAAAGAGTGACTATTTTCTTCATAAAGAGGACTTCTTTGTGCACAAATTAATGAACCATCTTGCTGGGTAAGCAACTGAGTACTTTTCACACAATGACTTATTTTTGCTGATGTTTGACATTCAGAGGCATGATAGGAAGGTAATGATGGCATTAGAGTGGCTGAGTCAGAGTTATTAGCATTCCAAAGTGAAGGGCTACTCTCTTGAGAGACATAACTAAAAATGTTCTCTGATGGAAAACCATACTTCGAGCCCAGGCTCCTATTACTTGTTGTACTGCTTTGGGATTTTGTAGATATCACTTGCTGACACTGAGAATCTTTTGCAGTTTTACTACTCCTATTATTTGTTATAGGTTTATAAGGAGTGTGAGGTACAATTAATTTGGCCCGAGTTGGTTTAGACTTGTTGGCTTCAATTGCAGCCTGTGGTCTAATAGTGCCTTTTCTGTTTTTAGATGTAATACCTGATTGGACTTTAGAAGTCCTTGATCTTCGAATTATCTTTATTATCATATTCCTTGGATTAGTCTTCTGAGTTTTAGAATCATTATTTTGAATTGGGAATTTACCTTCCTCTTTTTTTGAGGCAATCCAGGCTTGTTTTGCAAAGCTTTTACCTGAAGGTACAAAAGAGTCCAAAGGCACATTATCTATTTCAGACATTTGTGTAACATTTTTTGTGATGTTAAGAGCGTTATTCTTGGGGTTTTCATAATCTACTCCCAATATATCCTTGTGGTTTTCACAAGCAGCATAATTGATATTAGCATTAATGTTGCTGGTAGCACTGACTTTGGTTTGAACATAATTTGGCTGCAATGATGCTTGAGATGAACCAAGTCCAGTTTTCAATGAATTTTCTCCATCCTTTTCTATTTGGCCAATTTCATCAAACCACCTAAGTTTTTTAATGCTCTTCTGAATTTCTGAGCCCTTTCCCTTTATTTTTGCCAACTCCACACTATCTCTGATTACTGCAGTAGTTTGATTTCCCAAGTTGAAGCCTCGATTTATAACTAATGTCTTGAAATAATCATTTTCATATTTAGAATCTTTTTTTAATATACTTTTGAGCAATTTCACTCCATTTCTCTCATGATTATTATATTTGGATTTTTTGGGCTGTCCAACTAAGTCAGAATTATTAGACAGTGATGGGGTGGTTCCAACTGTTTCCTCATTTTTATCTTTCACTGATATTTGATCAGGATTGTTACACATAAAAGCACTAAGTGCATCTGGAAATAAAAAAGGCAATGCCTGATTATTACTCCCAAAGTTTTTCATCTTTTCATCTTTTATTTCTTTCAAACTCTCCATCCCATCAGAACACTGTATTGGGTAAATTTCTTCTAAGTGCCTATTATTTTTTTGTGAAGAACTAGCTGAATATATATTATTATGAATATTTTCAGTCCACTGACTAGAAGATAGTACTACAGGTGTTGCCATGGGTATATTTGAAGCAGATATTGAAGTGGTTCTATTCGGTTGAGTTAATTCAGGATATTTCTCATGTTCTGAAGACTGAACTATTTCTTTTGTAGTGGGAGGTGTATTAGTCCATGTTTTGCTGAATCTAAATGTTGGGCTCTCAGCAACTAATGGTCTCTCTTTTTTAAGCATTCTTGAAGATAGAGAATTAACTTTCCATATACTGAAGGATTCTGAGGTCTTTTCAGCCTTTTTATCTGGTGCCAAAGTACATGGGCTATGTATAATGGCTACTGTATTATCAGAAGCATCTGTATCTCTTTCTCCAATCCTGCTAAAAGCAAATGATTTCAATTTTGGATTATTAAAATGGTCATTATGTTTGTATATGAAATCTGGAAAAGAAGAGGCTGTCTGTGTATTCTGATCACTTAAGTTTATAAGCCAATTATTTATATGTTGAGTTTTAGAGAGATGCAATTCACTTGCATCAAAATAAACTTGACTTGTTGGCTGTGGACTCTGTGAATTGTAAGATAGGGAGTTCTGCTGGGCTGTTGAAGATAGAGCTTTATTTAGTGTTGAATAGATTTCTTCATGTTCTCCAGCTTCAAGACTGTCTATACTTGATAGAGTTTCAGAATTTGTTAGTTGATTAACTTCTTCCTGAGGATCCTGAAAAAAGAATGTAAATTTATCTTTAAAACTCTTATTTTTTAATGTCAAAATTAATGAAATACCTAACATCTCAATTATTACTAAGGCTCATCTTCCTGGACACAAAAGAATTTATTAGGGCAAGTTATAAGCTTTGTAGGGAGGTAATGTGATAAAAGGAAAGAATAATGGATATGGAGTGAGAAGACTGTATTTGAATCTTGGTTCTGTCACTATTCATATATGACTGGTAAATTCATTTAACTTCTGTTGATCTGAGTTTTTTAACTCTAAAATCAGGAGCTTGATTAGCTGACTTCTAATTTCTCTTTCAGTTCAAAATTTTTGATTCTATGAAGGTTCTGACTTAACGGTGGGGAACAACAGATAAATGCAATCTTACCCACAATTCTTCAGGTTAAAAAACAAGAAGGAAAATAATTCTTTCCCTCTGATGATAACAAAACTAAATTGAAGGGTTTTTTTTATTTTTATTTTTTTAGGTTTTCGCAAGGCAATGGTATTAAGTGGCTTGCCCAAGGCCACACAGCTAGGTAATTATTAAGTGTCTGAGGCCAGATTTGAACTTAGGTACTCCTGACCCCAGGGCTGGTGCTCTATCCACTCCACTACCTAGCTGCCCCAAAATTGAAGGTTTTTTTTTTATATTGAATTTGGCTCCATAATTTACTTATTCCTCAAGAAATTTTTGAGGTTCCTTCTACTACCCTGATTAGGAAGCAAGAGAGAGACTGAAAAACTAGATGTGGCCAGAAAAAAAAAATCTCAGATCAATGTTTCTTACTGATGTAATATTCAAGTATTGTCTGAGAAACATAGTACTCAGCACACAGTAGAAACTTAACAAATATTTGTTGATAATTGTATATTGAGGGAAACTGGACTATTTTCCATATGTTGAACATATCTTAAAAACTTCCCCTCTTTTATTCCTTTGGTTACATGTTCCCCTCTTAATTGAATTCCTACTCAACCTTTAAAGTTTAATTCAAATGCTATCTTCTTCACAAAACCTTTCTAGATCAACCACTGGAAACTACTGACTCTTGGATCACATTTAGTACTTTGTTGGATCACATTTAGAACATACATCTCCAATGTATTTACTATGTATCATAGTTTACATTTCTTGCTATACATGGCATTTTCCCCATTAGTCTGTAATGTATTTGGTATTTACTATGTATCATAGTTTACATTTCTTGCTATACATGGCATTTTCCCCATTAGTCTGTAATGTATTTGATGTCAGGATTAATGTGCTTCCAAATTTTCTATTTATCCCAATGCCGAGCATGGAGTTCTGAATACAGTAGGTTCTTAATGATGGCCTCTTGTACTGAGATGGTGCTAATCTTTGAGAAAAAGAGAAAACGCAATCTGACAGCTTTTCTCAAAATGAATTTTCTACTAATGAGCAAATTGACTCTTAATCCTAATATACTATTGTTATAAAATGTGTAAAGTTTGATACTCATTTTGGTGATAGATATTTGTCTTCTCTTGTCACAGCAATGTGGTGGTAAAGAGTAGATAAGGAAACAAGAAGTCTTGAGAGACTTTGATTCTGAGTTACACTTATATTTTACTCAGAAGTTTACATACTTTGCTTTTTGAGGTGGAGAATGGTAACAGACAGCTTAGGGTCTATAGGCAGAGTCAGGGAAGTGATTGGAAGGCATGTGTGAGAGTAGAAAAATATGGCTAAATCTTGATAACATCTATGAAAAACAAAATAACACAAAGATTATATTTTTACAACAGGAAGATATTCCTGCCTGTGATTCAATGTCATGGCCATTATACCTTAATAACTCAATTATTACAGAGGCTCATTTTCCTGGACAAAAATGAGTTTATTAGGGCAAGTTATAAACTTTATAGGGAAGTAATGTGATAAAAGCAAAGAGCAATGTATTTGGAATTAGAAGACCTGTATCTGAATCTCGGTTCACTATCTTTATGGGACGGTAAATTCATTTAACCTCTGTTGATCTCATTTTTCTGAACTCTAAAATTAGAAGTTTGATTAGATGACTTCTAATTTATCTTCCAGTGTGTAAGATATTCCAATCTGATAGAAATGTTGACCTAATCAGAGAATGAAAACTGAACCAAAGGTCTGAAAGGGACCAGTTAATCTATTTTGATATTCTTAATACTGGAGTTATAATTTTGAATATTTGTATGCTTAGAATTCACATCTAAAATGCTAGTTTAAAAGCTAGTTATAAAATTAAAAAAATGGGTTCTTTCTTCAGTATATATGAAAATTAATCATTAAAGTGTTATTTGTCTGAATGGAAATGAAATGTATTAAATACTTAAATCTTATCTAAAAATTAGTTCTAAAAGTTCTGGTCCTAGGACTAATTAATCATATAGTTAATTTTATATAAGAATAATACTGAATAGGAGAACAAAGAATTAGGTTTAGGACAAAAGCCCTTAAGGGAACATTTTCAAGATCAAATAAAGTAGATTGGTGTATTTTTTATTTTAATAAAGTGTGATCAGAAGATTTTAGCTTTTCCATCAATTATTTTTCCAAATGAATTGTATCTTTAACCTCACTCTGAACTTATCATTGCAAGTAAGAAAAATAAATGTATTCCTATCAATGTTTTGAACTGATTATGGGTATAATTTTTTTAGAGATTTTTAAAGACAGACAATTCAAGGTGTGTTTTAGAATACTGATGTTGATTATGAATATGATTCTCCTGATTTACAATTGTTGATCCTTAAGAATTTATAAATATCTGAAATGGATCTGACTTCAGTTCAATTTTCTATCTTGCCATGTTCCCTAACATTTGAATGTTTTTATATTTTAAATTTGTATTTTGCATTACAAACTTAACGAAGTATTAAACAGGCTGTGAAAGCATGAAGCTTTTGAAAATTTAACAAGCTTCTGTAATCTACCTTGAAACTCTGAAAATCTTTTGCTGAAGGTACAATCCATTCCATGACACTCTTTCTAATGTGAAGGAAGAAAAAGGTAATGAGAAAGAAACAGAATTATTTTAGGCAAATTTAGACAGCATATGCGGAATGTGTTTGCTAGGCAAAAACAAAAAAATGATCTTTTACTTTGAAAGTGCTATTTTCTGTTATATTATTATGTAAATTTACTATCTCATACTTTATTTTTCTTTCTTAAGGATATGATTTCTCTGTCATTAGTCAACTGAGATCAATGTATAACATGGAACTGATGGAAACACTAACAAAATGCCTTCTGTGGGGGTGGGGGGAGGGAAGAATGAGAGAAATTGTAAAATCCTAAATAAATCAATAAATAAATGAATAAATGAAATCTTTCTTTAAAAAAAAGAAAGGAAGGGGTGGATAGGTGGTACAGGGATAGAGCACTGGCTCTGGAGTCAGGAGTACCTGAGTTCAAATCTGGCCTCAGACACTTAATAATTACCTAGCTGTGTGGTCTTGGGCAAGCCACTTAACCCCATTGCCTTGCAAAAAAAAAATACAACTAAAAAAAAGTGCTATTTTCTTTTAACATTTACTTTTTATTTTGAGAAAATATATTCTTGTCCCTCTCTGCCCTTCCTCTATCCATTTAGAAGGCAAGTAATATGATGCATATTATATGTGTAAAGTCTTGCAAAACATATTTCCATATTAGCTATATTGAAAAAAAGCAAGAAAAATATTATTTACTTTCAAGGAGAAAATCAAAGAATATTACAAAAAAGCAAGCCAGTGTCTTTAATAAAACTTATTTTTATATTTGTCTAAAGTTTATCAATATTCTAAGTCTAAACTATAGTAATGTGGGTATTGATTTAAGTATCAAAGATATTGGCATAAAAGAAAGTTAGAAGTGAAATGGATCTTAGAGAACATCTAGACCGAACTTTTCATTATATGTATATGAAAAAAATTAAGTCAGACAACCAGTCAGTGTCAAGGCCAAAGTTATCTCTTGCATCCCAATCTATAGCTCTTTTTATTGTGCCATATTATATTCAACTTTCCCCTATTATTAGAGTAGAATTCTATTGTAATCTGTGATCAGATTAAATAAATCACTTTTTTTTTTTTGGAGTCATCCCTTGAATATTTACCTTGAAATTTATAGGTTAAATGTGGTTCTGATATTCTGGGTATTTTTTTTTTTTGGTCTCAGAAGACCATCAGTCATTTATTTATTAAAGTATTTATTAAATAAACATTTGTTTAATAAAACTTATTTTTTTCTCTCTCCACAAAAGCTGATTTTCAACAATTTTTTAGAAAGATAATATTATTGGTAATCTTTTGTTATCTTAAATACTTTGCAAATGAGTTGGTTTCAAAACCTAGTGTTGACCCTTTACCAAATTGTTCTGCGTAGCATAGAGATCAAGTGTTAAGTGCCAAAGGTGGCTTGTAGATTTTTCCCAAATCCTTGTGGTGGTCAGTTTTTAAAAACAACAGTTTAAATTTTTAGTACTACCATTTCTTAAAAATCTGAAGCCTTTGCATTTACTAATTTCTTATTTTTCAGCTTGTTTAAAGAGGTTGGGTTGGCACTATAATAATAGTATGCAATTTCTTTTAATTTTTAATCTCTAATTTTAATTCATGACCTAGTCAATTGATGATTTCACTGCATGATTATGAAATGCCTTGTGTTAACATGTATGCTATTGGTGCTCACACTGCCTAGCATCTACAGATGCTCTTCTTGGGAAATTATTTGTGATAGACACATAGCTTGTGAAGTCATGGCTTCTCTTTCATTTCTTAATCCCAAGTCACTTTTTCCAACCTATTTTTCCATCTTCTCCTCTGCTCAGTTTCACATAATCAAGTTTTAAGATTTGTTATACATAATTTAATCTATTTTTAATTTCAATTTTCTACTTCACTTTTGATTTGTGTTATTCTCTTATAAATTCTGGATATTAAATTTTTATCAGAAATGTTTCATGCACAATTTTTCCAAGACCATATCCTTTCTTCTTATCCAAACTGCACTGATTTTGTGTATTCAAAAGCTCTTTTAAAAATTTTCTATTTTGACTCTCATAATATTCTCATTATAGCAAATGGTTATACTTATCTTTGTACTAACTGTTGTAAAACCAAAGGAAGCAGACTTCTTTAACTTTCTAATAGTATGAATTTTGAATATATTTTGATATAGAGTATGAGAAGTTCATTTAAGCTGATTTTCAACAAAATATGTAATATTCTAAGTAAATCTTGTTGAATAATGAGTTAATTTTACAAAATTTTGTGTTTTTGGCATCTAACAAAAACCAGACTGATTTAAAGATAGAATATATTCATTGATCTATTTTTCTAGATTTTAAATCCAGTATTAGGTTGTTTCACTACTTTTTCCCCCACTACGTTTTACTACTTTAAAATGTAATTATATAAATTTCCATTCTTTCCACAGATAACTTCAACTTTCAATTCTTTCATACAAATTTTATTTTAATTTTATAAAATTAGAAAAGCTTTTGCCAAAAGCAGAACAGCTAATAATTTTGACATATAACATAACTTATTTTTTAAAAAGGAAGAGGAAACCACTGCTAAGAATTGATATTCTAGATCTGATTTTTTTTCTGTCAGTTTTTCAAGTTGTCTCCTATTACATATTTCAAGGTTCTTTCCTTGGGCCTATAGTGTTTAATATTTTTATCAGTGACTTAAAGTAACGTATAATATGCTTTTCAAATCTGCAAATGACACAAAGCTGGAAGAGCTTGCACACTGCAAGGCAGAATCAGGATACAAAAAAATCTGGATAGTTTAGAAGTGTCAAATTTACAGTCTAAAACAGATTAAAATGTAATTAGGATTAATTTAACAAAATAGATAAAAATACACTAAAATGAAGATAAAATTAATTTTTAGAGTTAAGCCAATATTCAATCTGCAAGAAGGTGGAACCAAGATGGAGGAATAAGGAAGGAACTGTGCCTGAATTCTCCCAAATTTACCTACAAACTACTATGAAATAATGCCTCAAAATGAAGTCTGGAATAGCAAATCTAATAAAAAGACAGGATGGAAACAATTCTGTAGCCCAAGACAACTTAGAAGGTCAGCAGGAAACATTTGTCTGGTTTCTAGGCAAGAAAGCAGGAGGCCCTTAGCCCCAGAGCATCAAGATCAGAGATGGAGGCCTCATGGAAAGCAGGTAAATGGCTATGTCTCATGGTTCAGGTTACAGGCAAGTGGATAGGATCCATAGCTCCTGATACAAGAAGCTTGGGACAGTGCCTCTTCTACCCCAGGAGAAGAGCTCAACTTTAAAAATCATGAAGGAAGCTGAAAAATGAGCAAAAAACAAGAAAACAAAAGAATCTGAGCATGGAAAGTTACTATGCTGATATGAAAGATTAAAACACAAACTCAGAAGAGGACAACAAATGTCAAAAGGCCTCAAAGAAAAGTGTGAATTAGTCTAAGGCCCCAAAAGACCTCCTGGAAGTACTCAAAAAAGAATTTTAAAAATCAAATAATAGAGCTTTTGTAGAAGAATAGTTAGTAAAAGAAATGATAGTGACACAAGACTGTGATGCAAAAATTATCAACATCTTGGTAAACACAAAAAAAAATGGAAAAAAGATGTACAAAAATTTATTGAACCAAACAACTCCTTAAAAGTAGAATTAGACAAATAGAAAAGGAAGTAAAAAAGTTAACTTAAGAAAATAATTCTTTATAAAATGGACAAATGGAAGCTAATGATTCCAGCTATAGGCTAGCTATTTTATTTACATGTTGTTTGACATTAATTTATATAACGATGACTGATGACTCCAAGTACATCGCAGATTGAGGGACCTATTCCTATTGCACAGAATTAATGACCCCAGAGTTGGAAGGAAACTCAGAGAGCATTTAATCCAACGTATGCCTGGGAAGGAATCCTGTCTATAAAAACCTCAATAGTGGTCATATAACAGTGAACTGAAGATATCTAATAATAAGAAACATGACACTGATATAAAATCCACTTCACTTCTGGACAACTCATAATGAAAATTACTATCCATATCCAGAGAAAGAACTGATGGAGTCTAAATGGAGATCAAAGTATATTTTAAATTTTCTTTTTTCATATTTTTTCTTTTGGTCCGTTTCTTCTTTCACATGATTAATATGAAAATGTTTTACATGATTGCACAAATATAACCCATAGCAAATTTCTTACTTCTTGATGGGAGTGGTGAGAGGGAAAGTTAGAGAAAAATTGTAAATAAAAATTTTTTAAAATGAATGTTAAATTTCTTTCCATGTAATTGGAGAAAATAGAATATTATTCAAATAGTGAAACAAAATGCAATCTTACAAGGATCTTTCATATGATTTAGCACCTCCCTGTTTCTATTTGAGTTTGACACCATTAGGCTAGAATAGTATACCAAAAAAACCCAATATGAAATAGGAATAAGTTAGTTATATCTGGATTTTAAAAAATAAACTTATGAATACAAGATGGGGGAGGTATGGCTGCATAGCAGTTAACTTGAAAAAATATCCTGATCTTAGTGGATTGAAATTCAGTATTATAATATCAAAGATCAGTAAGAAGGAGAAACAGAGTGGATAGGGAGGTGACAGTCCTACTGTACTTTGCCATGGTCAGATCCTATCTGGAGTAATATGTCAGTTCTGGGTGCCATATTTAAGGAAAGATATTGATAAGCTGAATAATATACAGAAGTGGGCAAACCAGAAGTCAGACTATAATTGCTACGTATACTCAAACAAAATTTAGCCACATATAAGACATATTTTGCCTCCATTTCACAAGGTGAAGGTCATGGTGTCTAACTTTTTGAAACAATTCATAGATAATACATTTCTTCTCCTATAGTTTTTGATATTACAGTGGAAGATCCATCTGAAAACTGTGTAAAATTAAGAGATTTTGTGCTTATAAAGCTCTGCTAAAATCTGCCTTGCTTTTCACCAGACAAGTTAATGCAAAGATTCAGTCAACATATGGTAACAGAGGCACTAAAGCTCAAATAAACAAGCAAAATATTAGGCAAGTTTGTGAAATTCTCTGATTATGTGTTATTGACATGAATGATACTGAATAATGCAGAGGCTATAGACTGGATAAAAAAAAGATTAAGAAAAAGCAGAGAGATCTTGCCAAAATGACAAGATGTCTCAGACCTGAAGAGCTGAGAAACTAGATAAATCAAATAGACATAAACAGGCAAAATGAACAGTTGAAGCAAAGCTTCTGGAAACTTGTTTCAGACTACAAGAAAATAATAGAACTTGCCCAAGCATAAAGGAGTGACCTTTTTTTATAAGAAATTTGAAATGGGTAATTTCTATACATGTGACTTCCTCAATAGTGAAAAAAAGGGGCTGACTGGCAGCGCTCTGAAGTCTTTTGTAGCTGCTTTGGGATGGCTGTGTGTAGCTCAGCTCTAAAAGGCTTGTGTGTTCTGGGGAATAAGTCTATAATCCCCTTACTGGCCACTGAGTCTGATGAATTACTTTGTCTTTTATTTCTTTCCCTGTAACCCTTCAAGTGGCAAGTAACTTTGGGTGGCAGAAAGAAAATTAACTGTTTCTGTGTGGAATCTAGAATTCAAGGACTAAGATGAAGACTTTGGACCTGGACTGTTGGCTGCCCCTACTATGTGTGTGCCTGATTCTAGATTACCAAACATAAACCTCAAGAAAGATGTGTGGAGGTAAACTCATAAGTTTGAGACCGGGAGATCCTGGAATTCTTATTAACACTTGCTACACATTAGGAGAGATTCCTGGAAACCATTCCAGTGCTTCTTAGAGAAGATGAGCATCAGTGGAGATTAATACACTGGCCTAGCATACCAAAAGATTTTTTAACCTCAGAGAACAATATAGAAACAAGGTGAAATGCCAAATGCCTAATCCATAGTCCCACAAACTGCTTCAAATTCTGAGTTTCAGTTTCAATTTTGTGGCATAGCAAAATAATAAGTTAAAAATTGGCACATTATGTTTTAAGTATTTTTGTCAATAAGTACTGAGAGTCTTTGGTGATGATCAAATAACTATCACTTCCATGATTGTGGAATCGGAAACATGGGTTCCACTCCCACCTGATGCTTCCTACCTATATGACTTTGGGACAGTCATTGGACATCCCCCAACAAAAGGGGGATGTTCTAAATAGCTTCTGCTCTAAATGTGTGATTCTATAATACTGTGGTTAAAAAAAATTTAAACAAAAAATTATTTTCCTTTTTATAAAACTTCACAGGAAGATGGTTAAGGAGGACAGAAAATACTCAACAAGGCAAAACATCACCTCAAAGTAAATTTAGTGACAGAAATGATTAAAAGTTGAGGTAAAACAATTGTCTTATTAAGACAACTTGAGAGGTCCTTGGGAAAGGCTCAACCTCCAGGAATACCCCTGTGAATCCATAAACAAGTCCTGAGGGCAGCTGAGTAGGGCAGCAGCTTCCACTGCAGGAACTGCTGCTCCATGGACAGATGACTGATGGACATTATGCAGTCATGGGATGCTGGGCTCAGTTGCAATGACTGTATTTGGTCCTGGGTTATGACTCTGGGTAAGGAGGAGGAGGGACTTTGCTGGCTAAGGGCACTTGCAGGAGAGTGGAACTTGATTTTGGTTCCAGGGCTGAGGGGTGGACTGAAATATGTAGGCATGGGAGGGATTAGAGGGTGCAAGAGATTTATGATGACAGTGCTGAGTGCCCTAGCTACCAGGCCCTCAGACAATGCTTATGAAATAATAGTATAAAAAACTTGAAGCCTGAGGCATCATCCCCACAGCTTGGGACTAGAACATGATGATAATAATAACAGCTAAAAAAAAAAAATAATGAGTAAGCAAAGGAGAAAGAATCTGACCATAGATAGCTACTATGGGAATAGAAATGATCTGGGCTCAAAGGTCTTTAAAAATCAAATAAGAGAGTTTGAGGCAAATTAGGGGAAAAAATTAGATCAAAGGTCACCAAGAAAATTATGAAAAGAAAGTCAATCAATTGGAAAAGAAATCCAGAAAATTAAGGAAGAAAATAATTCCTTAAAAATAGAATTGGGGAGAGGGGGTAGCTAGGTGGTGTAGTGAATAAAGCACCAGCCCTGGAGTCAGGAGTACATGAGTTCAAATTGGGCTTCAAACACTTAATAATTCCCTAGTTGTGTGGCCCTGGGCAAGCCACTTAACCCCATTGCCTTGCAAAAACCTAAAAAAAAACCCACCCCAAAATAGAATTGGGCAAGGGAAGCTAATGACTATGACACCAAGAAATTTTCAAAAGAATAAAAAAAGAGGTGAAACACCCTCATTAGTAGAGAACAGAATGAAGAAAAGACAATATAAGAATTGTTGGATTACCTTAAAGTTACAACCAAAAAAAAAGTTTTGATACAAAATTTTAAGGAATTATTAGAGAAATTTTCCCTGAAATTTTAGCATGAGAGGGCAAAGGAGAAATAGAAAAAGTTGTCGAACTACTTCAAAGTTATGATATATAAAAAAAAGAAATTAGAGTTGAAATAAAAAGAAATCATTAAGGAAAATTGTCCTGAAGTTCTAGAATGAAAGGGTAAACCAGAAATAGAAAAAAGTCCATCAATCACCACCTGAAAGAAATGTCAAGATGAAAATTTAGAGGAATATTGTAAGCAAATTTCAAAGTTCCCACGTTAAGGAGAAAATATTATAAAAACAAAAAAATTTAAATACTATGGAACTAAAATCAAGATAACACAAGATTTAGCAGCTTCTACATTCAAGGGTTTAGAACATTATATTTCAAAGTGCAAAGGAGCTAGGTTTGCAGAGAAGTTGAATCCACTATTTATAAAATCCATTTTATAAAATGAAAACAATAGTACCACTTATATTAATTTACTTATTCAAAATAGAATTCCTATTTTTCCTTTCTTGGAATTCATGAGACATTGCTTTGTGGAAAGGGGAGTAAATATAAGTGACTTTTAAAAACAAAAGTAATACTAAAAATCTACTTTAAAAAGATCATTTTTTTATGTATTCTTAAAGTTCCATCAGATTATTAAAAAAACAAAATAAAAAATGGAAAAATTAAAAATGCTGAATAGGCTGGGAAACAGGCACATTATTGCACTATTAACAGATCTATGAACTGACCTGGACATTGTGAACAATTGGGAATTATATTTCCTAAGTCACTAAACTGTGCAATCTATCTCAAAATAGTTCAAAGAAAGAGCAAAATAGTCTCTTGTGTACGAGTTTCTTGTGTACAAAAATATTTCTAGCAAAACTCTTGATATAGCAAAGAATTAAAAGTGAATTCAGATTGTCCTTCAATTGGGAAATGGCTGAATACGTGAAAGCATTAGAGAAACATAGGAAGACTTTCATGAAATTATACAGAGAACAGAACCAAGAAAACTATTTATACAACAACACCACTTCTGTAAAGACAATTCTGATTATACGACTAAACATGATTCCAGGACTGATGTTGAACCATGCTACTCACCTCCTCACAGATTATTTGATGGATTTAAAATGCAGAATGAAACATAATTTTGGCCATGGTCAATGTGGAAATTTGTTTTGCTTGCTTCTCTATATTTGCTACTTAGGGTTTTCTTTTTCTTTTCAATAGATGGGGTATGATGGAAGGGAGAGGAAAAAATATTCATTAACTAAAAGTAAAATTAAATTTATGAAAAACAAGGAGTGAAAAAAGAGGGAAATAAGAAGAAAATTATGTCAAAAAATGAAAAGGCAGAAAAAAGGAATTTGAAAGAAGACTTTATATCCAGTGATTATATATACATGGTAACTCACAATCATTTTAAAAACAATTTTTTTTACTCCTGGTATGATGGGTTTAAGCTTAAACATCCACCTTCCCATTACATGATTCCTCCTTGGGAACTGATTTATATTTTTCTGCAGTAAAAACATCATGTATGAAAGTTTTACAATAATATTATTATTATTGATTATATTCAGAAATTCAGATTTCATACCTGCACACTGCTTAGATGGAGTTCTTCTAAGAGGTACTGAGTTTCTTCCAGGTTATGCTGGAAGTTATCTTCTTGGCCAATAGCGTAACTCATTTTGCTATTTTCCTGTATGTCTCTGTCACAGTTAATCCTGGATGACAGATGTTTTTGATACATAGGTTCTATTCTTGACACTGCAGAAGCCATAGCAGAATCTATAGTTCTTGAAATATGAAAAAAATGTTAAGTACTACTAATTTTAGAGGTTGTTAGTTCCCTTCACTTTGATGCTTATTCCCGACCTCCACAAGTCAACTGCCAGCCAACCTTCTAGTTGAGTCTATTCACTTAACTAATCTAGCAACTGGAACTCAAATAGCAAAGACAGGCCCATATGTAAATTTTCAGCTTGTTAAAACTTGCTAAAATGTGTCTTTCACTAGTACCCTTGATAGCCTGGGGGACTTTTATACCATGATAAGACAAGAGAATAGGGCTTTTTATAAGATTAATAACACATAAATGTCTAATAAACTTAAAATTGTTTACTTTTAAAGTATCAAAATATAAACATTATACAGCCATTTTTAAATATTTACATATCAGGATATAAGAAAAATATACGTCAGTGACTTTTTGATATAAAATTGTAGTCACATTAAAAATGATTATACAAATATCTTCCAGTGGATAATAAAGAATTCACTTTCAACACACATTCATTTCTCCTCAAACAGTATAGGAATCCCTAATTACCTCCAGGTTCGGCTGTAGAGTCAGCACAGTTCTTTAGAAAAATTCCTATAAAGCAAGGGTACTTAACTAATATTTATATTATTGACCCTTCTGGCAGTCTGGTGAAACCTATGAACTCTTTCTCAGAATAATTTTTTTTGAATAATTTTAAGGGCATAAAAAATACATAGTTCTACAAAAGAAATCATTTATGTTGAAAACAGTTATGAAAAACCTAAAAAAAAATAAGATAATTTCACAAATCCCAGGTTAAAAACTGCTGACATAAAGAATCAGAAGTAACTTCATCTTTTTCTTGACCTATGTCAAATGCATGAGCAATGTGGATCTCTCTGCTTCTCATGAAATTGTAGTCCAGGTAGGCTCAGATATGGAAAGTACGGACAGTAAATCCCATTCTCTTTTGTATGATCGAGAAGCTAAATTTGTCCCAGAGGTATTTATTTAGTATACAGTGCTATTCTTGATGTAAATAAAGTTCAAAAAGCCATCATGAATGACTCACACTCTTCCTCCACACCCCTTTTATTAGAAGCTGCATAAACTCTTAGGTGTAGCTATACATTCCAAATGTGTATGTATTGAATTCTAAGAAGTCTGTCACAATCTCTACCTACCTTTCTCTAATCTTGTATAGCATGGAGGTATAAGGAAAAGGAAAATCATGAGGTGTAATATAGTTTTTTCTTCCTTTTCACAAAATGGGCAACTTTATTGTTAGGAATAAAACAAAAACTCAGGCTGAGTTTGAGAGAAGAGAGATATCCTATTTAGTAGATGAAGACCTGTATAGCCCCCTGACTTCTATACCTAAGCCTCCTGGCTAAGGGTAGTTTCTAGTGCCAGAACTCTGACTTGTGCTGGTTGAGGTCTGTCTATCACTCTTCCACTGGGACAGTTGAAAGGAAAGGGGTTCATGGAATTGGGTAACCTATGGGGCAGTCAAACTGACTTTCCTGAAGGAATGGGGAGGAGAGGGTATCAAAGTGACCACATGCTTCTCAGATGCTTTTAACAGCTGTAAATATCAGGACAGAGGTACACCTCTGTTTTTAGGGCAGGGGTTCTAACAACAGAGAAGCTACTTGTGGGGACTCAACTCTGATACAGGATCTTGGACCCCTACCTACTCTAGGTCTGACATAGTTCCAGACGAAGTCTGGGGTGGGAGGGGGAAGGGAGGATCCCTATATTATCAGCATTAAGTGCCCATGGGGCATGTCAAATAATGGCTGCATTATAAAAACAACCACGCCCAGCACCAAGGGCTCACAAGGACCCTCCGTATGAAACCCCACTATCCTTTCTCCAGGGTCCCTATTGAATTGTGGCCAAAGGATAGTAAACAGAGGACCAGAAGATAGGGATGTAGTTGATCATCTTTGGCCAACATTGTGCATCGGGCAATCCACTCAGTGCTTCTTGTGCTTCACCAGGCATAGAAAACACCAAAATGGAACTGGTTGAGGGCCAGTTTGTTCAGCTTCACCTCTTGCTCAAAGAATTGGTCCTACAGGGTCTTATCTCCAAGATTGCTGAAGTTTCTGTTCTGGGTAGTAGCCTTAGTCCTGACCAGGTCCTCAATGGGGAGGAAAGCTTGATCCAATCCTCCTTCGAGAGCTCAATGCCAAATGAGTTGATGGTAATGAAGCCAACTTCCCTTGGTATCAATCTCAGAATAGGACACATGGATCTGAAGTGGTATTCCTCACCCCCAAGCAAAGCACAGATCTTGAAAAAAAGACCCTAGGTAGATCTTGTAGAGGGTTGTGGATGATCTTGATGTTGATTTCATTGCAGTCATGCTTAGAGATGTAGTATTGGAAAAAATGCAGCAAGTGCAGTGTCTACTAAGACAGTGCTATATAATTCTGCTGGTGTCTGAGTGATGCTCATGGCCTCCATCTGCTCCAAGCTGTCCAGTGGGTGGCACATGGGAAATGCTGGTACAAGGTCCCTGTTATTAGCAGGATGATATTGTCAATCACATAACTGCAGGTGATAAAGTCCTGGAAGCTGGTCAGTACTTGATAGGCATGATTCCTCAAGTGATAGAACTCTTTGACTATCTTCAACTTGAGTTTGCTGTCAATAACTGATACACTGACTGCAGACCCCTCATTAGTCAGGAAGACCCAAAGACTGTGTTCTCTTCTAGCATCTCAAACTGCACAAGGCTGACACAATCCAACTGGCTCAGTAATCCAGCCTTGCACTAAGCCCTCCAAGTAGCCACTGTCCACAATGATGTGGAGCTTTGGGGGAAAGCTGACATCTTGGCAGTGATGGCTCTGGGGTGTTGGGGAGTATGAAAGGAGGAATTATTGCCAAACCAGAACCAGGCCAGGTATGTCTATAGTCCCTTAATAATGTGCTTTATTCCAGAAATGTTCAAAGGTTTTAGGATAAAGTTCAAATCTCAGCACTAAGTTTTGGAAAATAAGAGATGTATTAGTGATGACATTGTCTTTTGTAGCAGGTGTTGAAATTTGATCTCAAGAATATCATACAAGACTTAGATGATATGGAAATGCTCTGAAGGCCATATCTATATATGT
Organism: Macrotis lagotis; assembly: GCF_037893015.1. Lineage (NCBI taxonomy): Eukaryota > Metazoa > Chordata > Mammalia > Peramelemorphia > Peramelidae > Macrotis > Macrotis lagotis. The sequence goes on along the minus strand of NC_133658.1, from coordinate 775,008,287 downwards.
ATATACCCATCTCCAATACTCATATCTATATCTATAGCATTAAATAATAGATATCTTTATTTCTGCGGCTAAGGGTCATGACATCCTTTGCAAAAAATATCACCCCAGTTCCTGAGTTCTAAATTAGGATACTTTTTCCTATTCTCTCATAATCTTTTCCCTTCTATCCTCCCCCATTTTCCCTCCCACTTTAGGTCACCCGCCCCAAACAAACATTACTAAATCTACTACATATCTAATAAACTTGTTTTGTTTACCTTTAAAGTTGTTGTCTCAAATTTTTCTTCTCTATTCCTTTCTTCTCTACTCCACTTTCTTCTCTTTTCTTCTCTACTTTCTTCCCCCAGTGAGAAGGGATGAAGGGACGGACAGAAAAAGAAGTAGAAGGGCGCATAGAAGGCCAAGGCATGGAGGCAGAGGAAGACATGTGTGAAGAAAGAGGGGCTGATAAAGAAGATGGAATAAAAGAAGAGGAAGGCAAATAGGCAGAGAGACAAGGTGGCAGCAAAGGAGAGGAAAAGGGAGCAGAAGCAGACAGTATGGATGGAGCAATAGAAATAGAAGTGGATGGAGAAATAAGAGGTGTAGGAGGAGGAACAACAGGTGAAGAGGAAGGGGAGAGTATAGAAGGTGATGAAGAAGAAGAAATACAAATGGAAGGAGAAGATGATGTGGAAGTAGATGGAGAACAACAGGGAGGTGGACGAGGGACAAATGAAGTATGGGACTGAGGTGGATAGGAAGGCATTTTGGTTTGAAGGGGTGGTTGTATTGATTGAACAAGATTTGGGTTAACAGGATGCTGAGGCAATTGAGACAGATAGTCAGGAACATAAGAACAAATGGGAGCTGGTGGATAGGGAAGATGGCTTGATGAACAAGAAGGCATCAAAACAGGCAGAGTAGCTTCTGAATGAACAGGAGAAACAACTAGTCGAGTTGGAAGAGAACGGCGTACAAGGGAAGGCTTTAGAACAGATGGAGTTGTGAACTGAGTTGGATGGAAAGGTTTGGATCTAGAAGATTTATAAAATAGTTTATTATGTGAAATGGAATCAGAGTTGGTAGATCTTTGGGGTGGATGGGGTAGATATCTAGGAGGTTCAGAAACAATTGGGGCTGGAAGATGAGGGAGACCAGAAAAGCTAGATGTGAATGTATTTGGAGGATGAGGGATATAGATGGTTTGATAAGAAGGTGTTGAGGCAGGTAAAAAGGAATCAGGAAGTTTAGGAGAGACAGATGGACAGATAGGCATAGTTTGTAGCTGATGCTTGGGAGAAAGAATCGGGCAGGTTGGATGGGTTTGGGAGATGTGGTAAGGCATAGAGGTCAGTGGAGGAGACAGCTGATCAGGGCTGGAAGGTGTGGACACAGCTGGGCAGGCAGGAAGGGATCTGGATGGCAGGAAGGCATTTTGGATAGGCAGGTAGAGACAGCCTTATTAAGTTGCTCTATTTAGATCATCAACCTATCTCTGATCTCTGGTTTATGTTTTCTGCTTAGAGCCTAAAGACTTTTCATTAATCAGTGACTCCTTTCTCGAAGGGCAGCTAGGTAGTTCAATGAATAGAGTGCAAGGTTTGGAATAAGGAAATTTATTTTCCTGAGTTCAAACTAGTCTCAGACACTAGTTGTGTGATCCTGGGCAAGTTACTTAACCCTTTTTGACTCAGTTTTTCTTATTTATCAATTGAATTGGAGAAGGAAAGGGAGAACAACTCTAGTATCTCTGCCAAGAAAACTCCAAATAGTGTCACAAAAAATGCTGAACAACAACAATTTTTCACAAGGGGTCAGATTTATGCTTGGAGAGGAAAATAGAAATTTCCCTTTCTCTCAGCTTTTACTCTTTGCAATTCAGAGAATGTTGACTATTAGGATAAAGAGGGGGGGAAGGCAATAAAATTTGGATCAAAGGAGACTAGTATATGTTTCATTATAGATTAGCTAATAAGATTTTCAAAACCTTTTTTATTAGTAGACTTCCCTTTCATGAGCTATATATGACTATTTAAAAAATACAAATATATAGATATTGGAGATAGGTATATGACAACATTTTGTTATCTAGAGATTTAAAATGAGATGGGTTTCAGTTTCTTATATCCTTTATGTTATCAGAAGGAAAGCTGATTAAATTATATTTGTTGAATTGAACTATATTGCAGAGCTTTAATTGAGAAGACAGACAGGCAATCTGCCTTATGCTTCTTCTGGGGAATAGGAACCTAGAACTAAAACCATAATTTCTCTTTAAAATTTCTATGAGAAGGGAAAAAATAAAAGCATAGTTCATGGATTTAACACTGACTAATTAATCTGACTAATTTTTAATGTAACAATTTTGTAAAATTTAGCTTCTTAAGGTTTTTTTTGTATAAATAAGAATTATATACTTTGAAAGAAGATCATATGATTATAGAATTAAACATAAAATGAAAGGGCATTATTCTACATTGTACAAAATAAAATTCAAACTGGTCTCTTACTTTAAAATTTTAAATTTACCAATATTTCTCCCAGTTTAAAGTTTCCTTAGTTTTCTGTGTTACTTTCTTTGTGATTAATGTGATAGCTCTAACACAAGAACATTGTTTTTGGTTTTTCTTAGGTTTTTTAGGAAGCATTGGTTACTCTTTAGTTTTTCTTTTTTTTTGCTCTTCAGTTGTGACTTTACCAATATTTTGTTATTACTTTACATCCCTTACCACTGATATTTTCCTTCTATTTAAATTTTCACTCAATTTTGAAATTGATATCTGGGTCATTAAACACTGTCTATTTTCCTAATATTGTAATAAATGGCTAAATCCTATAGCATAAAATCATGCTTAAAATATCCAGGATTATTTATGTAACAATTTTGAATAAATTAGCAACCCACATAATCCTTTAATATCTTACATATTTGTTTAAAGTTTTACATTTTATAACATGTTCTCATTGTGAAATAGGTTAGAAATGTATGTAAAAGAAAGCAAGTTTACCTCCTGAATCCACTATTCTATATTATTTCTATCTACAAATAAAACATTTTCTATTACCAATTACTGTATTTTGATTTTCTTAAGGGCATAATTGTGCCTCATTTATGTTTATGCCATTCCAAGGACTTAATACATCCTAAGCAGTTAGTAAATATTTGTAGAAGGAATGAATTAATGAACTAATATACAAAAAAAGCCATTCTTCTAATGAATCTGTGTGTGTGTGTGTGTGTGTGTGTGTGTGTGTGTGTGTGTGTGGAAAATGTAGTGGTCAGTAACTCTAGAGTCTTTTCTGGTTTTGGTAATTCATTTATTTTAAATATCCATTATTTATATTATACATTTAACTACGTTATTTTATATTTGAAAACTAGGATTATTTTGGCACTTTCTCTCTTTTAAGACCTAAAGAGAATTCATGGTAAGCAAGAAGAGAGTCATATATTTCCAATAATAGCACACAAAAAATATCATTAATGATAACGGCTGCTAACATGAATGATAAGAAGTTATAAACTGTTAGGAGCTTAGAGTGAAAGGAAAACAAACCCCAAATATATTTTTATTAAATTAAGTGGTTTGAATTCTTTTATTGGACAATGATAAATAATCTCTTTATTGTTTAGAATTACTTAAAGATTAAAAACAGGAAAAATTTGCATACATCTATAGTTTGTTCCCTATTTTAGGGACAAAGATAATACTATAGTATGCAAAGATCTATTATCAGCAAATAATGTGTTTTTAGCCATTTTTGCGAATTAGTATTGATCTAACTTCACTTTTGCCTAGTCTCTTTTGTGAAAAAATGCACCCAATTGTGAAAAAAATCAATAACAACAAGTAGCATTATACTTTACAGATTACAATGCTTTTTTGAAACAATGCTGTAAGAGTAGGTAGTATGTTTATGCCAATTCAACTGATGGAGAAATGGAGGATCTGAGAGATTTTACCACTTATGGTCACATAGATGGCAAAGTAAGGATTCAAACCCAATTTTTCTGACTCCAGGTCAAATGCTCTTCCACTTATAAAAATGACTAGCTAAGGTTGAAGCTATGTGATAGGAATTGTTAGAGAACAAAATGTAGAGAGAGAAGAGCTGGGGTAAAAGCTGAACACCTACTCCTCTACTATTATTGTTCACAATTCAGCAATGATTCTCAAATTTATTTCTTTAACCTATGGACTGAGTTTCATTCCAAAAGCCTAAATCCATCTGCTTGTCCTCAAGTTCAAATTTAACTTATTTCAACCTTAACACATTTAAAACTAAACTTAAATTCTCCCCAGTAACCATCTGTTAATTATCTCCTATTTATCCTCTATATAGCTTGCTTTGTAGCTATTTGCTTGTTGTTTCCCCATTAGACTGTAATCCCTTAAGAACAGGGGTTATCTTTTGCCTCTCTTTATATCCCAAGCATTTAGACAAAATAAGTGCTTAACAAATGTTTATTTATTGAGTGACTGAACTAGCTCCCTTTCCAACTTTTTAAAAAGATGCTATCAATTTTCCTATTTGGTTAGGTCTTTAGACTGTCTCTTCCATTACAACCCTAGTAGTAGCTATAATTTTGTCTATTCCCTTAGTTCTGGACATTTGCAACTCACTGGAAGTACTATGTTCTAATTTATCTCACACAATTCTATCACGTTAATGTTTCTAAAACATCCATTTATCATGTTACTTATTGGTGCAAGAACTTTGCATGGTTTCATATTGGTATTGCTATAAGGATGAAATCTGAACTCTCAAGTCTGATATTCAAGGTCCTCCATAATTTATCTGTTGATAAAAAAATCTGTTGATAATTAAAAACTGTTGCTTTTTAATCTAATTTCTTCATTAGATGATATTGTGAATCTTCTCCAAAAATCTTGTCTTCATGGGATTCCAATTCATCCCAGTCTTCCTATTTGGGATACCCTTTCCTCTGACTATTCAGATAACATCTATTCTTTTGGGCTCAGGTAATTTCCCATATTCTTCAAAAACTCTTCCTGAAATTCATATTAATTTTCCTTTTCTTTGAAACACTACAGCACAACACATAGAACACTTATTTTGACATTGAATTTTTCTTCTTTATACTGTTATTCAAGTTTTCACAGACTAGTTAATCCTAAGATTTGGAATAGGAACAGACCTCAAAATGAGGTATGGTAGAAAGAGCATTAAATCAGGAGGCAGTAGTAGTAGGTGTGAATCAGGGTTCTTTCAAGATCTTAGGCAATTTTTAAATTTAGAGATAAAAGGGTGTTTAGTAATTATATGGGAATTCTGTCTAGGAAGAATCTTTAGAGATTATCTGTTTAGTTCATTTTATAGATGACAAACCTGAGGCCCATGGAGATTAAAAGCCAGCTCAGGACATGGGTGTTTGGCAAATACAAGGTGGAATGGAATGTATAAGTCAAAGTTATATAGGCAGACAGTATTAAGAGTTGAGATATGAACTCAGGGCCTCTGACTCCAAATCCAAGCCCTACTATTGGTGACCAAGTCACATAATTTTTCTCAAGCTCAAGTTCCTCATCTGTAAAATGAGGGTGCTAACTAGATTTCTCTAAGTTTACTTGTAGTTTCAAGATCTTGTTCAACCAATATTTGAAATAAAAACTCATTAAGTATATGCCTTATTTCTCTAACTTAATTGTGAGATTCTTGAGGCCATAGAATATTGAAATGAAAAATATAGAATCAGAAAGACATGAGGAGCTTACCTATCCATCCTTTGCCAGGCTTCATTTAAACACTATACAGAAGTATGTCATGACCTTTTCAAGAGCTCTTAGGTAAGTTCTGCAAAATTTCCTTATATTCTGTCTAAATTTCTCAGGTTATAATTTAGTTCAGTATTTTTTCTATTCTTAATGGAGATGAATAGAATTTGATTTCAATTTTTCTAACAGTGGTTTTTGATAATTAAAACTGCCATAAGAAGAAATAATTGCTTTAGTATTTTCAAAACCAAATATTTTAAAATTCTGAATTCTAACTTGCCATACATCATATTCCACTGTAATAAAATTTCATCTGTAAAAAAGAAACATTGCTTAGTTCATAATATTATTGATATTTAAGAATAGTGATGGTAAAACTATCATATGATGTAACCTAAACCAAGTAATATTAACCTAAACCAAGTAATATTAAACAATGAAAATAGTAATACTAAAAATACTTACTTCCAGTTGATTGTAGATCTATTAGAAGAAGAAAAGTTAGATTCTTGTTTCAAGCTGAATCCCTGAATTTGTTCAAGAGCCTCTTCTAATCGGGGAATTGGCTTTTGATAAACTTGAGTGGATAATAAAAAACATGGAATGGCATAGAATCAATTAGTCATAAAATAATCTCTCTGGTCTTATTTAATGCATCATATAGTTCATAAATAATACAAATGCAAACTTTATTTATCAACAATAAATTTTTTTGAAATAGAAATTTAAAAAATTTTGTAAATAGGTTATTACCTCAAATTTCTCATGGAAAATTTCAGGAAGAGATGTAATAAAGAATTTCAATTGCACCACTTGAATGTCTTCTTTCCATTCAAAAATATTTTGGGAACATTTTAGTTATATCATCCTTGACCATCATCAGTCTCTACATAGTATTATATATTTTATATATTATATATTTTATCTCTTCAGTAGAATAACTTACTTGAGGACAAGGACTGTAACTTTCTTAAGTTATAATCATAACATTTGACATTTACAAGGCACTTTAAAGTTTGCAAAACACTTCATAAACATTATCTTACCTGATTCTCACAATTTTGTGAGACAATAACTAATGTTATCTCCATTTTTGAGAAGAGGAATTAGCACCCATGGCTATATAATTGAGAAGTACAGAAATCAGGATTTGAAACCAGGTCTCTCTAATGAATCTAAATCCATCTATTTCTCTTAAAGCATATTTGCCTCTTTATCTCTTTCCCCACCACTCAGCATAGTTCTTGCCCACTATACATACTTAATGAATATATGTTCAATTGTTGAACTGAATATTGTAGAGTTTAATTTTAGAGTAACACCCCAAATTCCCAGTCTATCTCTCAAGATATTGATTATATTTCCTACATTGATTATATTTCCAACCTTATATTTCTTCTCTTTAGAATCAAATAATTTTAAATCCACAGTGGAAAAAAGGGCTAAAATTGGAATCTGGAGCGACATGAGTTTAAGTCTTGCCTCTGACACTTATTAACTGTGGAACCACAGATTAATCATTTAATCTCTTTTGTGCCTTGATTGCCTCATGTATGAAATGGCAGTAATATCACATGCTTTCTAATGTTGTTATAATAATTAAATCAGATAATATGCATATAAAAGGGAATGGTTAGTGAAGTCTCTGATCAATTTTAAGAGCTTCTCTATCAACCTGATGAAATTATGGGTTGTAGGTTTTTGTTTGGAGGTATCCTGATTCATGCCCAATAACACCCACTAACTTAGAAGAAGACATAAATAACTATGATTGAGATAACCTCCAAGATGATAGAATATTTAAATCTTTAGCGGAAACTTTTATTGTAGAAGTAGATCTGGCCAGTGGTCTTTTAAAAGCAAGCTATAAAATCAGTTTGTTTTCTCTTTATCTCTCTTTAGGACTCTGAGAATGTCCATTTATAGAAGAACAGACTTCTGTTAGGTTTTTTGGGAAGAGAAGAAATGCTCATTTGCATTTTCTTTACAAGAATGAATGGTGATTTAGGGCAGAAGCCTATGGCAGCAGATATACATAGTTGCGAGTATAAGTCTAAGTGAGTATATGTATGTGTGTGTGTGTGTGTGTGTGTGTGCGTGTGCACACACACACACATATGTTAAACATTTAAGTGCTTAATAAATGTGGCAAATTAGCCAGGCACTGTGCTAAGCACTTCAGATAGAAAAAAGGGCAAAAAAACAATTCCTGTGCTTGAGGTGATGATATTCTAATGAAGGAGACAAAAATGCAAACAATTATGTGCAAGTGAGTTATACATAGGATACTATACTATATATTATATATACTATATATAGGACATAATTGACTGAGGGAAGGTACTAGAATTAAGATGGATTTAAAAGATTTCCTGTAGAAAGTTGACTTTCAGTTGAATCTTGAAGGAAGCCAAGGAAAAGAGGGAAAGAGTATTTCAGGTATGGAGAATAGACATTGCAAATGCCCAGAGTCAGGAGATGGAGTGACTTAATTGAGAACACAAGAATAATGTCACTAGACCACAGAATGCATAGGGTAAGGTATAAAAAGACTGAAGGGGGGGGAAGTTATAAAGGCATATGCAAGTCAGAAGATCCTGAAAGTGATAGGGAGCCCATAGAGTTTATTGAATAGAAGGATTACAAGGTCAGATGTACACTTTTAAGAAAATCACTCTGGGAGCTGCTAGGTGGCACAGTGGATAGAGCACTAGCCCTGGAGTCAGGAGGACCTCAGTTCAAATTGCTTCACACACTTAACTGCCTAGCTGTAGGACTTTGGGCAAGTCACTTAACCCCATTGCCTTGCCCCTACCCCACTACCCCAAAAAGAAAAGAAAATCAATCTGGTAGCTGAGTGGAGGATGAAATGCAAGTGGTTAGAGATTTGAAGCATGATACCAACCAGAAGCTTATTGCAGTCGCCCAGACATGAAGTGACTACTGAGGGCCTTTTCTCATAGGAAAGAAGGGAAAATATAAAAGAGATACCATTAAAGTAGACAGGACTGAATATGGAAGATGAGAGTTAGTGCAATGAATTATTTGCATCCTAATGCATTTTCTGTGAGGATGCAATACAAGCTGTCCTGTGCACAATTTGCAGTTGCCTGTCTTGGAACTAGAGAACCCTTTTATCTATTTTTGGGAATAATTAAACCTAAGTTTTATCTGAGATTTATTTTGGAGAAACTTTAGTTGGGGAAACAAAGTAAGATCTAACTCTTAAGCATCAAGTTCCAATGTCTGTGTGAGCCAAGGGGCTTTACATGTGTTGGAAGAGGGAGAAGCTAGGTCAAATTTTATATCATCTAGGAAATAATTTTGAACCAGATGAAAACTAAATAATAATATAAAACTATATAATAATTGGTGCAGAGCATTGGGCCTGGAGTCAGAAAGACCTGCTTTCAAATCTTGCCTTCAGAAATGTAGCTGACTTTGTGACCCTGGGTAAATCATTTAACACCCCTCCCCTCCCCTCCCCTCCCCTCCCCTCCCCTCCCCTCCCCTCTTCTCCTCTCCTCTCCTCTCCTCTCCTCTCCTCTCCTCTCCTCTCCTCTCCTCTCCTCTCCTCTCCTCTCCTCTCCTCTCTCTCTCTCTCTCTCTCTCTGGCTAAGTCTTCTCATTTGTAAATATGGATTATAACAATACCTATTTACTTGGGTTGTTGTAAGGACCAAATGAGAATAATTGTAAAGTGCTTAGCATATTGCTTTGCATATGGTAAATGCTATAAAAATATTAGCTATTCTTACTATTAGCAAATCAAAATATTCTCTAAACTAAACTTCTGATAACCCAATATTTTATTTGATATATACATTATATATGAATATGTATATATATATATATATATATACACACACATATATATTTTAAGGATATACTGTTCTCTTTTATTTGGTCTTCTGTTTTTTTATCAGTGAATTATTAGGTTCATGTCAAAAATAGTGATAGCTTTAAATTGTTTTGTTAATGTATTATAAATTATAAAAACCTGTTCTGCGCTGAGAAGGAGGGATGTGAGCACGCTGGAATTTTTCAGTGACTTCTTCAAACTTCTGTTTTCTTTGTTGAAGAATCTGTTCCCTGATCTGATGTTCTTTTTCTTCTTCTCTTTTGCGTTTCTCTTCAAAAGCTCTATATTAAAATATGCAAACATATGATAGAAGTATTACTATTAAGCAGTCATATTTTAAAATTCACAAGCACAAAAATTGGAAAATTATTTGTCAATTTTATACCTCAGAATTTTCTCAATTTAGCTACAATGACAACTTATATAACTTAAAAATAAGCATATACATATGGATGAATGTTGAAAAACTTTCATAACATGTAATTGAAGAAATAAAATATCATTTAAAATTACTATAATGCAGAAAACAAATATTTAAACACCCAAACTCATACACAAAGACTATAAGGTAAGCTTATTATAGAAGCTTAAATGCTTATTTTTAATAGGTTGGTTTTAAAAGTATTGATGTTAAGTGAATTGAACATAGGCAACATATTTTTTGCTTCTCTATCTCTTTTGAACTTTTTCTTGTTGTTATCCTGTTATACATCCATGGTTGTAATCAGTGTGCATTTTTTCTTTCGGTTCTGCTTTATTCACTTGGCATAACAAGTTAAACCATTATTTCTCTGTATTAGATACATAATTGTCACTTCTTATGATAAAATAATATTCATTATATTTATATTATGCAATTCATTTAGTCATTAGATATTAAAGATATAATTGCAATGGTTATTTTCCCCTCATGGATCAATGCCTTGTCATGGACTCAATGAAACCATGAACTATGCTGAATAGCATTACTCAAGATTAGTATAGAATTCTGACAAAAGATGGTCTACTGAAAAAGAAAAATGGTAAATAAACCACTCCACTATTTTTGCCAAGAAAATTCAATGGGCAATATTTAAAATGTATGGTACTGAAGGTGAGCCCCCTCAGGATAGGTGTCAAACATGTTAAGAAGAGCAGAGAAGATACAAGTAGCTCTAGCACTAATAAGGCATTTGGGCCAAAGCTGATAGGAAGCTCTGTGTCTGTCTGGTGATGAAAGAAAAATCAGATGTTATAAAGATCAATATTGCATAAGAGTCTGGCATGAAAGATCTATGCAACCAAGGTAAGTTAGATTTGGTCAATCAAGAGATGCAAAATTTAAATAAATCAATACCTTGGGTGTCAGTGAACAAAACAGATGGGAATGGGTGAATTCAATGCAAGTAATCATTATGTTTACTACTGTGGAAAAAAATCCCACAGTAGCCCCCACAATTAATAAGAGGGTGAGAAAAGCAGTACTAAGTAAGATATAATCTCAAAAATGAGAGAATGATATCTGTTCAAATCTGAGGCAAATTGTTCAATATCACAATAATACAAGTCTATGATCAAAGCACTGATATGGAGCTGAAATTCATCAGTTCTATGAAGACCTACATCATCTTCTTTGCTTGCTCTTTGTCCTTTGTTCTTGAAGAAGACCATGGCATCAGGGAGGTGATGCTGTGACAAGCACATTAAATGGATTTGAGTGAGGGGATGCAGTGCTAAGTCACCAGTCTCACTTTCTCCTCCAGAGCCATCTGGGTCCAGTGGCCAGATATGAATCAGGACCACTGGAGATGACCTTGGATGCGAGACAATCAGGATTAAGTGACTTGCTCAAGGTCACACAACTAGTTAATGTCAAGTGTCTGGGATCAGGTTCAAACTCCCATCCTCCTGACTCCAAGGTCTGACTCTTCTGTGCTACCTAGTTGCTTTATTGACTACACTAAGGTTGTTTTTGTAGATCACAACAAATTATGGCAATATGGGAATACCAGGTCATCTTAATTCGTATGTGTCAAAAGGTAATAGAACCAAATATGGAACAACTGATTGGCTTAAGATTGGAAAAGGAATATGACAAGGCTATATATTGTCACCTTATTTATTTAATTTATAAGCAGAGCACATCATGCAAAATGTCAGGCTGGACAAATCAAGAGCCAGAATTAAGGAGACAAATCAAAACCCAGGAGAAATCAGCAATATCTTATATGCAATACAACTCTGATGACACAAGGTGAAGAATTAAGAAACTTCTTAAGGGTGAAAGAGGAGAATATAAAAGCTGGCTTTAAGTTTAAATTAAAAAAAAAAAACCCTAAGTGCTTGGGAAATGGTCCCATCACTTGCTGGCCAATAAAGGGAGAATAAATGGAAACTGTCAGATTTTATATTCCTGGGTTCAAAGATAACTGCAGATGCAGCCATGAAATATTTTTGTTCCTTTAAAGAAGAGCAATGCCAAATTTGAACAGTATACTAAAAAGTATACATCACCTTGCCAACAATAATCAAAGCTAAGTTCTATCCAGTAGCAATATTTAACTGTGAGAGTTGGACTATAAGGAACACTGATTGATGTTTCAAATTGTAATATTGGAAGAGACTTTTGAAATCTTTTGGACAACAAGAAAATCAAATCAGTAAATATTTAAAGCAATCATTCCAGACTATTCACTGGAATGTCAAATACCAAAATAATGAGAAGACAGGAAAGGACCCTGATATTGGGAAAGATTGAAGACAATAGAAGGTGGGTGATTTGGACAGGGTCAGAGCTAAGTAGAGAACTTGATTTGGATAGAATTTGTGAGAGAGTGGAGGATAGAAGATCCTGGAGTGCTATGGTTCATTGGATCATGAAAAGTAGGGTGTGACTGAATGAGTGAATGACAACAACAAGAAATAATTATAAATTGTTCCTATAATTCTTAGTGATGTGGAGCATTTTTATCAAATGGCTATTGCTTGCTTAGATTTCTTCTTCTGAAAAATGACTATTCATATTCTGACTAGTGAAAAATTGGGAAATGGCTTTCATTTTTATACATTTGACTAAGTTCTGTCCTCATTAGAGAAACTTGTTGAAAACAGCTTTTCCTGTTTATAGCAGCACGTTGTTTGTGCCTAAATTTTTAATTTTACATAATTAGAATACACTTTTTAACTGCTCTGATCCTTTAAATATAGATCTAAATTAAAAAATTTTAATTATTCATGGGTAGGCCAAGCAGATATAATAAAAATAAATGGTCATTTTAAATGAAATTTGTTATATTTTCTTATTATTTTTTTTTTTAGTTCTTGCAAGGCAATGGGGTTAAGTGGCTTGCCAGAGGCCATATATTTTCTTATTAATAGTGATAATTTATATGGAATTATTTTTATATCCTGCAACTTTGCTGAAGTTATTGCTTTAAATTAATTTTTTTCTTTGGCTCCCTATAGTTTCCTAAGTAAAGCATCATATCTGCAAAATATGATAGTTTTGTTTCTTCTTTGTTTTCTTTATTTCTTCACTTTTTTTTTATCTTAAGTTTATATAACTAGCATTTTGAACACCAAATAAATAGTAATATGATAAGAGATATATCCTTTTTTTTTGGAAAGTTCTCTAGTTTATATTGATTGCACTTAATGCCAGCTCTTGGTTTTATTTATTTATTTGTTGCAAAGCCATTGGGGTTAAGAGATTGTCAAGTGTCTAAGGCTGGATTCTACTGAGTCCAGGGCTGGTGCTCTATCCACTGTGCTACTTTGCTGCTCTAGGAAAATGTTTCTGTTTCCAAATTTGTTTTCCAAGAAAGAATGCATAAATTTCCCATAGTTTATTGTGTTGTTAGTGATATCATATCTTTTTTGTGGTTCTCATTTATTTATATAAGTTATTATGTTGATAATTTTGCTAATAATATTGAGTCAACTCAGTATTTCTGGTATCTGTTGCTTTAGTCTCCTTGGAAATATTTTAAAATTTTTGAATGAATATTCATTGGTGATATCAATTTGTTGTTTTTCTTTTCTATTTTGCCTCTCTCTGGCTAGGGTATCAAGACCATATTTGGTTCACAGAAGAAATTTAGTAGAACCCCTTCTTTTCCATTTTTTTCCCAAATAGCCTATGTAATTCTGGAATTAACTATTCTTTAAATGTTTGCTAGAACTCACTTGCAAATTTTCCTGGATCTCATTTATGGCTCAATTATTTCTTTTTTTATTAATTTAGGCACTATGTATTTTTTTGCAAATATACATCCATTTCATTTCTTTTTAATTTGCAAACATCTTACCTTCTCTTCCTATTATTATCTCCTTCTTCCCTCCCTTGTTAAGAATAAAAATGAAACTCCCATGTATAGTCAAGCATTTCTTTTCCAATTCTTTCCTCTAGCAATCTCATTTCATTTATAAAATTATTTTAAAAATTTAACCTCTTGCCTTCCTCTTTTGACCCCCCAAAATACATCTTCATTTCTTTCAGGAATCCTAATTCAATTTGTGTTCAAATGGAGCAGCCCAAGAGGTCTGGTGTGAAAAGAGGTCTGAAGCTGGGTGAAATTTGATTGATGTCTTCCTGATGTGAACTTTACATTACAAGCTCATGAACAGGTATAAGCAACACAAATGAGCTTGAATTGAAGCTTGAATAAAGTTGTTGATAGCTAACCCGAATGTTCTTTGAGTTCCTAAGAACACAACTTAAATAAATTTAACTACCAAGTACATGGAATTAAATAAGAGAAGTGATAATAAAGGAATATATCTGAAGAACAATGATTCAACAAGTTATTTAATCATTGTCTATAATACTGAAATATGCTGCCAATTTTATTGGTATTTACTTTACTATTACTTAAAAGTTTCACACTTTTTAGCAGGAATGAATATTACAAAGCAGCAGCATCAAAGAAGTAGATTAATGGAAAATACTGAACTGAAACAATGGAACTCAATAATTCAATATATGATAAAATCAATTAAGAAAGAACCTAAAAACAATTAATAATGATTTTCAGAAAGTAAACGTTATGTCTATTGTTAATTGGTTAAAAATGGTTAATATGAAATCTATCTTGTGGTGTTCTGCATTTTAAATTTAACAAAAGAGTAATATAACATTTATTATCAGGGGCATGCTGCCTGTCAATAATAAATGAGTTACTGGTCTGTCTCCACTAATGTCAAAAGACCCCAAACAGATGGACAGCTCCCCTATTTATTACAGATTTGGGGGAATATAGAATAAAGAACAGATCAGGGTAGTGATGTCCTGGGACAATCCCAAGAGGGTATGATTAGTTACAATGCTGAGGTAGAGGGATTAACATGATTGAGTTGAAAGTTTGGTCACAGGGGCTAGCAACAATTCCTTCCTTCCCTCCAGAGAGTCTAGGTGCAAGATAACAACCCATACACCCTAGGAGGATTAGTTTTATGGTTTAAAGATATCAAGCCTGACTCCCTTGGTCTACCCCGCCCCCCCCAAGATCTGTTAAATTCCTTAAGGCAAGACTAGATCAATGTTTACCCAGGAAAGCTGTATTTCTAAACTTAACCCATCACTGACCAATTGGATTCTGAACCAAATTCAGAGGCAGAGAACCATAATTTAAGCAGTTTCAGGAAAAAGCAATTAATTGTAACTAGAATAACTAAATGATTAAGGCTCGATTCAATCTTCTCAGTGCCTAGCACCCTGGCTCAGAAGTGTACCACTTTAACTGCTTACTGTCTATATTAGTGGATTCTCAGAAATCAATACCCACTTTGTATCCATGTCTTTAAAATATTAAAACATACAATCATTTTAAAAAGTTAGTGATAAGTGCTTTTATTTCAATTCAAAGAACATCTAATCAAATGCCTATAATGTACTATGAATTACCGGCTTAAAAATGGATCATAGTTGTGGCATTAAAAGAATATTTGAATATGACTAACAATATGGAAGACTTGACATTTTTTCCCCAATCCTCATGAATTTTTAAAACTCTCCAAAACAATAATTATGTAATAAAGTAATTGCAGCTGTTTCCACAAGCCAATAAACCTAATAAGGTGACAAACTGATTAATAGCAGAGAGACCAATTCCTAATATGTTCACTCATCAGTTCCTTCCCTAACAACCCAAGACAGGGGTTAGATTATTTCTGACTATCCGAGTTCTAGACAGAAACAACCCAACCAGCTGTTTTGGGTCCCACTCAGTAGCCTCTTGCTGTCCTTGCAGTCTCTGCAGTCCTATCTTGCCCCTCCTCTCACACCACCATTCTGTGGCAACAAACAAGCAGGCATCATCATTGCCCACCTCTCTGTGGAAGAGGGAGAAGCACAGGAAACTGAAGCAAGTTCAGCCAGAAGAGCCAGCACATTTCAGATGCACTCAGTTGGACTATGGGGTCCCTGTGTGTGTGACTGTACTAAGGCTTAAGGAAAAAGGGGAATGCCATCCATTTAGGGGGAGTTTTGTTCCCCCTGACCCCAAGTTACTTGGAACAGGGACTGGGGCTAGTGAAAAATAAATTCTTCAGTGTGGGAGGAGTTTGAGTCAGGTTAGATAACCAGTCCTTTGGGGATATACTTGTCAAAGGTAAAGGAATCAGAAAGTGAACAAAAAAGAAATTTAAGGAAAAAAAGACAATGTAGCAAAAATCTCAGAGGAGGAAGAAAATTTAGTAAAAGCAAGAGCATATGCAGGCAAATCAACAGGGAAGATATTAGAATAGAAGGGAAAATGGACATCAAGACACCTAAATGTAGCCATTTCCTAAATAAAGGATCAGTTTTATCTACCCTCTGCTAATCTTATACCTTTAATTTATCTCTCACACTATCATTTCAAGAATTACATAAAAATAGTGGGAATAATGAGTATCAAGTCCTTGAATTCTTTATTCTAATGTATTCCTATTACATAAAATGCTTGTTTTTGATTGCTATTTTTTATGATATTGATTAAGGTCTCTTGAAGCCTTTGCTGTACAGGATTTTTAGCATGAATGAGTGTTATGTTACAATTACAAAGCAGTAGTCATCAAAGAAGATCAATGGAACACACTGAACTGGAATGGAACTCATAATTCAGTATTTGATAAAAATCAATTACTTAAAGAACTTACTATTCGATTAAAATTGCTGGGAAAACTGGCATAAATTAAGTTTAGAGTACTATCACATGTCATATTTTACAATAAATTCAAAATGGATATGTGACATTAATATATTAAGCCATTAAAAATAAGAAGAGAAGCATCATATATATTTCAAAGCTATGGGTAAAATATGCATTCTTAACCAAAACAGGTTAGAGACAATTTCAAAAGAAAAAAAGTTAATACTGATTACACGAAACTGAAAAATTTCTGTACAAACTGTATTAATATGTATTAGTATGTCTGACATAATAATGATAAAAAAATTTGTATCAAATTTCCCAGACAAGGGTTTAGTATCTAAGACATATCTAACTCTAGCTATATCCAAGTGTGTAGGTATGTATATGTATGTATATATGTGTCCATGTATATGTGCATGCTTAGACAAACATCTAAAAATCATTCCTAACAGAGAATATGAAAGGAAATTCCAATTCACTAATAACAAGAAAAATGAAAATCAAAACAACCCTGAGGTTTTAGTTCACATCCTGAAAATTATCGAAGTTAACAAAAGACAGGAATAGTTGATGAGCAAAGAATTGTGGAAAAATAGGAAAATTATCTTATATATGGGCAGTTGGTAGAAATGTGATTCTTTATAACTATTATGAAAAGCAATTTTGAATCATTAAAATAAAGTGACTAAAATGTCCCTCACTTTGACTTAAAGACTGTACAACACATAATCCAAAAATAGTCAATGGTAAGAAGAAAGTCCCTATTTGCAGCACAACTTTTTAGTAGTACTTTCTGTGATAGCAAAGAAATGGAATCAATGGAATATTATTGTGCTTTATAAGAAGAAGAGTAGAACAAGTACAGTGAAGCATGGGAGAGTTTATATGAACTGATTAGTACAATAAGAATCAAGAAAATAATATGCAAGGATTATAATTATTTAAAGAGAACTACTATATAGTAATCACAAGTGAATATTATAAAATTATGAATAAACGTCCAGTCCAAAGAATAGATAAAACATTTCCTTCTACTACTTTTCAGAAGCGACTTGGGGATGTGGTTCCTGAGTGAGGAACAATACATATATTCTCAGATTTTTTTGGATATTTTGATCAGTTTTGCTGATTTTTTTTTCTCTTTCTATTATTTAAAAATATTCTTTGTAATATTGGGTGACTTTGTAAGGAGGTAAGATGGGGAAGAAATAATGAGAGAGAAAAATAAGAGAAATAAGAAAAATAAAAAGAAACAAGAGGAAGAACCAAAAGACATTAACAAAATTAATTTTAAAAGCTATAGTTGAGAAAACATCTTAAATAAGACAGAACTGTTTGGTAGGATCACCATGGGATGCGATTTTAATTCTAAATGGGATTGTTTTGTTTTAGATATTTTAAATTATAAGTGATCATAATGAATACAGAAAATAAAATTTAAATAAATTAGAAAAATCTTACCCAGGAATAAAAGTAACTCATTTTAGAGTGAAGGTGTTGATTTCCTCAAATAAGTGCTCACTATCCCTCAATCTTCCCCTAAATAAAAAGGCAAGAATTTGAACATTACAACCTGTCAATGATCTTTATAAAATTTGATAAAACTTTGTCTAACAATTTATTTGAATCTTCACTGGATAGAAAAAGAGATGTGTGTAACACTAACTTATTTCTTGCTTGCTGAACCTCAAAATACAAAAGACTAAATAATAAATTAGATTAGTCAAATTCTTAGCTTTCATTTGACTATAAATGTAAACAAATGAGGAGCTAAAAATTCAAAGGCTATTTTTAAAGGCAACAATGACCATCAAAATCCCTAAACTAATTTAACTAGGTAGACATTAGCAATCTATGGATATGAAAGAAAATATAAATTGGGGAACAAAGAAGGTAGAATAGCATTTTAAAAGTACTTCCAAATAGATTAAGACACATGAGATTTAATCTTGAGTAGGAAATCAAAGAAAAAAAATCAAGCAAAGTAATTTTCCAGTCCAGGTAGGTCAAAACAGATAAGTTGTCTGTAGACAGGAGGGATAGTTTGGCCAGGAAAGACTGGGCCAAGCATTTCAGTACAGGAAGAAGATATGCAACAGGACATGAAGTTCAAAATCCAGCCCAGAGAGGCCTAAACATAGGCCCATGTGCAGGAATGTGTACAAACTCTTAAGCTTGGTTGTGAGCCATCCAGTGGAACACTGTTCCAGGACCCAGAAATCTGGGTGGCCTGGACCCCAGGAAGAGAGCAGAGACTCAATTCAAGTTTCCTGCCCAATCTGAAACATAAAGAGGACCAACTAGGGCAGAAATCTCAGACCAAAGAGAAGCCTATAGGTTTGTCACTGAACAAGTGGAGCTTTCAAGTTGATTAATAGTTGAAACTGCAAATGAGGTTTGCAAACTCAGGTCAAAGACTTATAGAACAAGGGGTGGCTAGGCGGCACAGTGGATGGAGCACTGGCCCTGGAGTCAGGAGTACCTGAGTTCAAATCCCGCCTGAGACACTTAATAATTACCTAGCTGTGTGGACTTGGGCAAGCCACTTAACCCCTATTTGCCTTGCAAAAACCTAAAAAATCAAACAAACTTATAGAACAAAGACCAAGAGAGCTGAGATGATACTTTATCTGGGTAATTCCCCTCTGTGCACAATGAAAGCTTACAGTTCCCCAGTCAGAGCTGGACTCCTCCCAACACCTCATGCCCTAGAAGATTCACTCTGGCCCTGGAACTCATACTTCAGAAGTACTCATTGCTCCCAGAACTTCTATTTCAGGAGTTTATGCAGGACAGACACCAATTCCAACCAGGCTGCGCTCCTCTGCACTTCTCTATCATGCTCCTTGCCAGCTTTCTCCCCGCCCCCATTCACTTCCAGCTGCATTTTATGTGTTGTCTACTCCATTAGAATGTAAGCTTCTTGGAAAAGGACTTGAATTCTTTTTGTTTATATTTGCCCTCCCAGTGCTGAGAATAGTGCTTGCCACATAATAAATGCTTGTTGACAGGCTGACTGATTCAATAATCCTGATAAAGCATGAGTAAAATCAGCCCAGGATTCCCTCCAGAAATGCAGTGCCTGGCCTGATATAAAGTCCAAAGTTGGCTGGAAGAACAAACAAAGAAAACCTACATTAAAATCTATTATGGTGGCAGAGATGTGCAAGACATAAACCCAGAAGATAAGAACAGCTCCAAAATATCTATAGAGAAAAACTTCAAGTTTAAAATACAGCAGAGGCACAAATTCAACAGAGAATTCCTGAAAGAGATGAAATAAATTTTTTTAGAAAATTTAAATTGTTCTTTTAAATGAAATGAAAGCTCCTGAGGGAAAAAACTGGAAAAGAAATGGGAGCATGGAAGAAACTACAATAAAGGGAATTATAGTTTGGCACAGTAGAATAAAACCTTATTCTTGCAGCAAAATGCTGAAAATCAAAATTCACTAAATAGAAGTCAATGATTCCTTGTGAAAACAAATAAGAAACTTTGTTTTATAACAGTCAAGTAAATAGAAGCATAAGGCACTCCTTGTTCTGGATAACAGATCAAGGAGGGATAATTTAAGAATCAATATGCTACCTAAAAACTGTAACATCAACAAAAAGAATGTAGACATCTAATTTCAAAAAAAAAAAAATAAGAGAAACTGTCCAAATATTTTAGAATAGAAAGAAATCAACTGATTGGTTCCTCAAAGAAACCAAATGAAAACTCCAAGTAACACAATAGACAAAATCCATAATTTCTTGGTCAAAGAAAAATACTGCAAACAGCTGGAAGAAAGAATTGGGGAATGGTTGAACAAGTTGTGGTTATGGATGTAATAGAACAATGTTTTACTTTAAGAAATGATGGAAGGCCAGTGAAGTAGGTAGAACCAAGAGAAAATATAGACAATGGCAATATTGCAATATGAAGACAAAAACTCTAACTGGTATTCTTGAGGTCTAGAGATGAGATTATGCTATAAATCTCTTGAGAAGACAAACTTGTTTTTTTTTGGTGAAATGGATACTGTAGGAATTTTTTTTTTTGAAAGGCAATGGGGTTAAGTTGCCCAAGGCCACATAGCTAGGTAATTATTAAGTGTCTGAGGCCAGATTTGAACTCAGGTACTCCTGACTCCAGGGCCAGTGGTTCTATCCACTGAGCCACCTAGCCACCCCAGGAATTTGTTTTGTTCTATTATACATGATGGTAACAGATGAAATTTTCTTTCTCTTGTGGTGGAGAGGTGAAAAATGGTAATTTCTGTTGATTAAAAAGTTTTTTTTAAAAAATATTCAAATACTTCACTAATTTGTATGTCATATATCAAGGAATCTTAGCATTTAGCCCCATGAACCAGGAAGACATCTAAGCATAAAGATCTATTTACAAAGTTCATTTAGCTTTTATTAGAAAGTTACTCAGAGCCTACTAATTCTTATTTTACAGACATTAATTTCTAACAGTTAACTGTTTATCAGCCCCTTTTTTTCTAATTCTTTACTGGCAATAGGGGCAGCTAGGTGGCTCAGTGGATAGCCAACCTGCCTGGAGTCAGAAGGACCTAACTTCAAATCCGGCCTCATACACTTAAAAATTGCCTGCGTGACCTTGGGCAAGTCACTTAACCCTACTGCCTTGCAAAAGCTAAAACAAAAAAACCCCAATACTTTACTAGCAAGAAGCAGCAAAATTATTAAAAAATCTTGCTTTTGTTGTTTGCTAAAACTTTTTCCCACTCTAATTGACACATATTCATAGTTCTTGAGGGTTTTTATGAAAATCAGTTAAGATAAATATAGGTAGAATTCAAGTTAGAATATTATCTCATTATTTTCATATTTTTATAGGGAGATAATACTATTATTACATGTATGCTTGATTTTCTGAATCCAAGTGAAGGACTTTAAAAATTATTAAATTTCACCATTCTATTGTTTAATGTATTTTTACAGTATCTATAAATTTGATAGGTCATTTGTACTTCCATCTAGTACCAATGAATGTCTTCCATTGATGTAAATAACTGAATTGCAAAAGACTTAGGGATCCCAATGGCATGCCACTGGTCCATTAATGATTAGTCTATGGTTTCAGTAATTAAGTACCTTCAATTATCCACCCATCTGTTAAGTTCACTTAGTTTGTGTCTATGGAGTTTATAAAAATGAGTACCTAAAATTATGATGTCTGCTCTATTCTCCTAAAACAGTGTCTGATCATTCCTGAATTAAAGAATCACAAAATTGAGATTGAGAAGGGGCTATAATAGCCACCCATCTAGTAAACCCATAAGCATAAGGAATTGCCATTAAAACATACTGACAAGTGGCCATCTAATTCTGCTTGAAGACCTCTAATGAGGTTAATCTCATTTTTTTCAAACCATTTTTTTTAGGTTTTTGCAAGGCAAATGGGGTTAAGTGGCTTGCCCAAGGCCACACAGCTAGGTAATTATTAAGTGTCTGAGACCCCAAACCATTTTTGAACAGTTTTAATCCTTGGAAAATTTTTCTTGCTATCAAGTCTAAAACTGTGTCTTTGAAATTTATACCTACATTTTTCCTGGTTCTTCCTTCTGGAGTCAAACAGACTAGGTCTAATTCTTCCATATGACAAGTCTTTAAAGACTTGGAAAAAAAGTCATGTCATCCCATATCTCCAGGGTAATACATCTTCTCAATTTCCTGTTTAAAACAGTTGTCCTTTTCACTAGCTGTCTCTTTTCAGGCCTCTCCTGGTTCATGGGTTCTTGGTAATATAGATAACAGATGTACTCTGATCCTGATATGTATCTTGACTTTTCTTGTTCCCCTCCATTGAGATTCAGGTTGTTGAGTCTAGACCCATACAACTCTTCTGAGTATTAATTTTATGGGGTTTGGATTTTATAAGAACAAAGTAACTTAGACATATGGAGCATAATTTCAACATTCCTCTTGCCCCAAACCAACTGATGACAGGATCTTGTATTCTATGTGCTTCTAGAATTAAAGACCTGTGAGTTTGTTGCTAATCATTGATTATATACTTGAAGAGATTAAATAGTTGTTTTGTGAACAATTAGCTGTAATAATAAGGTTTTAGAAGGAAGTCATGCCAAAATAACTTTTATTCTCTTTTAGGAGAGGTAGTAATCTCAATTATTATCCTGGACTCCTTATCCTCACAACACATATCCAATAACTCTCCAAATCTTGCCATTTTTATTTTCATTACAACTCTTGCATCTAACCCCTTCTCTCTACTCACAATAACTACCACTTTAGTTCAGGTCCTCATCATCTCTCAACTTGATCACTTCATCAGCCTTAATAATTAATAACCATTCTACCTCTGCAGGCATTTCACCACTTGAATCCATCCTATATACCACTGACAAAGTAATTTTCTTTAAATGCAGACCCAACTTCACTAAATATTTGTACACACACACACACATACATATATAGAGAGCAAGAGATATGGTCCTCTGTTAAACTTTTAAAGCCTGATGTAACCTTGTCTCAATCACTATTTCCAGTTTCATTCCATATCCTTCCCACCACTTCACTCTTTAATCTAGTCAAACCAGTCTTCTTTCTCATGCACAACACTCTCTTTAGTACTTTTGCACTTGGCATCTTTCATGCCCAGAATGTAATTGCTCTCTACCACTACCTTCATACATTTCCTCTCCTTTTAAGCAGAAGCTCTGGTACCATCTTACTGCCTGAAGTCTTTTCAGATTCCAGCTATTACTGCCCTCATTAAAAACCTAATATATATATATATATATATATATATATATATATATATATATATATATATATATTTAACTTTGTATATATTTCTATTAATTTTATATTTGTACTGCTTATATATTTTATATATACTAGGTATTTCCCCCTTTAGAGGAAAGCTAGGGATGTAGCACTGGAACTTAGGATAGAGATGAGGATGATGCATAGGTCTGAGAATCATCTCACTCAAGAAATAATTAAATCTGAGTCAGGGTTTAAAAAAAAAGAGAAGATTATAAAGGCCATGAGACTTTCAAGTCATTTTAAATACTGCTGTCAGAGTAATGTGTTACAGTACAAGATTTTCAGAGTTTGAATCTGTTATCTAGTTCAATTTATACCCCCAAAAGAATTTCAATTACAACATATCTGAAAAGTGAAAATTCAGCCTTTGCTTGAAGACTTCTAATGATCAGGAACCCCCTGATAATCATATCACTCTAAACTCAAAAACTTTCAATTTCCTATTACTTACTGAATTAGACTCTAACTTAAGGCCATCTATAATTTGCCTCCAACTCACCTTTCTGATCTTATCTGACACTGCTGTTAGCACATCCCATAAGCTTTCTAAATTGGGCTAACCATCATTCCTCAAAGATATCAAGGACTTTTCTCCCTTTATGCTGTTTCTCCTACCATATTTGTAATGGTTTTCTACCCTTCATCCCACTCTTTAGAAAAATCTAAATTACATGCTGATTATTCAAATTAACCTCATATCAACTAGAAGGCATTTTTCCTTCCTTAGAGTTCAGATGGAACTTTGTACTTCTTTAAGAGTTATCTAGAATTAGACTTGGAAAGAATCTTAGGCATCATCTATTGCATCCAATTAATTTTTTTAACATTTGTAAAAAATTTAAACTTAAATACAAAAAGAAAACATTGTCATATGCGCAGAACATAAAAGGAGTTAAAATTTAAAAGAATAAATTTTCATAGTCTTCAAGAAAGACTATATAATAAATACTACATACTATGTTCAAAATTGTCAATCTTTGCTTTCTTTTTTTTTGTTCTGTTATGCACTTTTTGTTTTTCCCCTTTAACTCCCCCATCCCTGAAGGCTACAAATAAGTGTACATGCACATATGCATACACATACCCATAAATATAGAAATATGTACATTATATACACATGTATACATTCACAGATATCTATGTTCACATAGATATGCCCACATATGCATTCACACACATATATGTAAAATTGTACTACGCTTATTATCCTTTGTTTCTCTGAAGGTGGATAGCATGTTTCTTCATTAGTCCAAGTCTTTCCATATTTTTCTAACATGGACAGAGCATCAGCTCCTGAGTCAGGAGGACCCAAGTTCAAATCTGGTCTCACACACTTAACACTAGCTATGTATCCTTAACCCTGACTGTCTGCCATCTAGGGCTACCTTCAGTCATCTTGATCCATATCTGGCTGCTGGCTCCAGAAGAGAAAGTGAAGGTGGTGACTTTAGCATAGCACAGCCCCCCCCCCCCCATTCAAATGCAATTCATATGCCTGTCATGGCATTACCTCCCTGAAGTCATGGTCTTAAAGAACAAAAGACAACTATCATCAAATCCGTAAGTTCATCATTTCCTCCACCTCAGCAATATTAAGACCTTATACTATCTAGTTATTCTAAATAGAGTGAAGGGCAGTTGAGTAAGACAGTGGATAGAGCTCCAGTCCCCAAATCAGGAGGACTTGAGTTCAAATTCAGCCTTAGACACTAGACCCTTAATAGTTGTGACTTAAATAGCTGCAAGTCACTTTACCCTGACTGGCTTACATCCAGGGCCATCTCAAGTAGTCCCGATTCATGTCTGGCCACTGGATCCAAATGACTCAGGAGGAGAAAGTGAGACTGATGATTTAGCACAGCATCCTCTCATTCTAATTAATTCACTTGCATGTCATCACCTCACTAATGTCATGATTTTCAAGAAGGAAGGACAAAGGGGCGGCTAGGTGATGCAGTGGATAGAGCACCAGCCCTGGAGTCAGGAGTACCTGGGTTCAAATCCAACCTCAGACACTTAATAATTATCTAGCCATGTGGCCTTGGACAAGCCACTTAACGCCATTGAAAAATCTAATATATCTATCTATCTATCTCTCTCTCTCTCTCTCTCTCTCTATATATATATATATATATATATTGCTGATATATGGTTTGATATCCGTTTTTTTTGACTAAATCTTGACTCCATCTGAGGATTACTACTCCTGTTTTTTTACATAATACATTCTATTCCTAATCTTTATGTTTTCGTGTATCTCTTGTTTTTATAACATTTCTTGAAAGCAACAAACCCTTTTTCTCTTTTGCTTTATTCTATCCACTACCTTACCCTCCTATTCTTTAAACTACATGCTCCAAAGAATCCCTCCTTGTAGACCCTTCTATACTTTCCATTCCCGTTAATAAATCCTTCTATATCCCCCCTTTAACAAACTACTCCAATACTCTCCCTATCTCCTTTATCTCTTATTTCTTTCTGAATTTAGGCCTTTCTAGAAATGTATGTATTGTTCTCTCTTTAATCCATTCCCAAAGAGAATAGGTTTCCAAAACTATCTGTCCTCTTTTCCTAATTCCTCTGTATCAATCAGTTCATCCTCTGGTACCTCACTTATCTTTTCCTATACCATTTCTTAGAATCATATCATTCTCAGCTTTACCCCAATCTTTATTTCAAATTATCCAATAATTAATTCCAGTCTTAGACAGATGGTTTACTTTCCATTTACAAATAATAAAGAATTTATCTTTGAATTCCTTTTAGTTTTTGATGTTTACCTTATATTTCTCTTGGATCTTGTATGTCAAATTTTCTATTAAGTTCAGATCTTTTAGCCACAAAATCCTGAAAGTCTAGCAATTCATTGAATATTTTTTCCTTTCAGGAAAACTTAACTTTGCTAGGTATGATATTTTCAGCTGCAACCCCAATTCTTTTGCTCTTTGAGAAACACTATTCCAAGACTTGTAATCTTTTAATGTAATTGTTGCTAGGTTTTGAGTAAATTCTAATTGTGGCTCCATTTAAAAATTTTTTTCTTGTACTTCTTTTGTTTTTAAGTTTTTTGCAAGACAATGGGGTTAAGTGGCTTGCCCAAGGCCACAGCTAGGTAATTATTAAGTGTCTGAGGATTTGAACTCAGGTACTCCTGACTCCAGGGCTGGTGCTCTATCTACTGTGTCACCTAGCTGCCAGCCCTCTTGTACTCTTAATACTTTCTCCTTACCCTGCATTTCAGGTGGTGATGAGTGATTTTTTTTTATTTGTACTTTTCCCTCTTGCATAACCTTTCAAGACAATTTTCTTTAATTATTTCTTGTATTATTGTATCAAAATTCTTTTTTTAATTATAACTTTCAGGTAGTTCAATTATGTTTTCTTGATCTGTTCTCTAGATCAGTTGTTTTTCTTATGAGATCTTTCACATTCTCTTTTCATTCTTTATATTTTGTTCTATTTATTGGTCTCATAACCTTGCTTAATTTGTAAGACTTCATCTTGCCCAATTCTAATTTTCAAGGAGTCATTTTCTTAAGATTCTGGAACTTTTCTAGTTTTTTTTAAAATTTTTCCTCAATCTCTTATTTGATTTTTAAAGTGTTTTTTTTTAGTTCTTTTATGAACTCTTTTTTTGGGGGCAGGTAATCATTTGAGGCTTTTTGGGGTGAGAGAAGCTTTTTTTTATTTCTGTATTCTCTGAAGACAAATCCTAGTTTAACTGTTTATGGTTGGGTTCTTTCACCTTTGTCTACTCATTTAAATTTTTTATTTTTAACATTTTCTTGTTATATTCACCTTTAGTCCTGGAATAGAGATGAAGTAGGTAGGGGATGGTACCTGTGGTTTCAGGTCGGTCTTAGTTATTTTTTGAACTTTGTCCTCTGCCCAAACTCTGCAGCACTCCTATTTCCCTCCAAGCCATAGTCAGGGCCCCTTAGCACACTGTGCTCTTAATCTCTGTGAACTCTCCAGTGGCTATAATCTTCAACTCTTCCCTTTGGCTTGGAACTAAGACCAAGTACTCTGTTCTCCAGTAAGTGCCCACAGCCTGTAGCATCCTGGCACAACTCATCTGGCATGTGTTGGATCCTTCTCACTCAGGGTATCCCTTATCAGCAGAGAATCCCTAATTGCTCCCTTTTCCTTAAATTTAAAAGTACTAAGATTACATGCATGACATGAAATTTTCTTGATCTCAATAAAAGAGAACAAGAGGAAGGCTGCAATTACTGAAAGTAGAAAGAACAAATTTAAGAAAATAAAAGATTTTTTCCTTAATTGTATGTGCTTAAGTATTAAATTACAAATTAGGGCTTAAGTATATTTGAATAAGGATATGAAACCAACATTCAAAATTCATCAAATCTGAGTGGACTCAAAGTTCAACTACAACTACAGGTAACTGAAATCATTATATCCAGATGAAAATAGAACATTTCACTTAAGTCATATGAATGTTTCCCCAACATAATAACAAAAAATGTTCCTAATATTTTATTTAAAACATTTTGAATACTAGGCTTTAGAGATGCATGTTGTAATTTCTTGGCAATGAATCTTCTAACAATCTCCTGAAAAGATATAGCTAATTGCTATTTCTGATAGTGATAGCTTAAGGGTAAAGAGTCTAATTTAATTTCTCTTCCAAATCACCAATTCTTATTAAATTATTTTCTCTACTTTTTTTGGTCAGAAATTTTCATATCATGTTACATTTTTAAAATGTTCATTCTGAAGCTGGATTCAATAAGAATAAGGTTTGGTCTGTCATTCAGAGTTATCCCATCATCTAGTCCTATCTTATTTCTCATTACTGCCAAGCATGAACCCTACTATTAAATTCAGGCTTCTCCTTGCTGTCCTACCTTTAGAACTTTCTTCATACTATTTTCCCCTGCCCACAATTCTTTCATTTTTTTTATTCTCTATTCATTTGTCTGTAGCCTTTAGGAAGTGATAGCAATATAAGTTTGCTGCTTTTTTTCCTTGAAGTTCAGGGTAATTATTCCCATGGGTTCACATCTATCCTTTCTGCTATCATGGGGATTGAATTAAGCTACGAAATCAAGGAATTAGTTCATAGTTCTATTAATGCAGAAATAATTTTTCCCCCCAGTCAATGAGCAGAGAGTGAACTCTTTGTTCTATAGAACATGTGGAAAATAAAAATATCTCCTGGGAACACATTTCTCTTTTTAACCCAGTCTTCCACAGTAAATACTTGCTCAGAATTCTGTTTTTAAAAAAGCTCACCTTTTTTTGTAGGGATGAAACTGATTATAAAAGAATAAAAAGGAATTAACGCTTTAAAAAGCAGTAAACTTTAAAAACAATGAGCAATGTCAGTCCACCAAGCAGTAATAAGGTGGGAAGTAGAGAGTGGACAAATTCACCAGGTCCTAGAAGTATCCCAAGGCAGGCACAATCAGGCAAACAAAAAATTCTGCCCAACCAGATCACTTCCTAAGCAGGTCAGTGAGTCAGATAATATTACAGTTGTTCTTGATTACAATCAATTCAGGGTAGTTGCATCTATTTGCTATGAAACTCACCTGACCAGCATGTGCCTGTACTTTTCTCACCTTTTCCACAGAATTTCTAAGTTCCCTACATCTCTCACCTTTCAAAATCTTTGTCAACTGTAAAACTTAAGCTATGACATATCTAGAAAACATTTATTAAGTACCTATTCCTGTGTTACACATTAAAAAAGAGTAAGACAAAATACAGTCTCTTCACTTACAATCTGACAGAGAAAGAGGCACATCCAAATATTTAAGCCACAATGAAATCCCACCAATTTTTCAATTTTTAAAGCAAATTTCAAATGTAGGCATTTAAAAAGTTAATAACTTGAAATTCAGAAACATGCTATCAAATCTATATTATTCCCCCCCAGAAATTTTCTAAAGACATTTTAAATTAGTATTTATATTTACATAAGTGGAAATTAGTGAGTAAATTAAAATTTTTAAAAATTCACAATACTTATAATTTATATATAAATAACTGCAGAAGGGGCAGCTAGGTGGCGCAGTAGATAGAGCACTGGCCCTGGAGTCAGGAGTACCTGAGTTCAGATCTGGCCTCAGGCACTGAATAATTACCTAGTTGTGTGGCCTTGGACAAGCCACTTAACCCCATTGCCTTGCAAAAAGTAAAACACACACTTTCCAAGACATGAAATCCATTCAGTAAATCAACATACCATTAAATTTATTATTTAAAGCATTATATGCTTAATTTTTAAAAATTCATATTCTACTTAAGTAAAAATTTGATGAAAAAATCTAGATCCTAAAAGCTTCAAAATAAACATATAAACATAATTCAGCCTATTTTCTGAATATAAAAAACAAAGTTTGAAAAGGGAAGAGAAAAACCAGTGTCTGGGGTTTTTGAAGAGATTACACCAATGTGAAATGTACTATATTTGAAAAATGATTTTCCCAGAAGATTTATCTTTAGGAAGAGCGCATCTTCATTTCACCCCTCATCTGCTCATCTCTTGACTTTTCAAGCTTCATCATGTCCACCATACCTTATTCCCCAGTCCTGCTATTCAGTTTCTTTTTATGTATTGTCTTCCCCATTAAAATATAAGCTCTGTGAGGGTAGGCAACTGTCTTTTTTTTTTTTTTTTGAATTATATTTCTATTACCATCACTCAGAACACTGTCTCAGATGCTTATTCACTGGGTAACTCGTAAGTCACTTAATCTCCCTTATATTTCAATTTCATCATCTGTAAAATAAAAGGATTGGAATCCAGGGTCACTTCCAGAAATAAATCTATGACGCTGTGATCATTTAAGAAAAAAATAAAAAAAACAGAAGGGGAAAAGTAGTTTAGCAAGACAACACATGTATAGCCAATATATCAACTGGGTCTGATAGTATGTTATATTCTATACCTACAGTCTTCCATGAAGTTAAAGACATTTTTAAAATCACTTCTTAGGGGATAATCTTGGTTATACTTATTCAATTCTGCTGCTGTTGCTGTTTTTTTCCATTTATCCTATTATAGTGATTATGGGAGGATATGTTCTAAGTATATACTTGCTATTTCTCAAGTTAATTATACAGGAATGCCATATCCACACTAATTTATAATGTTCAGTTTACTTATCAGTAATTAATGATATCATATTTGCTTGCCTTCTCAATAGGCAAGGGAAGGGTAGGAGGGAGAGAAGGCATAATTCAAAAAATTTTTTAAATGAAAAAATACATTTATTTAAAAAACTGTCTACAAATTACTAATTACAAATCTACTACTTGTCTAGCAAATCATTCTTAGGAAATGAGGAGAAAATAATCTTAATAAGGGAGATATGAAAAAATCATGTATAATACAAGGTAGAATTTCTTAGGGGAAAGGAGAATAATTATCAATTCATTTTAAAAAATCCAAATTCTATATGCATCTTTTATATATCAACTATTTTTT
The DNA here is from genome assembly GCF_037893015.1 of Macrotis lagotis. NCBI lineage: Eukaryota > Metazoa > Chordata > Mammalia > Peramelemorphia > Peramelidae > Macrotis > Macrotis lagotis. The sequence continues at coordinate 774,977,334 of NC_133658.1, read as the reverse complement.
TAACTGAAACTATAATTTTACTTGTATAAGGAGTTACCAGTGAGGAAACTAACCCTATCAAAGCAGGCCAATGAATGAATTAACAAGAATTTTATTAAGTGCCCCCTATGCTGCAGGCATCAAGGTAAATATGGATATATATAAAGACAAAAATACCATGGAATCTGATGAATCAAAGAGGTCTATACATTCTATTCAGGGAGACAACATATCCATATTTAAGTTTAACAGGAGGATATACAGGATAGAAAATGAAAAGAAGGTAATTTTGGGAAAAGGGCACTATTGGTTGGGGAGATCCCTAATGCTTTAGGCTATCAGCTGGGCTGAATCTTGAAGAACATTAGGAATTCTCAGAGATGGGACATAAGGAAATCGCATAGGATTAGAGCCTAAAGGGTGAGAAACAGCAGTCAATTTAGTTTCCTGGAGAAATTAGAGGGGCAGCAACATGCTCATTGTCAAACAGACAATATGTGTCATAGTCAAACGTGATTTTGGAACATCTCAGCAACACAGAAACTATATTAGGGCACATTCACCCTGTAGCAGGGAGCTGAGGTAAAATATGACAAAAGTCTGAATCTGAGTAGTAATCATATGAGGGACATAAAAGAAGGGACATAAAAGATAGATATTAGAAATATAAGGATAGAAACCACAAAATTTAACAACTAAATAGATATGTGGGGAGAGGGGAGAGAGAAATTGAGGATAACTTCAAGGTTGAGAACTTGACTGGAATGATGGTGAAATTTCAGAAAACTTGAGCATTAAGAAGAATGTGAATTTAGTGTAAAGATAAGGAGCTCTGCTTTGAACAAGTTGAATTTGAGAGGCCTACAGGACAGGTGGAAATGTCCAAAGGATGGTGGGTGATGTTGGATTAGTATTCAGGAGAGTGTCAAGGGTTGGATAATTAGCTGTTATAGTAAACCTATAAAAGTTTTCTGCACCAAGAGACTGCACCAAATAAGAGAAAAAAAGGCCCAAAGACTGATTTTTGGGATATACTCACAGTCAGGGAAAAAGACATGGATAATGATCCAACAAAAAAAGACTCAGACCAACTCCAAAGGAAGAACCAGGAAAGCAATGTCGTGAAAACCCAGAGGAGAGAATATCTAAGAAGAGAGTGATCAACAGTATTAAAAAAGAAAATTATCAGATTTTCAATTAAGAGATCATTATTAACTTTGGAGAAAGTAGTTTCAGTTGAATGATAACATTGCAATTATTATTGCAAAGGGCTGAGAAGTAAATGAAAAGAGCTAATGGAGGCAATGAGAGTAGACAGGGTTTTTCTAGGTGTCTGGCTATCAAAAGTAGGAAAGAAATAGTATGATACCTTAAGAACCCAAATGAAAGGTTTTTAAGGATAGAGGAAGAGTCATATATGTTTAAAAATTTTATAAATAAAAAACTTGCAAGTCTATAAAAAGAGATAGATTTAAGAAGTCATAGATCTTTAAAACTTCCCTATCTGAATGAATGACAGAGAAAACAAAAAAAGATAAACAAGAAAAAAGCCATAAGAATGAGTTAATCATAAATCTGTTAATGAGAGCTTAGTAGAAAAATCAGAATATGCATTTTTCCAAAATATATTAAATATAATAACACCAATATTACAAACCCCATCTTTTGATTGAGAAAATGATTGGTAACATAGATAAATGTAGAAAATCAGATATTTTATATATAACATTTAAAGTTCATACTATAGGTTAGCAGTATATAATGACATAATATATAGAATTAGATGGAAACTAAAAATGATTTATTAATATATTATAATGCCTAAAAGAAATAATCTTAAAAACTTACGTAAAAAAAGAAATTTACAATATAAAAATTATATATCAAAAATTATGGGATAGAGTTCAAATATCAAGAGATAAATTTATAATGCTGAATGATTTTAGCAATAAATTAGAGAGAGGGATTTAGTTCAGTCTGTACCTAAATTTAGAAAAGAGAGAAAACAATAGAAAGAAATCAGAAAAAGAGATGTAATCAAAATATCAACGTCAGGAAAAAAAGCTAAATTGCTTATCTGATGCTTACTACTTGTAGAAACTCAAGGAAAGTTATTTTAACTTTCCCAGGTCCCAGTTTCCTTACCTGTAAAATGAAGGAAATGGATTAAGGTGGCCTTTGAAATTCCTTCCAGTTATATCTGAAATCATATATAACCCCCTTTGAGAATAAGGATGTTTTATTTTTATCTTTGTATTTCTAGCTCCCAGCATATCCTTGGCACATAGGTAGATGCTTAATAAATTCTTGTTGATTGATTGGTTCAGTTTATGTGAAATAAAACTAAGAGCTAATTTTTTGAAAAGAATAATAAAACTAATGAGTAGCAAGTCTAACTTCAAGAGTGAGAAAGCAAATATATAAAAAGCTTCAGAGATTACTAAACACACATCCATAATAATATATTTGAGGTGCTAAAAGAAATGGATATTTTTAAAAACATAAAATATCCAAATTAGCAAAACAAATATCAATATTCTCATTATCCCTTAATATAGAAGAGATCTATGTAAAGATAACTTCAAAAAATTATTAACAGAAATCAAGGAAGAACCAGACAAAGAGGGATATCCACTACTTGTAGATGGATGAAATTAATATAATAAAACTGTAAAATTTTTCAAATTAATTTATAGGTTAATGCAATCCTATAAAAAATAAAAATAAAATTAGAGAGGTAAATTAGCTTAGAATAGAGAAGATTGATCTTACTATCTTATTACTATCGATCTTACTATCAGAAGACCTAGATTCAAGTCCAGTTTCTGTCACACAGACTGTAACCATGGGCAAGCCATTGAGACTTTCAGTGCCCCAGACAGTTCTCTAACAAGAATAAATTACGATAAATTGCTGAGCCAAAATGGTGTAAATAATTTTCATAATGAAAAATTTCCATCAATGAAGTCAAAGGTCCAGATTTCTTCTCTTCATCCCTATATCATGTCAATCAAAATACAAAAACTCTACTTAATAGAATTCAATATTCTTGGTTTTTTTTTTAAACTCCGGTTGGTAGAAGGGGAAATAAAAGCAGAGAGAAACAGATGGATGGAATATTAAGGAGTAGCCTTCATAGAATCTGGTGAAGAGATTTGTATTTGATGAACCCATATTCAAAAAACTGCAGAATGGATTCATCATAATAAAAATTGGAAAAATGTAACTGCTTTATGACACAAAATTGTTAATATGAATGCCTCACATCATCTGCTAAATAGTAAAATTATGGAGAGCAGAAATTTTTAGTCACACAAAAGCAAATTATTGGAGATAATTTAATGATTCACTTATACAAAAATAAATTAAGAAAATATTTGCAGCAAATATATTAAAAGTCCAACATCCAGAATTTACTTCAAAGGTTGTGAACCAACAATGTTGGAAGGAGAAAATGCTCGTTGTTAAAAACCACATGAAAAGAGGTTCAAATTCCTTAGCAATGAGAGAATTGCAAATCAAGACCACCAGAAGACATCGCCTTATATGCCTTACATGCACAACATTGACAGACAGCAAAAATGATGAAACTGAATCCTGTCAGTACTTCAGGGGTATTTTATTATATTGTAGGCCTGTGGGCTGATACAAACTTAATAGAATGTAATTTGGAAGACATAATGAGAGAAAGCAACAAAACCGAACATACTTTCTGACTCAATGAGTTCATTGTGAGTATTTCAACCTACATGTATCAAGGAAAAAAGTGACCTAGTTGTACAAAAATATCCATAGATACATGTTAAGACCTACAGCTCTCTGTTACAGTGAGGTATTTGAGAAATATAGTGAAGGGGCTATGAATCATGTGAATCACCTGGCTTGAACTAAAATTTTATGAAGTTATAATACAAAAAAAAAGCTTTGAAAAAAAATTCACCCCTGAGAAACTTATAAGGAGATTCTTCATTGTAGAGATTCATAATATTATTCATGAAAGACTCCCATAATGCCTTTGATAATATGAGGAAGAAAGCAGATTTTGTAGCTAAAAATGATTAATTAACATAATAGCCATGATTTTATTAATGTGTATAAAATTTATAGAATCATCTGAAAACAGGCAAACAGAAAATCACAGAGTCATAGATTTGGAGTAAGAAAGGCCATTAGAGGTTTAATTAGTCTAATCCCCTCATTTTACAAATGAGGAAACTGACATACAAAGAGGGGAAATGATTTGTGAGGAAGTTAAGTGGCAGACTTCAAAATTCAGTGCTCTTTCAACATGATGTGGGTCGATATATAAATGTACAGTAAAGTATTAACATTAATTTATGAAGTAAAATATTAAATTTATGAAGAGAACAATATTGAGTACCTATGCTCAATCTTCTGTGTCCTTCAAAAACAAAGAGAAAAGGTACTAATAAAAAGACATTAAAGAAGTATAATTAATGGAACAAAGGAAGGGTTAATGTGAAAAGATAAAATAGCAGGGAGAAAAAGGGTAATTTTATTTTCTCCAAGAGAGATTTGCAACAAATATACAGTGATGTTATTAATATGCTCTATGAGTAGATATCTATATATCTACAAGGGTCCCGAGCTCCATTAGAAGTTTCCTAGTCCAGGGCAGATTTACTGGGTCCTGGCTTGACTTCCAAAAATACCCAGAGAGTCCATCTTGGGGTACAAACAACAAATTATGTCAGATTAGAGTGATGGGAGAAGGGAACTTCATCTTTGACATGTTCTGGGCTTTTTGTATCTGGGCCCAGGGTTTCTGGAAAATATGACAACTCAGAAGGAGAAGTTTCAGGGACCCCTTTAACAGTATGCATTTGCTTTCCAAATAGTTGAATGTTGGGTGACACAAAGGCAATGAATAATATGAATCAAGCCTCATAACCAAACATAAAAGATTAAATGATAAGCTATTATTTCTCATAAAAATAGGAAGGGAAGCATTATTGTAAAATTATACAGGGGCACAATTTAGACAACTTGAAAGACAATTTATCACTTCCTTATGTTGTGAAGAAAAGTAAAAATAAAAACAAAATAAATTCCTGAAAAAAATTAAAGATAGAACTCAATTTGAAAGATTCAATATTGTTATTTAGGTCAATAAAAATTCACCCCTCCCTTTTATTAAAAAATAAGCAGTTCAATCATCTACTAAAACTTCTCAGAATATAATTACTTACTTTCTTCTTTTGTTTGATTCTATACAATATTTACGTGCTCGACTTCGACATAGTTTTTGTTCCTGTAGTAATTTTTGACGTTCTTCTTCTAAATTTTTTTCCAGATGGATTTTCATATTTCTAGTCACAGTATTAAATTAAGGAAAGTAGTTTATTTAAATCTTTACTTAAAGATAAAGGCATATTCAACAAACAATTCTTAAGTACACTGTTTGAAGAGGGCCAAATCAAGATTGGGGAAAGATAGTAAGTTTGGATGAAGTTTTCAGGATTCAATAAATGTAAAATTTTACCATGGAAAAAAGACATTAGAAAATGAATTATATTTCCAAAATTATTACTTCAAAGGGGAATGTGGCCATTCCTTTATAGGCTCTCAAAAGGCTATCCCTCTTGGGTGGATTTCACCTATAAAATATTGGATCATATGAATTTACTAATTATTTCTTTGAACACATTGAAGTTTACTTTCCTGAATTGTAGTATATACATCAGAATCTCTTCTTTTTTTCTATCAAAAATTCTAATGAACTGTCCATTCCCCCCACCCCCCACCCAAAGTTCTTATCATTTCTATTTAGGTAACCAGTTCCTCCTTGGTTAAATTCAGTTCCTAAAAAACTGCTTCCCTTGTTGCATTCTCTACCATTTAGAGCAGGTATGGGGAACATCTGGTGTGAGATCATTTGGTCTGATGTCAAGGCAATCACAGGTGGGACTAGAAATTCAATAAATCTAGGAGCTTTTTAGAGCTGAAATAATTATATGTTTGACCAAATATAACAGGCTAATTTTTAAAGTAGCAATTTTATATGGCTCATGAATGATGGTATATACAAATAGCCCTTGGCAGAAAAAAGTTCCCCACCCCTGCATTAGAGAACTAAATTATCATTACAGCAAGTCAAGATTTTTCAATTTTAGTTAGTTCTGTTGCTGACCAAGAGTGTATTCCATTAGACATTTAGATAGTTGAAGACTTCCATGAGTACTATCATGACTTCCTGAGAGAAGTTTGTGATCTATTCCTAGATTTCCGTCTATCTACTACTTCTGTTGAGGTAAACTGTCTTATATTCCCGTGACAATAACACATTTCTATTTCTCTATTGATCTTCACCCAAATGCCCTCTACTATTTCAAAAGTATTTTGAAATATCTGCTACATGTAAAGCAGATGAAGATACAGAGAGACTGAGCACATAGTTCAAATATCAGAAACACATAAAAGGACTTTGTTCCCTCCCGGATAAGATCTGAACACCAACCTAATTTCTTCCCTCAAAATGTTGACCACCAGGGACTGATCACACTGTTCTGACTCAGTCCTTGAAATGGCAACCTTTGAGAGGTAATGGCAGAACCTCTTAAGCTAAAAGTAGGCAGCAGGGGCATTAATGTAATTCTGAATTCCAGTATCCTGCACTCCAAGTGCCTAGACCCAATAATGGAAAAGCAGTGGTGGAGGTATGTTAATGTTATATATTCTTTAAACATGGCCCAGAAGAAAGAAGCCATGTAGCTAAGTTATAAGAGTTCTTGAACCCGAGTATTCTGGAAGGGAGATAAGACTGGCACTGGAGCTAGAAGAGTAGCTAGAGCCACAATATAGAGAAGCAAATTGACCACTCTATTCATAATATTCAATGCAATTTCCAGCCATAATAGTAGAGCACAAATGTTGACAGGATTTTCTAAGATTGAAAAGTTTTGAGTAATGGCTCTGAAAAACTATATAGGCAAGACCAGATTAGGAAAATTCAAACTGATTTTGAATATCATTTACCAAGTTTAGAGGTTCCATATCTCTTGAAACCCCTAAATATCTTCAAGGCTCAGCTTGAGGTCTTCCCTGATTCTTTTGGTTTAGTGTTCCCTATCATATATATATCGTACAGTGTAGACCTAAACAAAATATAAACTATGCAAGAGCTAAGACTATCCCACCTTTATATTGGTATTTCCAGCACTGAGGGCAATGACTGACACATAAAAAGCACTTAATGTCTATTGATTGATTGATATCTGATGTACTAGAGATTACTCTAGTACATTATGGGCATCATAAATGAGTCACAGCTCTCCTGCTTAATAATTATGAGCAACTAAAACAGAACTTTATAAGCCCTGGGTTGAACACTGAGAGAATAAATAGCAAGTGTAGAAACAAGCAGTAGTTTTGTGGTTCTGGTACTAGGAGTTTAACAAGATCTCTGATTCTGCAGTCAGGTTCAACTGAAGCCACCAGAAGAATTATCAGGGCAGGATGTGAAGATCAAAGGGGAAAACTGCAGTTCTTTCACTCTGGACCTACAGAGCTTTCCAAGTGGCTATAGTAGTTATATCCAGAAATTGTCTACTGGTCTCCTATTGAGAAGCAAGCCCTCAGGTGTTGTGCTCAGACTCAAACAAAGGTCAGGAGCTTACAGAGCTCAGATCAGTAATGCCATATTTCAGACTTTGCTCAGACCACTTTGAACATACTGAAAACTTGCAGATTTCTAATCTAAGCTGTTTCAAAGATCCTACAGTAATATAAGATTCAAAACACTGAGAAAACAACAAAAGGACCAAAGACTGAACAAAACAGGACCAAACATGGCTTAGCCATTTCCTCCAGAAGTACACAGAACTTAATTTTGCAAGTGCAAAGACAGGAAATAAAGCTGTTAGAAATAGAAAAGAAAAAAAAAAAACAATCTGATTACAAAGAGTAATCAAGGCAATGGAGATTCAAAACACAAACCCAGAAAAGAATGACTAAAATATCCAAAAATCTTGGTCATAAGTTCATCTAGAATTCTTGGAAGTAATAAAATTTTTTTAAAAAAAATTTAAAAATGATTTTCATAAATGAGAGATCTTGAGGGAAAACAAATGGAAAACAAATCGGAGTTCTAGGATAAACAAATAAAAAGAAATGAGAACTATGGAAGAAAGAATTGGAAAGAGAATGAACAGTTTGGAAAATGAGGTACTAAGCCTTACTAACCAAAAGACTTCTTGAAATTAGAATGAGGCAATAGAAGTTAATGCCATCATGAGACAATGATAAAAATTAAAACAAAGACAAAAAATACACAAAAATACCAGAAGACATTCCTAGCAAAAACAACTAATCTAGAAAATGAGATCTAGAAAAAATTTTTAGAATTGGATTATTTGAAAACTAAGAACAACAAAAGAGCTTAAGCACAGTATTTCCAGAAATCACAAAACTGCCTAGATATCTTAGAACTATGGAACAAAATGAAAAGAGAAAGAATCTCCTCAAAGAAACTTCAAAATGAAGACTATACAAATACTCTTCCTTTCACCTCAACTTATCAAAGAAGAGAAGAATAATAATGCATACAATTGATTGTAGAAATACATTTTATTCTATAGGGAAACAGGTAAGAAAGGGGACAAGGGAGGGGGAATAAGAAAAAGGGGGAGCTAGCATGTGTCTGAGGCCATATTTGAACTCAGAGCATCCTGACTCTATGCCAGACAGTATTCACTGTGCCATATAGCTACCTATGCATATTTGTTAAAAGTTTTTTTTTCTTTCTTATCAACTGGGGAAGAGGAAAGTGGGAAGGAAAAAAGTTGGATTTTTATTATTATTAGTTGAAAACAGAATTTTAAAAGGGGGCATAGGTTGCTTATAACTAAGAGAAGGGAAATAGTTAACTGGAAAATAAATCTTTGCAAAACATTTTTCTGATAAACAAATCATTTTTAAGATCAATATAGAACTGATTAAAGTTTACAAAACCGACTCATTTATTTATGGGCAATTGATGTGTTCAAAGGACATTAACAGGCTGTTTCCAAAGGGATAACTTCTAGGCTATCAATAAACCTAAAGTATATCAAATGACTATTAAAGAAATACAAGCTAAGGCAACTCCTCAGATCAGCAAAGTTGACTAAAAAATGACAAATATTAGGAGGGAAGAGTAGGTACATATATGCACTAGTGGTAGAGCTATAATTGATCTAGGTATTCTGGAAACCAATCAGGATAACTAAAAAGTTACTAAATTGTGAATGTCCTTTAATACAATGATACTGCTACTAGTCCTGTATTCTAAAAAGATTAAGAGGAAAAGGACATATGTGTAAAAATGTTTACAATAGTTCTTGCAGTGGCAATGAAATGGAAATTTATGGTGCCCATAATTTGGGGAATGGCTGAATAAATTGTTTTCTTAATGTGATAGATCACTGAACCATCAGAAATGATGAAGATGGTTTCAGAAAAACCTTGAAATTCTTGCAGCAGAGCAAGCTTATATTGTAGTAACAATAAAGAAAAATAACTTTTTAAGACTTAAAAACTCTGATCAATGCCATGACCAACTATGAAGCTATAAGACTAATGATGAATGATGCTATCTTGCCTCTTGACAACAATTATAGACTCAAGATGCAGAGATAGATTTTTAAACGGTCAACGTGTAATTTGTTTTGATTAACTATGCATATTTCTTACAACATTTTTCAATTTTTCTTTCATTTTAATGTCTTAGGTGGACAGAAAGGTATTTAGGGAGAGAATAAATATTATTTGAACAATCTTTTAAAAATTGAATGCTTGCAGACATTATGCTTCATCATAGTTACATGAATAAAAGAGGAAAAGGAGGCAATTCTGTATTAGATAAAGAAGTTTGTATGATCATCAAATTAACCAATTCCTTTTCCTTTTTTTAGAATATTTATAATTAGAAATATAGTAAGTATATAAATATCACATGAAATAATTATAAATTTATGGTACATAGGTACCTTAAATCTTAAATGGACTCCTTTATACTGAAACAGTTCTTTCAAAGGATCACATAAAAGTATAGTATAGGGAAAGCCTTATTGGCTGGTGTTTGCCCTTGGAGAGTTTACAAATGAAAATAAAGGAAAGTAAACCAGCACAACTAATTGCATTGCCAAGTCAAGGCCTCTAGAGGGAGTCTCATAATTATTTCTTGTTGCTAGGGCTCCTGTAACAAAACACTATAGCTTCAAATAACGAGGAATGCATTTTGCCAATTTGCCTCTTTAATATTCTTTTATGAAACTACTATAAAAGTACTGACAAAGATGGGATGATTATAACAGAGAAAGTTGAACTATTCAATTCTTATTTTGCTTCCATTTACTTTTTTTTTTTATATTTTTCAAGGCAATGGGGTTAAGTGGCTTGCCCAAGGCCACGCGGCTGGGTAATTATTAAGTGTCTGAAGTCGGATTTGAACTCAGGTACTCCTGACTCCAAGGCCAGTGCTCTATCCACTGTGCCACCTAGCTGCCCCTCCAATTACTTTTAAAGAATGATCTTGGATTAGAAAGAACAAAAAGGGCCATTTAGGTACCGGAACTCAGTGTCAGTTTAATACAAGACACTGGTTACTAATGTAGGTTTTTAAAAAGTTTTGATAAATATTTCATCATAATTTTGTTTTGTACATCTAAAAAACATTCTTGTGATAAGGGGTTCATAGCCCTCCCCAGACTGTCAGGCAGAAGACATCCATCATTGGAGGTCTTCTGCAGTAGAGGGAATTCTTGCTCAGGTATGACTTACAATAGAGGTACCTTCACATTCTCAGAGATTCTGATATTTATTGTATCCAGGAAGTCTAGCAGGCTTTATTGATAAGCTTTAACATTTAAAAAAGTATAGCTATGGCCATCATAAAAATGATCCCCTAACTACAGCTGTCATAAAACCAAAGATGTTGAGCAGACCTTCAGCAAGTTACTTAAATCCAATTGCCTAGCTTAAAAAAAAGTAAAATTAAATTAAGACCATCTAGTTCAACTCCCTTTTTGTATTTAAGGAAATGGGTCCAGGTTAATTAACTGACATATTAAAGGTCTTATCTTAAGATCTGAACCCCCCTACAAAAATACTTGTGTTTTTTCTACTGTACTATGCTTTCCTCCCATATATTCCAGTTCACAGATAAGCCAATAGAACATTAAGAGTAGTCACATGGCAGTTCTGAGTGCAAGGAAACAGCAATGTTCAGAATTACAGGGAAACAACAAAAGGCTATGATCTTTATAGATTAAATTTTAATTGAAACAATTAAGTCAGTTCAAATTTAAATAAATGAGTGACATTTAATTCTGGTGAATCTTGTATTATTAAATTTATAATTTTTTTCTTTTTTTTTAAATTTATAATTTTCAAAAAATATGTGAAGACAAAGTTTAAATAACTATGTAACAAATGAGAAAAAGCATGGAATAAGGCATAATGTCATTAGGGTCAGAAACACATGGGTTCAAGGCTGGCCTCTGACAAACTATTGTATGACCATACTCTAATAACGTCTCAGACAATTTTCTAAGTAACAAGGAATTGTTGTTGCGTATCCTAGGAGGGAGTTTCCCAAGCAGGAATACCACATAAAAGCACAAGTTTGGGACAAATAGAGGTAACTTGGTAAACATGTTTTACAGAACATCTTTTATCACTTATGACTTTGAACTCCAAAAGTTTATCATCAATAAGATATCATTTACCCAGGGCCATCTCCAGCTGTCCTGATTCTATCTGGTCACTGGACCCAGATGGTTGTGGAGGAGAAAGTGAGACATCCCCTCAGTTTATCATAAATAATATATCATTTATCCAAGGCCATCTCCAGTTGTCCTGATTCTATCTGGTCACAGGACTGAGATGGTTGTAGAGGAGAAGGTGAGACATCCCCTCATTCCAATCCAGTCCATGTGCTTGTTGTGGCATCCCCTCCTTGATGTCATCATCTTCTTCCTGAGGTTTCCATGCCATGCCATGCCTCAACACCATAAAGGCACACCATATTATGAAATGGTTAGTACCCGTGTATGATTATTTTAATTCATCTTTCCCTCCCAACTCTAAATTCTCAACTTGTCTAAAGTAAATTGCCTAATTTTGTGGGTTATCCAAATCACCTGCAACTTCCCCTTGGTCAATGAAGGCAACCGTTTCCGGATATGGGATGAGAGAATGAGCTTTTTAATCATTTTTTGGTTGAAAGAGTGGGGTGGGGGACGGCTTGAGAGCACCGGCCCTGGAGTTAGGGGTTCAAATCCGGCCTCCGACACTTCCTAATTCCCTAGCTGCGCGGCCTTGGGCAAGCCACGTAACCCCGTCTGCCTTGCAAAAACTAAAAAAAAAAGTGGGGTGGAAGGAGAGGTCAAGCTGACGACCCGTAGGTTTTAATTATCTATACAAATTCTCCCACAGGAGCTTGATGACAAACTGAAATAAAATCAAGATTCCATCCGTTCTGAGACACGCAGGGGAAAAAAAAAACTAAAAAATTACAAACAAAAACCCAAAACCCTAACACCAAGAGGAGTCCTTTGAAGCCTAAGGACTTTAAAATGCACAAGAATTACCCCCAAACCTTCTGGGTACTTGGGGGAGACAACGGGGCGGGGGGGGGGGGTCTGCCATGGAGCGGCGCCCGGGCCTCCCTCCCGGGGGCCGGGCCGGGCCTCCCTCCCGGGGCGCGGGGCCGGGGCCGCCCGGGGGCCGGGCCTCCCTCCCGGGGGCCGGGGCCGCTTGGGGGCCGGGCCGGGCCTCCCTCCCGGGGGCCGGGGCCGCTTGGGGGCCGGGCCGGGCCTCCCTCCCGGGGGCCGGGGCCGCTTGGGGGCCGGGCCGGGCCTCCCTCCCGGGGGCCGGGCCTCTCTCCCGGGGCGCGGGGTCGGATGCGGTTTTCCACAAGGATACTGGTAGAAGGTGTTGGCCGGGCCCAGGCCGCTCCTCCACGGCGGGCCCGGGGAGGCAGGGGCGGCGGCCGGCCCGCGGGGCGGGCTCCCGGCCCCAGGCCGGCCCGTCAGCATCGCTCAGCTCCGAGCCTCCTCCGCGCTCTCCGCCGACCCCCGGGCGCTTCCCTCATGCCCGCCGCGCCGCGCCGCCCCTCCCCCCGCCCCGCCCCTCCCCCGCCCCGGGTCCCCGCGGCCTCGAGTTACGAGAGCGGCCGGGCGGGCCGCGGCCCCGGCTCCCGCGCGGCGGCTCCGCTGCTGCTGCTGCTGCTGCTGCTGTCGGCGAAGGCGGCGGCCCCCCGGCCCGGCGGCGGCGGCAGCGGCAGCGGCAGCGGCGGCCCCGCCGACCCCGCCGCCGCCGCCATCTTGGCAACCCACAGACGCCGCGGCCTTCGCAACGGAAACTAGGGAGCGGGGGGGCGGGGCGCCGGGGGGCGGGGCGGGCGCGGCGCCGGCCAATCCGAGGCGCCTCTGTGACGGGCCGGCCCGGGCGCCCGTCCCGACCGTTGCCCCGGGGAGGGCGGCCTCCCCGCGCCCCAGGCACCTTTTGGTTTTAGTTTTTGCTTGTTTTTTGTTTTTTTTTATTTAGGTTTCTGCGAGGCAAATGGAGCCACACAGCTAGGTCATCATGAAGTGTCACAGGCCAGATTTGAACCCAGGGACTCCTGACTCCAGGGCCAGGGCTCTATCCACTATGCCACCTAGCCGCCCCCCCCTTTGTTTGTTTGTTTTTTTTGTTTTGTTTTGTTTTTAGTTTTTGCACGGCCTCGAGGCTAAGCGGCTCGCCCAAGGCCGCACAGCTAGCTCATTATGCAGTGTCTGAGACCGGATCTGAACCCGGGGACTCCCGCCTCCAGGTAGCTTCTTAAGGTTATAACAGGGTTGGGCCGCGCCCTGCTGGGGCCATCTGCGCCACCCTCGCCAGGTGTGCCCGCACCCGGGGCCTGGTTCGGGTTTCAGACGCCGGCGGCAGCTTGTCACCAGCCCACATTTAGAGTGGGCACGGCCTTCAAGCGGGCCGACCTCGGACCCTCTCAGACCGCCGGCCTTTTTATTTGGTTTCGTCTTTAAACCGTGACCGGGAGAAAGTCGACCCAAGGGTTAGTTGGCACAATGGAATTTGGAGCCATCTGCTCGGCCGCTCCGAGCGGGGCATCACAATGGGAGGAGCCGGCACGGGGCATCTCCGCCTCTCTCTGCTCTTCGGCCGCTTTTCTTGCTGCAACGTTCGGACCGAACAGACCAAAAAAGATTGCCCCCCCCAACACACAATTCAAATGTCCCCCTCGTCGGCTTTGGGACTTGCGGAGTTGAAGCAAAGAACATTTCCAGCTGAAATTATTAAA